>NW_022103914.1:6564925-6581793 GCF_000313985.2 Echinops telfairi
TAAAAAGAACCAGGGTTTCTCAAAGAAATGGCAGATTCCTGAGCAGGCACAGGAGTTAAGTAACAAGATTAGCCTGAAACATCCGACTTAGCAAAAAAGTGTTCAACAACAAAAATAGTGACACGTCATAAGAACACAAACACAAGTTTGAAAGGACTCACACTAATTATTAAGGATGGTAATAAATGATAAACCATTCTCTTAGAAATGTTAAGTCTTGCTAAAGATGCTAACCTAGTCAGGCACACCATGCCATCCCTCCACAACAGACTCCAGAAATCAAGTAAAGCAGATGACAAACCTAAAAGCCTGAGCATCAAATGAAAGGGTAAAGAATCAGATCAAACACTGACAGAAAGAAGAAACTGAACAAAATAGGGAACAAGTAGAGATACAAAGTGGATGTGTGCTGCCAAGCAGTCAACTGAGGACAGCGTGGCCACAGTAAAATAAAGCAGAGTGATCCCAGGTTCCGAGCGCAGGACACCAACTTTACAGAATCTCCAAAAGGACAGAGATGCAGTGACAACAAATCCTGAGTGAAGCAAGGTGAGTAGAACATACTGTAAAACTTATACTCAAGTAGAAGCCGACCCGAACATCAGCCGAGGCACCTCATTTTACCACAAAAACAAAATTAAAAATGTGCTGAAAAACTTGGCTTATACACAAGTATATATGGTAAACCAGATTTAACAAAGGAACGTGTAGGAAGGAGGGAGAAAGCTCAGGGCCAAGGAGATGACAGAGCCCGGAAGGAGCCAGAAACAGGGACAGAACTCCTCAGCAATGGTCCCTGGTAGTCTAAATTAAAGGAGGTGAGGGTCTGTGGAGTGGCGGCTAGAGGCAGTGGACTGCAGAGAATCCCTCTCCTTTCCCTGGGTCAAGGAAAGGATCTGAGAGACGACAGCACTTGCCTAGGAGTGCACCAGTACCCACACTAGAGGCTAGTGTCTGGAAGTGTACAACTCCCCACTCTCCAATTGTCCTCTCAGTGACCAGAGGTGTGCCCATCCAACCCAACTGGCAACTGGTGGCACCACCCACCACCCTCCCATGCCCAATGTCCTCGTGTAAGGCCCCACAATGCCAATCAGTGCTCCCACCAGTCCATCTCCCCAGCCTTTTGGCATTCTGTTACCCCAATAGGATAGGTAAGTAACAAGATCACTTGTTACTTTTTGTTATGCAAACACAATAGATCATATACTTAGGAAACAGACACCCCTAAATCAAAATTCCCACCTTTGCGATGTTTAATAATCTTTTGTCCCACTACTTCTCCTTCGTTTCAATATGGCAGACACCATCCTATGGATCTTCAGTCCCACCAAACCCACAGCCATCACATCAATTCTAACTCAGAGTGACAGGGTAGAACTGCCATCAGGGGTTCTGAGACTGTAATTCTTCATGGAAGTAGAAAGCCTCATATTTCTCCCACAGAGCAGTTGGTGACCTGCTGACCTTGTGGTTAGCAGCCCAATGCTGTAACCAAGTCCACCATTAGTCTACCATATATAATGCCATTTATTCACTCCAATGCTAGTAGATTAACAACAAATAGATGGCAGCCAACACCTATCCAGACCACCCTCAGCTACACAGATCAGTGAACAAAGACCCATGCTCACACTCCAGCTAGTAAGTATCCTATCCACCTGAAAACAGGTGATAAGTATACTAATGCTGCCAAACCAGCAACAAGAGTGGCACAGCACCTCCAGCTCCCTAGATTAATCAACACAAAAACTCAGGGTAAGGCAAACAAACATACAATCGACAAAATAATGTTTAGGACTAACATCAAATCACAGAAAGTGACCAAAATAAAGGATCAAAAAATTTTCCTAAGAAGTGGTAATAGAACTACCTAAAAATGATTTCAAAAGACATACTTAGGGTGCTTCAAGAGATTAAGAAAATTCTGATTACTCAGTCAAAACCATGTTGGCAAGAAAACAACAGATGACATATAATCATCAGCCATGAATGATATATTCAGCAAAACTGTCTCTCAAACACAATGGCAAAACTAAGACTCTTTCAGATAAACAGAAAATTAAGTGTAAAAATGAGACCAACCTTACAAATATATTAAAGGGAGTTCTTCATACACAGAAGCTTCAGACAACCACCAGAAATTAACACATAACAACATTATCCAGATACTAACTCAGATAAAGAATTCTCATAAACGACGCTGAAAGACTGAAAACAGGGAACCAATCCATAAATGACGAGAACTACAAAACAAAAAAGTAATACATGTTGGAGCTCCAGAAACCCACAAAAAGAAGTTAAGGCAATACCAAATAGACTGTTTTGGGGGGCTTTATTGAATTCCTTTTCTGCATCAGTTGAGATGATCTAGGTAAGCAAATCATCAATGAAGAAGAGGAACAAGGTAAGAGCTCTCACACTCCTGGATCTCAGAACATACTACATACAGTCATGGTAACCAAAATATGCTGGTACTAGCACAACCACAGGCATGTAGACCAATGGAATAGTACTGAGAAACCAAAAGTAAGCCCACCCATTTATGGACAACTAATCTTTGACAAAGGACCAAAGTCCATTAGATGGGAAAGAGAAGTGGTGCAGGCAAAACTGGACATATATTTGCAGAAAAATTAAATAAAAGCCATGCCTCGCATCATACACACAATTAACTCAAAATGAATCAAAAAATCTAAATGTAAAACTATAGAGATTATGGGGGGGTGGGGGTGGAAATAGAGGCAAGACATGATGTAAATAGAATACCAAACATTACTAATAATACACAAATAGCAAAGAATAAATCAGATAACTGGGATCTTTGAATATTGAAACAACTTTATAAAAAAGAAATTCATAACAGACATTATAAGAGTAAATGGGGTGAAAAAAAATTATTTTGAAAAATTTTATTATGGCATATTAAGGGTCTAATCTATAAAAGTTATAGAGAATTTCAATACCTCTGGAACAAAAAGACAAACAATCCAATTTTAAAATGGACAAAGGACAAGAACAGACACTTCCACCAAAAAATGTTCAAGTGACTAACACATGAAACTCTGCTACCAATCATTAGCCATTCCAAAAACCAAACCAAGCTCACCACCGAGTCCACGCCAACTACAGCAACCCTATAAAAGCAAGGTAGAACTGCCCTGTGAGTTTTCAAGACACTTTAGGGAGTAGAAAGGCCCATCTTTCTCCCTCAGAAAGACTGGTGGTTTCAAACTTGAGCTTGTAATTAGCAGTAGCCCAACACATAACTACTGGACACTTGGGGCCCCTGCACTAGCCACTACAGATAGAAACCAAAACTACAATGAGATATGACTTTACCTGGCAATAATGACATTGATCAAAAGAATAAATACTGACAAGGTTATGGGGAAAGTTGAGCTCTTATACATTGCTAGTGGGATTACAAAATGGTACCAACAATATGGAATCCAGCATGGATTGAAAAGGAAAAGTAGATCCATCCAGCAATCCTATTCGTAGGTATTATGCTAGAGAAAGAATGGTGATATAAAGACATATGCACGCCCCTGTTTATCACAGCATTATTCAAAATATGAAAAAGATCAAGGCAACCTAAATGCACAGTCAATGGATGGATAAACTGAGGTATATACATACAATGGAATTCCATGCACTGATTAACACCAATGACAAACAATTAGGAAAATTCAAATATAAACAATGAGTCACCAGTTCACATCTACTGTTAGGTGCCGTTGGGTTGGTTCCTACTCATAGTGACTCCAAGAACAGAATGAAAAAGTGCCTGGTCCAGTGCTATCCTCACAATTGTTTTTTCTTTTTTTTTTTTAACATTTTATTAGGGGCTCATACAACTGTTATCCCAATCCATACACACATCAATTGCCTCACAATTGTTCTTATGGGCTGTCAATCCATTACATCAAAGGCCTTTCCTCTTTTTCACAGCCCTACTTTACCAAGCATGATGTCCTTCTCCAAGGAATGGTCTCTACTGGCATATCCAAAATGCGTGACAGTCTCACCATCTGTGGTAGCTACATAATTTCATGTCAACTTGAATATCTATAAAAGTGTAGGGGTAGAAGAAAAAAAAAAAAGTGTAGGGGTAGTATTCATTCAACCTGTCGATCAAGTCAGTCTGATGGTGGCTCCTTGTGGGTGTGGCCTTCTCATAAGAAGAGCCCTGGGAACCTCCCCTTTTGTCTTCACCTTCCTGCTGACTGACTCTGATAACTGTCAGTCACCATTGGATTCACACAATTCTGCACCCACTGACCTGTGGTATTCCTGCATTCTGCATCATTGCTTGTGACTACATGAGTATGAAGAAAGACTTAAGGATTAGTACGGACTTTATAGACTTGATTTGGACTGGGCTGTTTTCTTGATATATAATTACTTCCTGATATAAAGCTCTTTTTTAAACATATGAGTGTCACTGGATTTCTTTCTCTAGTCAACCTGGCCTAACACACCATCCTTGTCTCTAAGGAGCATTCTGGTTGTACTTCTTCAAAGACAGATTTGTTGGTTTTTTTGGCAGTCCATGGTACTTTCGGTAGTCTCATTCAGCATTATATTCAGATGCATCGATTCTTCTTTGGTCTTCGTTATTTAATGCCCAATGTTGAAATGAGTATGATGCAACTGAAAAAACCAGGGCCTGGGTCAGGTGCCCCTTAGATTTCAAAGTAACATCCTTCCTTTCCAACACTTTAAAGAAGTCTTATGCAGCCGTTTTACCCAATGCAACACATACTGCTTCCATGAGCATTAAAATTCAAGCAAGACAAAATCCTTGACAACTTCAATTTTTTCTCCACCTACCATGATGTTACCTATTAGTCCACTTATGAGGATTTTTGTTTCCTTTACAGTGAGTTGTTAATCACATTGAAGGCTGCAGTCCTTGATCTTTAATAAGTGGTTCAAGTGCTCCTCACTTTCAGCAAACAATGTTGTTTCAACTGCGTATCATAAGTTGTTAATTTTCCTTCCTCCATTCCTGATGCATCTTTTTTTTCATACCAATCCAGCTTCTATGATTATTTGTTCAGCACACAGATTAAGTATGGTGAGAGGAAACAACCCTGACACATACCTTTTCTGATTTTAAACCATGCAGTATTCCCTTGTTCTGTTCCCATAACAGCCTTTTGATCCATGTACAGGTTCAGAATGAAGCACAATGTAGGGTTCTCAGATTCCCATTCTTCTAAAAGCTATCCATAGTTTGTTATGCTCCACATAGTCTAATGCTTTAGCACAGTCAAAAAAACACAAGTAAACATCTTTTCTGGTATTCTCTGCTTTCCGCCATGATCCATCAGACATCAACAAAGATATCCCTTGTTCTATGGCTTCTTCTGATACCAGCCTGAACCTCTGGCAGCTCTCTGTAAATGTACTGTTACAGCTGTTTTTGGATGATCTTGAGCCAAATTTTACTTGCACGTGATTACTGACACTGTCCAATAATTCACACATTCTGTTGAGGTCATCTTTCTTTAGAATGAATACAAATATATTATGGATCTATTCCAGTCAGTGGGCCAAGTAGCTGTCTTCCAAATTTCCTGGCATTAGCTTGTTGAAACATTTCAATTGGTAGTCCATCAATTTCTGGGATCTTATTTTTGGCTAATGCTTTCAGTGCACTTTAAACTTCTTCCTTCAGTATCACTGATTCTTGCTCATATGCTACTTCCTGAAATGGCTGAATGTTGGAGTTCTTTTTTGCACAGTGACTATGTATTTGTTCCATTTCTTTTGATGCTTCCTGCATTGTTAAATATTTTCCCCACAGAATCTTTCATATTGCAACTCAAGACTTGAATTTTTTTCCTTCAGTTCTTTGTTTAAGATAGGCCAAATGTGTTCTGTGCCTTTTTGGCTTTCTAACTCTAGGTCTTTGCACTTTTCATTACATTTCACTTTGTGCTCTCAAGTGCCCTTTCTCAAGCTGCCCTTTGAAATTTCAGTTCAGCTCTTTGCCTTAAACATTTCTTCCATTTGCCTTAGCTAATTTACCTCTACAATTAAGAAAAAGTTTCAGTATCTTTTGACATTCACACTCATCTCTTCTTTCGTTCCTGTCTTTTCTTCTTCATGTATGATGTTCTTGATGTCATCCCACCACTCATCAGGTCGTCTGTCATTAGTGTTCAATGCAACAAGTCTGTGCTTGAGATGTTCTCAAAATTTAAGTGGGATGGATTCAAGGTTGTGTTTTGGCACTCCTGGGCTTAACTTTTTCAGCTTCAACTTGAACTTATATATGAGCAATTGGTAGTTTGTTCCACAGTCAGCCCCTCGCCTGGTTTTAGCTGCTGATATTGAGCTTCTCCAGCATCTCTTCCTACAGATGTAGTCAATTTAATTCCTGTATAGTCTATGTAGAGAAGTCCACATATATAGTAACCTTTTGTGTCGTTGAAAAAAGGTATTCAAGATGAAAAAGTCGCTGGTCTTGCAAAATTCTATGATGCCATCTCCAATGCCATATCTTCCAACTACTCTTCCTTACTTATACTTTGGTTCCAACTTTTATATCCCAATCTCTAATTATTGTCAATGCATCCTGATTGCATGTTTGATCAAGACTGATGAAGGTAGGATTCTTCCACTGCTTCATCACTAACATTGGTTGTTGGTGTAAAAGTTTAAATAATATTAATTAGATTTGTCTGAATGTGAATAGATAAAATCTTATAACAGCATTATATACTTCAAGATGGATCTTGAAAACTCCTGTTTGATAATGAATGTAATGCCATTCCTCTTGATTATTCCATTATCAGTATACTAAATCATATGATTTTCTGATTTCCAATTCCGTTCACTAATGCCTAGAACGTTGATTTTTGTGTGCCACTTCATTTTTTTCCCACAACATCCAATCTTCCTAGATTCATACTTTGTACATTCCCAATTCCAATTATTCACTGATATTTGCAGCTGTTTCTTCTCATGTTGAGTCATGCATCCATCAGCAAATGAAGATCCATCCCAAAGGCTTTATTCCCACAGGTTTCCCTCCATTCAAGCCATTAGGGTGGATTCTACTTTGATGTTTGTCTTTCAGTTTATCTGACTACAGTGCTTGTGTGTTGCTGTGATACTGGACACTATGTACCAGTATTTCAAACGCCAACAGTGTCACTCAAAATGAATAGGCTTCTGCAAAGCTTCCAGAATAAGAACAAACTATGAAGATGGAATAAGCTGTCCACTTTTGAGGAATTAGTCACTGAAAACTTCTATGGACAGAACTGAAACATTGTCAGATACTGAAAACCTCATGAAAAGCTGAACACTGTTGTAGACAGTACCAGAAGATGAGCCCCCAGGTCAAAATACACTCAAAAAATGACGGAGAAAGAGCTGCCTTCTCTTTCAAAAGCACACCTACTAAAATGGCTATAACTTTTTCTTTAAAGGAAAACATTAAGTGTTGGTGAGGATATGAATAAATTGGAAATTCTGTCCATTGATGGGAATGCAAAATGGCTCAGCCACTGTGGAAATAATTGTATAGTTCTTCAAAAAGCTAAACACAGAATTACCCTCTCTCCTAGAAATCCCACCCTTAGGTATAGAACCCAAAGAACTGGAAGCAGGTAAACAAATACAAGTACACACATTTTCACTGCAGCTTTCGAGTCAGTAGTCAAAAAGTAAAAGCAGCCCAAATGCTTACCAACAGAAGAATGGATTACAAAATGTGGAACATAAATACAACAGAAAATCATTCCACCATTTTAAAAAAAGGTAACAATAAAGCATATATATCAACTTCAAGAACATACCGTATATACTCGTGTATAAGCCAAGTTTTTCAGCACATTTTAAATGCAGTTTTTGTGGTAAAATTAGGTGTCACAGCTGATATTCGGGTCGGCTTCTACTCAAGTATATATGGTATATGAGAGTCAGGCATAAAAGCTCACATGTTATACGACTGAATGTACATAAAATAGCCAGAATACATTCACATAGAGAATCATTTGGTAAACATCAAAAGTTCAAAGGAAAGGTGAGAGAGGAACTGTGTAATGGGTATAGCGCATGGAATTTCTTTTTGAGGTAATGAAAATGTTTTAGTTATAGAGGTAGTGGTTACACATTGTGAACATACTAAATGCCACTTTAAAATGGTTAATTTTGTATTGTGTAAATTTACCCTCAATTTAAAAAATCCACAAAAGGAAACAAACAAGCAAAAAAAAGGACTAAATAAATGCACAAAACATCTCTCAAAATGGATGAGTAAGTCAAATACCAAATGACAAATATGACATGAAACTACTATAAAAAGTCAGGAACATATTTACTCACAGAAACCTTTGAAAGCTACCAGGAAGAGGAGAAAAGAACTAGATGGTCCAAAAAATTCACTGCCATCGAGTTGATTCAAAATCAACATGACCCTACAGAACAGAAAAGAACTGCCCCCCTGTGGGTTTTCAAGGATGGAACTCTTTATGGGAATAGAAAGCCATTAACCACAAGGTCAGCAGTTTCAAACTACCAGCAATTCCACAGGAAAGATGAGGCTTCCTCTCTACAGTGTCTCAGAAACCCAAGGGGCAGTTCTACTCTGTCTTACAGGATCATTACTAGTGCAGTGAATATGGTGAGAAAGTTCTTATAAAAGCAATCCATTGCACTAGACAATTAAGTCCAAGTGAAATTTTCAGGCGCAGGATATGTGCATGGTGTTAAAGTATCTTCTCCATGTACTGCTTATCGGTCTTAAGAGAAAACCCAAAAACAGTAGCTATAGACAATGTCTTAATGGGGGGGATTAAACTTGGCATCCTCAATTAAGGGTTGGTAACAGTATGTGTCTGGATGGATAGTATACTAGGCAGAAATATATAACCTGAATCCAATCATGTAGAGACAAACCTAAAATGAGAACGTTTTATATAGAGTGAAGGGGGCGGAAGGGAGAGTAGGAGAATGAAGAGAACTGTATTCTTCAAAAGTATCAATGTCATAAAAGAAGGAAAAGGGGCTGTGGAAATGTTTCCAGATTGAAGATTAACTGGATATGACAAACCAAAAGCCATACCAGGTCCTAGACTGGATCTTGTGCTAGAAGGAAATGTGTACCTTATCCAGGTAAAATAGCTTAGACTACAAAAATATTTAGAGGCTTTCACAGCTCTGTCATTCAGGTTTCTAACAGAATTTGAGCAGATTCAACATTATCAAAGCGGTGCTTCAAATCGGGGCACTTAAACACTAGTTTGAACTGCATAGGTAGTCTACTTACAAATGGATTTTTTTAAGTTCATTGTGTAAAACTATAATTATCTCTTTTTACTTCAACTGCACATTGAAGTAAAACATAAAAGGTTCTCATACTTTTCATCATGCTCACTGCAATACTGTAAAATCTGAGTATCATAGGACACATACAAAATGCCACCAGTGACACTGAAAGTGAACCCAATAATCACATAAAAGTCAAGACATAACTAGGAAAAGGTGAATTGTTTGGTATGTACCATAGATTGCAATTATCCACAACCTCAATATAAATGAACCCAGTGTAAGGACTATTATATAAAAAAAGAAAATGATATTTGAAAACGCAGCTTTTACGTAGATACAATATATAATATATACAACATACAAAATATGTTAACTGACTTAATGTCAGTGTTTCCCAAAGTGGGTGATACCATCTCCTGGGGGGATGGGAGTGCTGGCACAATCTCAGGAGGGGGTGGTATACAAAAGCAGATTCCTACACTGTATCCGGGATTGTGGGCTATGGTACACAAGTTTTTCATTGCTAAGGGGGAGCTGAGTGACCTTTTTTCTGAAGAGGGGACAGTAGGCCAAAAAAGTTTGAGAACCTATGATTTATGTTATCATAACCTCTGGTTATGTTAACAACAGGTTATTAGTAGTTAGCTTTTAGGGACTCAAAAATTACACGTGAATTTTCACCCATAAAGGAGGTCAGTGCCTCTAACGTACACATCGCTCAACGGTCAAGTGTTACAGACAAAACTGTAAATAAATAAGAAGTTCTGGTGGTGCAGTGAGTTACTTGTTAAGCTGCTAACCACAACATCAGCAGTGAGATGCTACCAGCTGCTCCACAGAAGGCGTTCTGCTCCTGTAGCAATTTCCAGCCTTGGCAACCCAAGAGTAGTTTTACCCTGCCCTAGTCACCAGGAGTGAGAATCAACTCATTGGCAGTGAAGACCTTTGAGATTAGCAAGTAATCAAAACTACCAACTTCAAAATCTCTCTCTCACACACACACACACAGAGATGAAAATGTTGCATTGTTACAGCCAATAATAAACCAAAATGAAGAAATTTTGCTACAGCTAGAAGTTTTTAAGCATGGTTTACTAACTTTTCAAAATGTGTAAATTTGTTTCATCATTATAAACATTCTGCTTCAAAGCAATAGTCATTTTAAAAAGACCACTGACCATTAGATCAACATATTTTAAATGTGCTTGTATTAATATACCTTATTAATTCACATTGAAAAATTCAAATATGATAAAGGACATTCTAATTGGTCAAAGTGAGAAGAGTCTTGATTCAGAGTAGTTGAGTTCAATTTCTAGCATGAATCATATTTCTGAATCCCAGTATCTATAAACTGAAATGTCTTCTACCATGTTAATAAAGTCAAGTATACATATTAGAGTTAACAGAGTAACAACATATTAACTGTCATCTAAAACTCAGAAATGAATAGTATATTGCCTGTCTACATTCTGAAACACGTGCAGAAGTAAAAGAAAGAAAAGTTTATTTATTAAATAATTATTCCAGTTTCCTTCTCCAGCTAGTACACTAAATGAAATACACAATTAAATTTCCTCTCAAAATCCATTTGTTTTGGTGGGATTTTTTTTTTGTTTTTTGTTTTTTTTAGATCATTTTATTGGAGGCTCTTACAACCCTTATTACAATCCATACATCGATTGTATCTGACATATTAGTACATATACTCCCATCATCTTTTCTAGACATTTACTTTCCATTGAGCCCTTGGGATCAACTCCTTTTTTTTTTTAATCCCTCCTTCCTCCCTGCCCGCCCCCCCCCCAGCCCTCATGGCCCCTTGATAGATTATAGATTGTTAATTATTTTCAAATCTCACACCAACTGCTGTCTCCCTTCCCCTCTGGTTTCTGTTATTCCCCCTGGATGGGGGTGTGTGGTTATGTGCCATTCACCTCCCTCCCTCCCCCTTCCCCCTATACTTTTGGTATCTCTATTCCCATTGCTGTTCCTGGGTTCCATGTGTTGTGAGTTTTAACTCTTGCCTGTACGTATGTACATGCTCCCATCTAGTCTAGATTGGGAGGCAGCACTGGGGTCATGATGGGGGTGGGGGGTTGAGGAGGCCTCAAGGGATCAGAGGTCTACTGCATGATCCATTAGTGCTCTACAGCACCCTGACTCATCCCCTCCCTGCAACGCCTCTGTGGGGGGATGTTCCATTGTCCACAGATGGGCCTTGGGTCTCCGCTCCGACCCCCCTCCATTCTCACCAATGCATTTTTGTTTGTCTGTTCACTGTTTGTTGTGGCCATTTGTTCTTCTATATGAAGATCTTGTTATTTGTACTGAAGCAAAAAATACTGAGAAGAAAACAATTCTCTATTAACCTAATACACATCTAACCACAAGTTTGTTTTCAAACAGCGAAGCTTTTCCTGGAAGATGGAGTAGTTTTACCTTTGCAAACTAAGAGAGTAACCTTCAAACTAAAGCATGAACTGATTATGTAGTGAACCACCTTCAATTAAAAACTAAGTCCTAAGGAGCCAAGGTAGAGGAGCCCAAGATTTTCTCCCTGTGCACAACAAGAACAGTTGGTTCTCTGATTTTATAAGAGATAATGTCATGGGTCTAGAATGGTATGAAACCCAAAGGAGCTATGGTAGTCCTGGATCCAGAAACCACTTAGAATCAGGAGTGACCTGAAACCATCATGGAACTGAACACCTGGACTTTGATTGTAATCTAACCATAACCTGTCCATTGAACTCAAAAACTTTTCAAATATAAAGGTAGAAAATGGTAATGCAATGTCAAATATATTAGATTTTCAAAATGTTCTCATTTAAACCAGAGATTAAAATCAGCACTTTACCTACAACTTATAGAAAAATAACATTCAAACAAAAATATTCAGACATCCAGAAATTAGGTATGTTTTGGAAATACATTTTCAGCATGAAAGAAAAAAATTTTAAGGTATCAGAGTAAATATGTGGCGCTAAAGAAACTTAGACCAGAGTAAAACTGCTGCCACAGGGTTTCCAAGGCTGTAATTTGTACAGAAACATACTACCACATCTCTCTAGGGAGTTCAACGGTCAACTTTTCAGTTAGCAGCTGAGCTCTCTCTAATCACTGCACCTCTAGGGCGCCTAAGAAACAATTTATCAGCTGAAACGGTAAATTAACTAGAACTTTTCTGCTTTCAATAATTTTTAAATCTCAAACCATCCTTCAGGAACACTGCCAGGCAATAGGGATAGAACAATGATTTCCATATCTTATTGAATTAAATACCTTTAAAAATTCACCATTTCGATGTGTCACTAAGAAAGCAAAACAATGCCAAATAAATAATGACATGCATCATTTTCAGATTTAAATTATTTAAAAATTGGGTTTGTAAAATACATCAGAATGTAGCATGAAGAATCACGAGGCACCAGAACCTCTATATTAACTACAGAGGTGGGGAAATGATTATTTTAATACCAAAACCCCTAGAAATTCAAACAAACTTTTTGAACTGCATGAAAATATTCAATACACACTACCAGACCAAAACACTCACTCCCTGCCATCAAGTCCATTCCGACTAACAGCAGCCCCATATACAGCACAGGGTACAGTTACTCCTGTGAGTCTGAGACTGTAAGCTGTTCATGTGAGTAGAAAGCCCTGTTTCCCCCACAGAGCAGCTGGTGGTTTCAAACTGCAGACCTTGTAGATCACAGCCCAAAGAGTAACCACTATGCCACCACAGCTCTTCCTAACTTAAACAATCAATCGATAAATAATCAAAGCTGATACTAAGTCCATAGAAACTCAGCATCCCAAACAGACAGCCTAAACACCAAATGATTTCCCAACTCAGGTGGTCAAGAACCAAAGCTCCAAACAACTTTCACACAACTGGTCCACAAATACCAGCTCAAAGGTTAAACGCTATCTATGGAAAAATTAGTTAAAACGACAAGTCTTCAGTACACGCTACAAATACACTGGATTGAGGTATAGCTCAGGACAATGTACAGGCTTAAATTATTGGGACATGTTGGCCTATATGTTCAGAATGAGAAAAGTAATAAAATTAGTAAAGTAATTCAATTTCAACAAACATGAAGGAATGCACTTATTCATTCAGTAATATCAACAATTCAACTGCGCTAAAAAAAACCCACAAAAACCTCTTAATTTTACCCATTCCCAAAGTAGAATCTATTACTTTTCTTACAGCAAAATCTTTTAACCACATCCTACACAACATTTAAATATAAATAAATCTAAATATCAGAGTAAATTCAAAACCAATTAAATGATACAAGGCAAGTAAGATTCACAAATATAAACTTACTCATTAGAAAATGATTTAAATTATATATAAGAATAAACACAGGGATAGAAGGGGGGAACCGATTACAAGAATCTAAGTATAGCCTCCTCCCTGGGGGATGGACAGCAGAGAAGAGGGTGGAGGGAGACGTCGGACAGTGTAACTTATGACAAAACTATAATAATTTATGAATTATGAAGGGTGCATGAGGGAGGAGGAGTGGGGAGGGAGGAGGAAAATGAGCAACGGATATTAAGGGCTAAAGTAGAACGCAAATGTTTTGAGGATGAGGGCAACAAATGTACATATGTGCTTGACACAATGGATGTATGGATTGTGGTAAGAATTGTACGCGCCCCCAATAAAAATAAAAAAAGAATAAACATGTTCCAAACCTTGAACAGGAAAGACAGAATGCATCCCTTGCCAAAAAGCAAATCCCCCTCAATTTAGGGGGAGGTCTAGTAGTATAGCTTCTATTTAGTTACTTCATTCATCCTTTAATTTTCCTAAGCCATTAAAGTACAGTATTCCTAAAACAGCTTCAAAGATGCATGTCGTGTGTGTGCGCGCACGCGGCGCAAAAACAGAAGTCATACTATTTTTTCCTCAATAGTGGTCCTACTAAGTAAACTATTCTAAGTTTAAAGGTTGATTTAGAAAACAAAAAGTATTCTTCGTTTTCCTGGGCGGCGTCACAAACACGGATTTTACAAATGGAGGCTCTGAGGCAATGCTACTTTGAGCAAGTCTATCATCGCCATTTTCCAATGGCAAGTGTCCACTTCTGGTCTCTGGGTCATGTTTAGTCAAGTTTTCTCACAATAGCTCAAAACTTTTCATAATGATATTGTTACATATGCGCTGGAAAACAAAAAAGTCATTTGACTCACTTTCGTGCAATATTCGCTTTATTGCAGTGGCCTGGAACCAAATCCGCAATGTGCTTGTTATTGAAAAATTCCTTTTTCTTTTATCTTGCTGTTGTGTTAGAGAAATCCAATTTGATCATCCATATTACTCTAAACTTCAGAGCTTAGTAATTCAAATGTAAAAAATGTGTCATTTACACAAAAATGGCAAAATGTGGATAATTTTTGAAGATGGGTTATAGGTTTGTGGTAGAAATGGGCTACAGGTATGAGTTATAGGTGTATAGGATTGTTCATCATGTGGTTTTCTTTATTTTATGAATGTTTTTAAAGCCTCTAAAAAGTTACTTTGTCAATAGATAAAGGTAAATCAATGCTTGGGAGTTACTGATTAAATAAGTGTCTTATTTTAAGACGCTATATAATAATAACTAATAAAGTTTTCATTCTTAGTATTGGAAATGTCAAATCTAGTTTAGTAGCTTCAGGTCTTCAAGGTATATGGCAGAGGGCTAGAGCACCTTGCTTTATAAATCAGAAATTATGTAAAAAAGATCTTTAGAATGATCTGGTGACTTATATGGGGGGAGGGGACTAAAACCCATTGTTCTTTTTCACTAGCTGCATTATACAGATAACAGGGAGACCTAGAAAATATTAAGTGACTTGCCAAAGTTCATTCAATGAATGATAGTGTCAGGAATAGAATTCAGGATTTTTTACTACTAATCTTGACTCTTTTACAAAACAAGGCATCACCTCAAATTTAAATTAGATTTAAGATTAACATTCTGCCTCAATTTCCTTGTCTGTAAAAATAAAGTAATAATTGCAACTGATATCACACCACAAAATATATGAACCGTTGAATGGAAAACTGATTTGCTCTGTAAACTTTCACCCAAATCAAATCTTTTTTTTAACAACCTCAAGTTATAAACACCATCTTTAAGATCATGTTCTAGACTAAAATTCTAACTTTACGAATGTTTTTAACTAAGGGTCTGCTTTAAAGGGACGAACATTCTTCAATACAGCAGACCCTCCCAGGCCCCTGAAAAAGGAAAATCACATACAGAACCCACCTAACAGTAATTCAATTAACTACTTTGGGGGACGGGGGTGTGTCTTGAAATTTTTTTTGCAGCTTTTCCATCTTTCAATATTTAACACTAAAATTCAAAACACTGTTAGCAAAGACCACTGAAATAATCATGCTGAGAATTATTTAATGATTAGATTTTTTTTTTAAATTATACTAGCCTATCTAAAACATACAACTCACTGAAGACGTACACACAAGTTGTTGGATATCTCATAAAGAGCTAAGTACATCATTCTCTTCTATTTAATGTAAGAGAATTCAGAGGATGATTTAAAGTCTAACAGACACACCATGGTCACAAATAAGAATTGAATTCTCACCTATTAAAGCCTGAAAGAGGTTGCTCTGAAATATGTTAATAACCCGTTCGATGGAACTTCTGAGCTGTCTGTCCTCAGTTTGGCTTAGTTTTGAACGATATTCTTCCAAAAGGTACAACGCTCTCTGGGTATCTGGGAGAAGAACAAAGCTTGATTCAATTATATACTTACAAGATATTACACACTAACTGTGCAAATGATTCTGCAAGACATCTCACGAGCTTCCCCAATCCTCCATGTCAACTGGTGTTTCAGGTACACGTGAGCTAGGCAGTCTCTTGCAAGGCAAACATTTGAACCTATGCTGTCAGCAGAAAAACAAGGAAGGTTTCTGACAAACAGCGTGCCGTAGTAAAAGACTCGCCAACATAGGTTCAGACTACATGGGATCCAAAAGCAGATCATCTGCAATTTGTCATGATCATTCAAGTCCTCGGCATGTTTTTATCAAGAAGCACCAGGTGACAAACTAAAATACTAACTCGGGGTTGTTCAAAAGACATATTTCAGGGGGGAACTATTAACTGCGGCTCTAGACACTGGCGAGCTGTCCAGGTAGGAGGCTTCACCCCATTCAGGTGCTCCTTTCTTCGGAAGCGTGGGGAAGCTGCGGGGACCGCGCCGGCTCCGCAAAGTTCCACCAACACGGAAACGTAGCACTCACACAGAGCCGGCACACGGAACAAACAAGTGTCCGCCACGGGCGAAGAGCTCCCAAAGAGATCCTCACCTTGCTTCCGGACCGGCATTTTCCCTCCAGGATCAGGAAGAGGTCACACACCTTGCAAACATACACGGAAAAGGAAAAGCAAAGAAAAAGTCGTGGTCAAAGTCGTGTTCCTTCCAGCGCTGCAAACCGAGAAACTCGCAGCCCCATTTGAGCAGCCCACCTGGCAGGAAAGTTTCCCAGCGAAAGGAAGAGGCTCCGAACCCGGGCGGCCGAGAGAGCCTTTCCCCGG
>NW_022103914.1:6583490-6586417 GCF_000313985.2 Echinops telfairi
CCGTTTGTGACATGGAATTCGCCGAAAGCTCTCCAAGTCGTTGCCCACGCCTTCTAGTATGTAGATAATAGGAACCTCCCGCCTCCCTCTGGGACAAAAGGATTTGCCCAAGGTCACCCAGAACTGGACATTCGGAGCGCCTGTCTCCTGTTCTTCCTAGCAAACCCGAAGGCCCTTCGTGGAGACTGCATCCGTGAAAAATAAAGGGAAATCCGGGGAATTTCAGATTGTAACCCTAACAGCCACCCAGTTGAATGCTGACCACAGAGTTTCACTTGTCGATTGCATTTCGGAAGCTTAACTTGTACTCTAACCCTCAGAGCTCATCTAAGCCGACTTGCTCAATTCAAGATAAACTGAGGTACCCAGATAAGATAATGTGTAACAGAACAGCCCCGAAACTTAGGTATCTTAGCTCCAGTCTGGGGTTCTTTCCACTGGGATTTAAACGACTTGACAGTGATGTGTTGGTATATTAGCAAGAGCGCTCTATGCAATTCTGGGTCAAGCATCCTGGAAGCTTGAGCAACAGTTAAAGCAACAATACATAAAGGAAATGGGGTGGGCAAATGAAAGGGCAGGCTCCCCAAAGTAAGGTGCTTAAATAGATGGATGGGATCTTAACAGTGAAGGTGACTGACTGATGGCATGTCCAATGATAATTGTGACTAGAAAGATAAGAAGAGGAGCCTATGAAAGAAATCTCTCCAGAATTCAGGAGGGAAGCTTGCCCTCTGGAAACCTTTCATTGCTGACTTGCTAGCTGGAGAGGATAAAAATAAATAAGATCGAATACCCATTCTCAAACATCAAATTTAACATAATGGATCAAATCTAACATAGCCTTTCCCTGGAGTCTCGGAAGAGTTAAAAAGCAACTTGTGTGTAACTCCCCGTGCTATCTAGTCCTCCTCTAAAAGTAAAGAGAGGGGTAGGGAGAGGAAAAGGAGAAGAGGCACCGTGCCCTTCTTGTCAGCTTCTGGTCAATATAGTTGTCACCAAACCAGCAAACCAAACACACTGTTGTCAAGTGCCTTGTGACTCATAGCGAGCCTATAGAACAGACCAGCACTGCTTCATAGAGTTTCCAAGGCTGTAAATCTTTACAGAAAGACTCCTGGGACGCAGCTGGTACTAGCCGAACCCCCTGCCCGACTAGGACTCCTTATGTAGTTGTCAGCAGTGTCCAAAGGCAAGCATGAAGCCAGTGCTGCTTCTACTCTTAGGGGCCAGGTCAAGTCCAGGTTTGGTGAGAGGGGCCTTTACTCATTCCTCCTTTCTACCCCAACTCTATCAGTTTTTCAGTGCTGCATAAGAAATTACTTCAATGCTTTAAACTCAGTAGCTTAGTTACTTAAAGAGCCATAAGAATTATCTCACAGTATCTGTGGGTCAGAAATTCAGGAGCAGCTTACCTGGGCGGTTCTGAAGCTGTCTCCCAGAACTAGAGTGATCAGAAGGCTTGCCCAGGACTTCAGGGTCCTTTCCCAAGATGTCTCACTCATGCGGCTGGAATGCCATTGCTAGCTTTGAGCTGCAGTTTCTCACCACCCAGACCTCTCCACAGGACTGTTGGAGTGTTTTCATGATTTGGAAGTGGAATTCCTCCAGATAAAGTGATTCAGAATGCAAGGCAGAAGCCACAGTGTTTGTGACCTAGACTCAGAAGTAACGCGTCACCATTTCTTCATGGTCCTATTGATTGTTCAGTTCAGCCTCAGGGCCTGAATACTAAGAGGTAAGAATCACAGGGAGCCATCTTGGAGGGTGGCCACCCCACTATCACAACCCACAAAGCAATGACATCTGTAATTCTTTGAACCATTTCTATTGCCTCCACGTCTTCCTTACTGTATGCAGTTAGAAGCTGCTGTTGAATAGAATCCTTGGGAAAAAGAATTTACTACTCAAGATGTTGGCTGGTAAAACTGTCCACACAACTTTCGAGTCTCAGATTAACTATCTCTTAGGATACGTGGAAAGCTTAGGAGTAAAAGAAACTAGAGAAAATGTTCAAATCTCCCTTTCTTCTACCTAGGTGGAGATCCAGTCTCAAAGAATATTATCTATTCTAAATCTTCCCTTCTTAATTACCCTTCTAGCTCCACATCTGACTTCCTCTCCAGGACCCCAACCTATCTCTGTAGAGAGATCCACGCTCTGCAGGACTGTGCGGAATCTTTCGCACTTATTCCAGCACAGCAGCACTATGCATGTGCCAGGATACTCACAAAAGGGAAGAATGGGATGCTCTTAAATAAGCTTATTCTAGCTTGGCTGCAGAAGGAGGAACAGAATGTAGAGAATGATGGAAGTGACCATTGCTGGACATGATCCAATTCCACTAGAACTCAGGGGCAGGGCATTTCCTGGCAGCATACCTTAAGAGGGATCTAGTACTGGTGGTGTAGTGGTTACGCTTTCAGCTGCAATTCACAAGGTCAGCAGATTGAAACCACCAGCTACTCAATGGGAGAAAGGCGGGGCTTTCTACTACCATAAAGAGTTAACAGTCTTGGAAACTCACAGGGACATTTCTACTCTGTCCTATAGGGTCACTATGATTCCGCGTTAACTCATTGGCAGTGAGGAATTATTTTTGTTTGTTTTGAGGCAAACCAGCACCTTCAAAGAAGCTTATCCCAAGGGAAACCCTTGTAGAAGCTAAAACCATTTCACTGGGAAAAGGACGGGCTCCTGGAACTTGATTTCAGTCTTCAAAACAGCTCATCTTGTCTTTCAAAAATAAAAACAAGAATAAGAGGGACATTGGTAGTTCTTCCTTAAAACAAATTTTTTAAAAAACGGCCACAAGTCCCAAAGAACTCCCTCAAGAGATGGGAAGTTTTACATCAAGCAGAGCCTGGATGAACATGGCAAGGCTTTCTTTCTAAGTGGTAGCTATAGGAGGAGTTATCAAAAAAAAA
>NW_022103914.1:6586517-6588501 GCF_000313985.2 Echinops telfairi
GTTTTACATCAAGCAGAGCCTGGATGAACATGGCAAGGCTTTCTTTCTAAGTGGTAGCTATAGGAGGAGTTATCAAAAAAAAATTTTTTTAATTTTTCAAAGCTGTATATTTTTTTCCCTACAAAACAACCTTATCGCCTTCAAAGTATTCTCCATTAATTACACTTAATACATTGATAAATCTGCGATTCCATTCTTGAAAACTATTTTCAAAATCATCTTGTTTGGATGGCTGACAGTACCTCCCTTGTTTTTTTCTTCATCTCTTCTATATCGTCAAATCACTGTCCTTTCACGTTCCTTTGCATTCATGGAAACAAAGAAGTCGCATATCGAGGTCAGATGAGTCAGGTGCATAGGGCAAGAGAGGCGGGCTGTTTGTTACCCAAAACTGGCACACTGAGATGGCCATATGAGCAGGTGCATTGTCGGTGACAGAACCAGTCCCCCATCTGCCACAAGCCAGGCCTTTTTTGTCACACACTGTTACCCAATCTTTTCAGAACCTCTAAATAGAAAACTTGATTAACAGATTAACCTGGTAGAACAAACTCCAAATGCAATATGAGTCGACATTTTCATCCATTCGGGAAGTTGACAGATATCCAGAACAAGGCTTGACATCAATCGGCATTTCACCTTTTTGAAATGAGAAAACCACTCGTTTCAAACTCCTTGAGTTTTTCCCATAGTGCTGTACTGTAAGCTGTGTTCAACATCACAACAGTTTCTGCAGCATTTTTCCTGAGCAGGAAACAAAATTTCAAAGTCACACTCTGTTCTTCAAATTGGCCATCACAAATAAGTTTCGAGTGAAATTGCTTTTATGAAAAAATTCATTATGGCCAGAAAGAACCTTCCCAGGCGAAGCCAATGGGTGCACTAACTCAGAGTGAGTTGCTCGATGCTCATCTAGTGGAAAAAGTGCATACCACAAAAGCTCCACTCTGCCCAACGCAATTCTGGGTTTTTTAGGGTACCCCCTCATATAACCATACCCAAATGATAAACCCAAGGTGACTTCTGAGACCACAGTTCTAAGACCTTGAAACTTTAATGCCTCCATGACATCAGTACGGTTTTATATACATCCAGGGTTCATTCTTTCTACTCAGTTGAAGTGGTAGACCGACTGCCTTCCACATAAGTATTTCTTACTTTCTGAATAAATGTACAAATTGAAACCAATTCTTAATAGGTGTACAACTGCCTATCTCCATGCCAAGAGCTTATTAAATTCATGCTTTTTAATGGGCACCCACCCTCAGATTTCTATGTTGTGGTATAATGGGATCCTAAGTAGGTGTCGACAGATAACGAACCCACCCTCATTTAAACACATAATGATACATTATTAATCCTTCTTACAGTGCTCAAAGGTAGATTTAACTTGTTTTTGGTCTCACATCCATCTATGAGATAGACTTATTATTATCTCTCTCTTTGTGGAGTAGGATGCTGAGGAAGAGGAAGGAAAAGCTGAGTCTAGGGCATCACACTCACTCACTGCCTACACGTCCAGGGCTCCTGAAGGACTAGGTGATAGTAGAACGAGAGTGGAGTGTTACTTCATTGTTTTTCTATTAGACTACATTGCTTTGTCTCTACTTGGCTCACTTCATTAAAAACAAAAAAAGGTGTGTGTGGAGAGGAGAGAAAGGGAGAGAGTTGAAAGATTTCAGATTAAGTAAAGCTTAAGTAATGAAGTTGTAGTATTTTTGTTATAAATATGTATTTGAATACCTTTAACAATAGAAGCAATCTGGTAGAAATGGGAATATTGTCTCTGACCACACAGAAATAAATATCTACTCCCTGATTATATGTTATGACTAAATGAATGTTAAAAAAAAATGCAAAGGGTGTATATTTATAATGCCCTATAGTTTCCCTTAGAAGTCCTGGTGGCATAGTCATTGTGTGTTGGGCCTCAAGGTCAGCAGTTCAAAGACACCAGCCACTTCTTAGGACCAAGACAGGCCTT
>NW_022103914.1:6588601-6592158 GCF_000313985.2 Echinops telfairi
CCCTTAGAAGTCCTGGTGGCATAGTCATTGTGTGTTGGGCCTCAAGGTCAGCAGTTCAAAGACACCAGCCACTTCTTAGGACCAAGACAGGCCTTTCTACTCCCCTAAAGAGTTAGCCTTGGAAACTCACGGGGGCAATTCTCACCTGTCCTCTACAGTCTCTATGCATCAACATCAACTCGATAGCAGTGTATGTGAAGTTTTTTATGGGCTAGAGCACATACGTTTTTCATTGCTGGGGGTGGGGAGCGGCTGAGTCATTGTTTTTATGAAAAGAAGGCAGTAAGCCAAGTACATTTGGAAACCTATGCTCTAACCTAACAAGCATCCTTGAGTTAGAAAGAGCTGTCTCAATAGATGCACAGAATAGCTGGCCTGGAAGGGCCCTTAGTCCCATCCCCTCATTTGACGGGCATTAAGGTAAACTCCAAAGGTACTTCTAGACAGCATCCCACAGAAAGATCTAAGTACTGTTGCCATGTTCCCCTGATAGTAGAGGACTACAGGACTTCCAGGGGCACCTTTCTCCTTCAAGAAAAAAGAGAGGAAGCAAGAGAGAATTTGTAATCTTTTCTAGAAATTTCGAAGTATAACCAAATGTGCCTGTCTGCTTTTGAATAAGTTCTGGCACTAGCAGAATATAGAATACCATATTGAAATCCTTGGAATTAGAGGTAAATCTCCTTACATGAGGCAGCCCCTTCACCCTGCCCCCGGCCAAGAGGATTAGCAGTGTCTTTTCAAAGAAGACTCTGAGTAGGGCCCCTGAGTCAGATTATCCTTTATAGGCTGAGAACACAAACTTGGAAGCATAATTGGAATTTGAAGAAACACTATTAGAATTTCAAGAAGTCATTTGTATTCCATTTCTGAAATGTGGCCTGGCTAATAGACTCCTGATAAGCAAAAGAAGGCAAAAGAGTTTTCGTAACTGGATGTGGATTGAGTCCAGTGGCCAATCTCCATTAGGATAGAAAAATGCCAGAGCCTTCCAAAATTCTTCTGTGCCAGTCTTTCATTTGGGGAAGTGACACTCGCTAGAGTCATAATCTTCCTATTCCTTGTGTTGTATAACCCCAAATTCCTCTCTCCTTGTCTAGGCAAAGAATGATTTAAAAACCTTCGATTTAAGTTTCTTTTAGATTAGAGTTATTTCTTCAAAGAAATAATTTAATCAATTGGAAGTAAATTTAACAAAAACATCCTCTACTTTTTATAAATAAATTGAGCTAAAGCTGAAACTTTCCCCAACATACTTTTTTTTAAATGATGCAAAAGTCCCCCAGATTGGATATCATATCAAATTGCAAATTACCAACTGAACAAGTGTGGTAAGTGGGTGATTTTATATCAACTAGGCAATCCTGGAGAGGGGTGGAGTCAAACTTGTCAATCAACTGGTAACACGATGACATCTCTTTGGGGTGTGGCCTTTGTATACAAATGAAGGATTCTGGAGAGTGCCTCTCTCTCTGCCCTCTGCCTTCCTGCCTGTTGGAACTCTGACTGTCTCAAGGATTGGCCCAATGTGGGCCGCCTGTCCCTGAAAGCTGCTGGTGCCCTGCCATGTTTCCACCAAGTTGGGATCCACATGACTCTGCCCACCGGTCTGGGGTCTTCCTGCTTTCCCACTCACCATGTGCCCTGTTGGCATGTGACTACATGAGTCTGAAGAGGGCCTTATGGAAGGCTGGGATGCCTTCTTGATAGATAATTGCTTCTTAATAGAAAGCTCTTGTGCATAGATGAATATCACTGGATTTGTTTCTCTAGACAACCTGGTATAACACAACAAGCTAAGCCAACTCAAAGGACGGTGGGAGACACCATAACAACTACAAAAACAACAATTTTAAAAGGATGAGAACATTCTTAATTGGGAAAGAAAATGAATTTAGGATTTAGTAATAAAGTTATTATTGTGTGCCATCAAGTCCAATGGAACTGCCGCCAATTAACAATGAGCACCTCCCATATATACAAGAGGCTTCCAGTCAACTTATCTTTCAAGTGACTTTCTCATCAATAGAAATAGGCACCCGGGCAATGAATGTACAAATGTGCTTTACACAATTGATGTATGTATGGATTGTGATAAGAGTTGTATGAGCCCCTAATAAAATGATTTTAAAAAATTTTTTTAAAGAAATAGGCACCCAAGGATCACCAGACACTGCACCAATGCCTCCATCGCAGACCACAGAGACAAATTAGGAAACAAGCAAGCAGGCAGAGAAAAAAGAGAGCTCTGATAAAATAATCATTCAGAGACAAATAATTTAATAAATCTTAAAAAAATTAACATCAGTATTCTCAGATAAGCTATTGAATCCACAAAGAAAAGACTATTAAACAAAAAGGAGGAAAGTTCTTTGAAATTAAAAGTTTGAAGGGAATAAAAACAACCCATAGAATTTCATAGAAAGGTCGTAATATTCAAAGATGTTTCTTGGGGTAGAGAGAGGAGTAAAGAAAGAAAATGAATGAGAGAAGAAAAAAAAAAGAAAATGAGAAGTTTCATTTGTGAGGGCCATCAAATGATAGGTATTCCAGAAAAGAGAACAGGGAAAATGTGAGGAAATAAGTAATCAATACAAATAATTTATCGGAATTAAAAGATCTTATTGTTTTTAAGTGCCACCAACTGGTTTCTGATTTAAGAGACCCTGTGAACAACAGAGCAAAACATTGCCTAGTCCCGCGCCATTCTCAGAACGGTTATATTTGAAACCACTGTTGCAGCCACTGTGTCCATCTGACTGAAGATCTTTTTTCTGACACCCTGCTTTACCAAGCACAATAGCCTTTCCTAGGAACTGGTTTCTCATGATACAATGACCAAAGTACGTAAGATGAATTCTCTCTTCTTGGCAGCATTCTGGCTTTCGCTCTTCCAAGGCAGATTTGTTTGTTTTTTGGTAGTCCATAATACTTTCCATAATCTTCACCAGCACCATAATTCAAACACATCATTGCTTCTTCGGTCTTCCTTATTCAATGTCCAACTTTCACATGGATAGGAGGTGATTGAAAATATCAGGCCTTTTTGAAAAGGATGTTGGCAACATTTGTACAAATGCGCTTGATACAATTGATGTATAGATTATTATAAGAGCTGTAAGAGCCCCCAATAAAATGATTTATTAAAAAAATGTTTAAGAAAAAATATCAGGCCTTAGGTGAAACACCCCTTAGTCCTCAGAGTGATGTGCTTGCTCTTGAACACCTTTGTGCACCAGGCTTACTCAGTGCGATGCATTTGATCTCTTGACTGCTGCTTCCATGAGCATTGATTGTGGATCCAAGATAAAATCCTTGACAACTTTAATCTTTTCTCTGTTCATCATGATGTTAGTTGTGAGGATTTGGGTCATCTTTACATTTAATTGTAATCCATACTGTAGGCTGCAGTCCTTGATCTTCAGCAGGAAGTGCTTTAAGTTTTCCTCACTCACAGCGAGCAAGGTTGTGTCATCTTGCAGACTGTTTATAAGTCACCTTCCAATCGTGATGCCTGGCTCTACTTCACATAATCCAGCTTCTCTGATTATTTACTC
>NW_022103914.1:6597930-6599012 GCF_000313985.2 Echinops telfairi
GGGTGTTGCCATCAGGAAAGCATTGCACCGTTACTCATTAGAAGGATAATGTCGTTATAATGCCACTGTAATAGCTTTACTCTGAGGCATAAACCAGTTAAATGAAGCACCAGCAAAAGAAAGCCAACCGCTTGTTTGGTGAATCATCCTGGTTCTATGGTTTGCTGACTCTATGTTGAACCAGAAAGGAAGGCAGCTATTGGTTTCATTTGAAAAACCATCCAAGAAAATGTTGCAAGAGTTTACAGTTCTTATCCTTGGTCTCTAAGTTTCATGATCTCTGTTCACAATGCTGTGAACTTTAGCTTTCCAAGGTAACTGTGGACATATCAGGAGAGAACCAAAACTCAAACATCGTACAGCATTTAAAAAGATCTCCTGGGATTTGAGATTTTAGGTTCCCTTCTTTGCATTGCGACCTTGCATGGGAAACTTGGAGAGACGGGTGCTATTCTGTTCCAAAGTGTCTCAGAAATTTTAGGGCAACTTAAAGTCAAGCTCAGGCCAGAATGGCCTCAGGGGCAGCCTCTTCTACTTGTCCTTTTCTAAAGGTTAGGGTCGCTCCGGAGACAAAATCAAAATGAGGTTGCTGGGGGTTAACAGAGCTACGCTCCAAAGTTGAACCGTGAACAGTGTAGTGTGCTGCATCCAGGCTCTGTGCATAACACTTTACTGGGTGCCTTATAAACTTGGTCATGGAAAGAGGGCTATGCAGGTGTGAGCAGAGAACTTCCTATTCAGGAAAAAAAAGATTCTAGAACTCTCCATAATTAAAGAGGAGATGGCTTTAAAAATCTTAACGACAGGTTTCTTTTCGCTAAAAGATAGAGAAGTGACTACATGTAGTATAGACATACCTCATTTTATTGCACTTGGCTTTATTGTACTCCTCAGGTACTCTTTTTTTTTTTAATCAATTGAAGGTTTGTGGTAACCCTGGTTTGAGCAAGTTGTCAGTGTTATTGTTTTCCAACAGCATGTAGTACATTTTGGTACTTTTCACAATATTTTGTAATTTTTCATAATGCTATTGCACACGTAATAGACTATGGTATAGTGAAAAGATAACTTTTATATGCACT
>NW_022103914.1:6603149-6611140 GCF_000313985.2 Echinops telfairi
TGTTTTATTGACTATGAAAAATAATTGTGTAGATCATAACAAACTGCGTAAAGCATGGTATTGAAAGTATCATGGACTGCTAGAACACTTAATTATCTTCACGTAGAACCTGTACATAGACTAAGAGAACAAGGGGATATTGCATAGTTTAAAATGAGAGAACATGTGTGTTTGGGTTGCATCCTTCCATCACACTTATTCAATCTGTATGCAGAGAGAATAATCTGAGAAACTTTACTCTCTGAAGAAAGATGAGAGAAAGGCTTATCAACAACCTATAATATGTAGCTGGCACAATCTTGCTTGCTGAAAGCCAGGAGGACTTGTAGTCAGCTGCTGGTGAAGATCAAATACTACACTACAGCCTTCAGCACGGATTACAACTCAGTGTAAAGAAAGCCCAAAGACGACATCATGATAAATGCAGAAAAGATTGAAGTTGCCAAGGGTTTCATTTTACTTAGATCCACAGTCAATGTTCTTGGAAGCCGCAGTCAAGAAATCAGACAATATACTGCATGGGGCAAATCTGCTGAGGCAGATCTTTTTACAGTGTTAAAGACTGTCAATGTCATGTTAAGGACTAAGTTACAATATTTTCAGTAATCTCATATGCGTGCAGGAACTGCACCATGAATAAGTAAGATCTGAGTATAATTGACGCATTTGAACTACGGTGTTGTCAAAAATACCGAAAATACCATTGACTTTAAGAAGAACAGATCAATCTTTCTTGGAGGAAGTACGTTCATTAGAAACTTGAATGGCACGATTTTGTCTCATGGACTTTGGACATGTTATCAGGAAAAACCAGTCGCTAGAGAAAGGACATCATGTTTCCTTGATGTAAAGAGTCAGCAACAAAAGAGGAAGGCTTTGCAAGTGATGGAATGACACAGTACCATAGCTACAACAATTGTCTCAAATGTAACAATAGTGAGCCTGGGACCCGTGGGACCAGCCAGTATTTCTGCTACGTAAGGTTCCTATGAGTCGAAGCCAACTTAATGGCAAAAACCACATAATAACACTGTATATTAAAGGAGACTGGTGGTGAGTGGTAAAGTTGCCAGGCAATGCAAGGTAAAAAGATGTGGCAGTCTGTTTTCTTAAAGATATATCGTCTTGGAAACCAGATGGCACAGTTCTGTTGCTGCTGTTGTTGTTAGGTGCCATGGAGTCAGCTCTGACCCCTGGCAACCTTATGATCTGATGCACAACTAGAATGAAACATTGCATGCTCCTTGGGCCACCCTTACAATTGTTTCTGTGCCTGAACCCACTGATGCAGGCACTTTGTCAATTCACCTGCTCTCTCCTGACAATGTGTCCAAAGTATGTAAGACGGACTCTTGCCATCCTTGCTTCTAAGGAGCACTCTGGCTTTACTTCTTATGCAGATCAGTTTGTCCTTTTAGCAGTCCATGATACTTTCAATATTCTTTTCCAGCACCACAGTTCGAATGCATGGATTCTTCTTTGGTCTTCATTAGTCAGTGTCTAACTTTCACACGAATATGAGGCAAATGGAGAATACCATGGCTTGGGTCAGGTGCACTTGTTCCTCAAACTACCATCCTTGCTTTTCAATACTCTCAAGAGTCCTTGTGTTGCGGATTTACCTAATGCAATATGTCTTTTGATCTCTTGACTGCTGCTTCCTAAAGCATTGATCGTATATCACAGGAAGTTGAAATCCTTCGCAATTTCAACATTTTCTCCATTTATCATGATGCTGTTGGTCTAATGGTGAGGATTTGGGTCTTCTTTACATTGAGTTGTAATCCATACTGAAGGCTACAATCCTTGATCCTCATCAGCAATTGTTTCAATTCCTCCTCACTTTTAGCAAGCAAGGTTTTGTCATCTGTATATCTCAGGAGGTTCATAAGCCTTCCTCCAATTCTGATGCCACACTCTCCTTCATATCACCCAGATTCTCTGATGATTTGCTCAGCACACAAATTGAACAAGTATAGTGAGAGTCTACAACCCCGACACACACCTTTCCTGATTTTAAACCATTTAGTATGCCCTTGCTCTATTTGAACAACTGCCTCTTGATCCATACTCAAATTCTTCATGAGCACAATGAAGTGTTTGGAATTCCCGTTCCTCTCAAGGTTATGCATAGTTTATTATGGTTCACACAGTCAAATGCCTCTGCATCGTCAATGAATTATATAAGTAAACATCTTGATGGTATTATCTGCTTTGAGCCAAGATCCATCTAACATCAGCAATGATACCCCTTGTTCCATCTCTTCTGAATCTGGCCTGAGCAGTTCCCTGTCAATTACTGTTGCAACAGTTGTTAGATGATCTTCAGCAAAATTTTACTTGTGTCGATTTCAAAGATTCTGTTCTATAGTTTAAGCATTCTATTGGGTCCCTATTCCTTGGAATGGGCACAAACATGGATCTCTTCCAATCAGTGGGCCAAGTAGCTGTCTTCTAAATTTCCTGGCATAGATGATTGAGTGTTTCCAGTGCTGCTTTAGCTTGCTGAAGCACTTCAATTGGTATGCCATAAACTCTTGGAGCTTTGATTTTGGCTAATGTATTCAGTGCAGTTTGAACTTCTTCCTTCAACACCATTGGTTCTTGCTCATATGCTATCCCCGGAGATGGTGGACTGTAACTAGTTATTTTTTGTACAGTGACTGTGTATTCTTTCTATCTTCTCTTGATGCTTATGCATCAGTCAATATTTTTTGCCATAGAATCTTTCAAGATTGCAACTTGAGGCTTGAATTTTTCTTGAAAATGTAATCATTTTCTTGGGAGCACGTACAGATATCATAACATTCCAGAGTTCAATCACATCAAGCAGTATTGTACAATGGGTACCACAGTCACTTTCAAAACATTTTCTTTCTTCTTGAACTCCTTGATATCAGCTCCCTTTTATCCCCTCCCTCCCCCCAGAACCACCCCCTTTTTTCCTTATAATAGTTTGGGGTGTTTTTGGGTTTTTTTGCCATATCTTACATGATCCAATATATCTATTCACATGCAATTCTGCTGTTCCATTCCGACAAGTGGGGTTATCAGCTCCCTATTCCCCCATTCTCCCCGCCCCCTCTTCCCATGCCTCCAGGGAACCATTACTCCTGTAACTTTTTCTGAAGGGTGATCTGTCTTGATTTTCATATATGGAACAATCTGAAATATAAAAATGAATATATGCAAATCTAACATGACTAATGAGATAAAACAAATACTGTATCATAATAGTAAGCGGGGGAATATAAAAAAAACTAAAGGATACTTGTATGGTTCATCAATGCTATACCACACCCTGGATTTTCATCCCTTCTGTGTGACCCTTCTAAGAGATACTGTCCAATTATCTTACAGGTGGGTTTTGGGTCTCTACTACATCCACACCCCTTCACATCGATTTGGTTGCTTGTTTTTGAACTTCTGATACCTTATCCTGTCAACATCCCATGATCACGCAGGCTGATGTGCTTCTTCCATGTTGCTTCTCTGCTAGATGGCCTCTTGAGTTCTTTCCGTTTCAGATATGCTGAGTGTGGTAGTCACATAATCTCATATCATCTTGATAAATAGAGTGCAGGGGTAGAGTCTAACCTGTCAATCTGGTCACAGCCTAATGGCACCTCCTTGTGGGCATGACTTTCTCATAGGGAGGGTCCTGGGAACCTACCCTTGAGACATGCTGATGACAGCCAGAGCCCTGGAGATGTGTCCACCACCATTGGATCCATAATACTTTGCACCAACAGGCCAGTTCCTGAATTCTGCATCATTGCATGTTGGCTATGTGAGTCTGAAGAGGGGCTTATGGACTGGTATTGGACTTACGGGCTTCAGTTGAACTGGGTTGGGATGTTTTATTGATGTATAATTACTTCTTGATATAAAGCTCTCTCTTACACATAGATGAATGTCACTGGATTTGTTTCTCTGATCAACCTGGCCTCACACACTGAGCATGTTCTTCCCTTTTGGTTTGCTAAGTCTAAGTCTTTACACATTTCATTATATTTGACTTTATCTTCTCAAGTGCCCTTTATATTTGACTTTATCTTCTCAAGTGCCCTTTCTATTCAGCTCTTTGACTGCATCCTTTCTTCCACTTGCTTTAGCTACTCTACAATTAAGTTTCAGAGTCTCTTCTGACATCCACGTTGATCTTTTCTTTCTTTCTTGTCTTTTTAAACTTTTTTTGCTTTCTTTATGAATGATGGTATTGATGTCTTCCCACAGCCCATCAGGTCTCAGTCATTAGTGTTCAATGTGTCAAATCTGTTCCTGAGATATTCTCAAAATTCAAGTGGCATAGCCTTAAGATTATATTTTGGCTCTTATGGATTTTTTTTTTCATTTTGTTTAGCTGTTTCCTGAACTTACATATGAGGAATCGATGGTCTGTTCCACACTTGGCTCCTGGTCTGGTTTTAGCTGCTGATATTGAGCTTCTTCATTGTGTCTTCCCATAGATGTAGTCAACTTGCTTTCTGTGTATTCCATCTGAGGAAGCCCATGTGTATAGCCACCTTGTATTTTGTTGAATACAAGTTTTAACCTAAGGCAGCCCAATTTTACTTTCTCCTAACGGGCCATGATGAGTTGGTAGCGATTTTTCTAAAACTATATGATCAAAGAGCCATGGTGGCATAGTGGTTAAATGCTCACTGCCCGTCCTCTGGGGGCAGTTCCACCCTATCCTGTAGGCTCACCATGAGTAGGAATCATAGTGGCTTGGTAGGATATGAAATTGATGTAACAGTTTGCCATGCTGTGGTGGCTTGTGTGTTGCTATATTGCAGGAACATATGCTACCAGCATTCTAAAGAGCACCGGGTAAATCCTAGTGGACAGATGTCAACAGAAGTTCCCATTTAAGGAGACGGGTCTGGCAATTTGGAGAAAAGATCTGGCAATTTACTTCAGAAAGCTAGCCTATGAAAACCCAGTAAAACAAAACAGAAGAGTGTCTGAGAAATACTAGAAGATGACCCCCCTCACCCCCCCTGGAATGCATACAAAGTACACAGTTGTTCCAACAATGGACTCAAGCATATCAGTGTTCATTGATAAATGTGGTACAGGATACAGCAATGTTTTGGTCTGTTGTACATGAGTTGAAGTCGGTAACTATAAGTCACACAACAATGACAACAACATTACACATTATACTCTGTGAACACAGAGATAAATAAAACACAGCCCTTGCTGTCAAGGAGCTGATGGTCAAGTGAAGGAAGAATGTTGACGTATACGACAGCACACAGCCCCAAGCCAAGCCTTGAAGGGTAAATGAGAAAGCAGCCTAAGGAGAAATGAAATTTCCAGGTCAGAAAGGGGAAAATGAAAGGAGGAATGAGGTCTGGAAAATTCAGAGGAAGTTAGTCATAGCCAGTGTCCTTTGTATTATCACAGACTTTTAATTCTAGATTTCTGTTCCCTAAGATGAGAAACCAAGTCTCCCGGGTTACCTGGGAAAGCACCATGCCCCTCAGAAGCTGTATTCAGCATCTCACTGAAGTCTCTACTATGTCCTCCTGTACAGAGCTCTGGAATTTAACCTGTATCATTCTCTTTCAACCTTCTTCTCCCTTAAATTTCTCATGCCTTTTGAATTGTCTTTATCAATCTTATCCCACCGCCCTTTTTATAACACACCCCCCCCTGAATTCTTCAAAATGACTTCATTTCATAAGCAGGGAATTCTTCTCTAACAAAGACCAGGTTATAAAACCTAGGAGTTTCCAGCATATTTTCCCCTCCCCAGGGTAGTTAAGGACCTCAACATCAGGCTATTTGGGGAGTGAGTCTATCAAGCAGGTGTCAGGTTCTGGAAAGTCACCCTAATTGAGCAGGAGAGTGAACAGGACAGATGGAGGAAAGAGAGGAAAGAGTAGGCAGGCCACTGATGTCTTGGTATTTTCCTGAGTTACCAGCTGAACTCTGACATTCCCAGGTCCTTCTACAGATCCAAGCTGATGTGCACAAGGATGATTGGTTCCTAAGGTCGAAAGAAAGGACGGAACAGTTATCAGATTACGCTGAAAGATTTGTCATCTGCTGCAGTGTTTTCTTCCATAACATTTTCTTCTAGCTTATGTGCTTAGTGAAGAAACATTAGAAAATGCCAATAAACAAATATTAACTAAAATAGCACAACTCAAAAATAACTGCCAAAAAACTTTGCTGCTGCTATTTCCAGTGTTTTCCATGCATAGATGTTTTCTTACAAAAATAGTACCTTACTTACATATTATTTTAAAATTCACTTTTTCATACTTGTTTGCCCCAGATTAATAATTTCCCATAATACTGAGCTACTTTAAATTATTTTAAGATATCACTATATTATATGTACACAGAGTTTTCAGAAGGTTCATGGAAAATATAATTTTCCATTCAATTTTTAAAGATCCCTCTTACATATAACATTAAATCTGCTATTTTAGCCATTTTTAAATGTACAGTTCAATTGCACCCAGTTCTTTAATAATGTATGTGGTCATCACCGCTATCTAGTTCCAAAAACTGTATCACCTCACATAGAAACTCTTTACCTTTAAGTGATAATTTCTCACCTGGTCCTCCTCCCAGCCCATGGTAACCACTAATTTGCTATTGGCCTCTATAAATTTATCGATTCCAAATATTTTATGTAAGTGAAATCATACAATACTTGTCCTTTTGTATCTGGCTTATTTTGTTGTTGTTGTTGTTGTTGCGTGCTATTGATACAGTTCTGACTCATAGCAACCCTATGCACAACAGAATGAAACTCCACTTGGTCCTGCGCCATCGTCACAATTGTTCCCATGTCTGAGCGCATTGTTGGAGTCACTCTGTCAGTCCATCTCCCTGAGGGGCTTCCTCTTTTTCTCTGCCCCTCCACTTTACCAAGGGACGGGTTCTTCTCCAGGGACTGCTCTCTCCTGACAATGTGTCTAAAGAATGTGAGACGATGTCTTGCCATCCTTGCTTCGAAGACGCACTCTGGCTTTACTTCTTCCAATACAGATCAGTTTGTCCTTTTAGCTTTCCACACGGCAGTCTCAATATTCTTCCCCAGCACCACAATCAGATGCACCGATTGGTCTTCAGTCTTCCTATTCCATGTCCTTGCGCTGTTTTCCTATGTTCCAGCATACATCAGAACTCCACTCCTTTCTGTGAGTGAAAAATCTTGCACTGCACGTATAAAAGAAGGTGGCCAAAAAGAAGGCCCTCCTGATGAGATGGATTCACAAGGGGCCCAAAGCAATGGGCTCAGACATAACAACCTTGGGAGGATGAAGCAGGACTAGCCAGTGTTTTCTTCTGCTGTGCGTAGATAGCGTCTTCATGAGTCAGAATAGACTTGGTAACAGTTAGCAATAACAGCATGGATAGTGCACCTTTTGATGATCCATACATTTGTTGAGGGACTTTTTTATTATTTCCACCTTTTAGCGATTGTCAGCAGTGCTGCCGGATGCATTGGTATGCATGGCTGCTTGAGTGGCCGTTTTCAAGTCCGGGGGGGTATACAATGAAGTGGAATTGATAGGCACATTGGTTGTTCCCCGTTTCACTTTCGGAAAGATCTTTACATTGTTTCCACAGCCACTGAACCATTCTACATTCTTACCATTGACAGACAACGGTTACGGCTTCTTTTTCTTGCCAACATTCTTTTTCTTTTTCTCCTTTTTGGATTATAGCAACCCTAGTAAGGGTGAGGCGATCCTGGCTGACGCAAACAGTTAAGCTCTCCGCTGTTAACCAGCAAGTTGGTGGTTAAAGTACAACAGAGGAATCTCAGAATAGAGGCATGATCACATGCCGTTAAAGGAGCACAGACAGACGATCCCTTCAGAACGAGTGGTGAGAGTGGCAATACTGGAGGGTGGAGGGAAGGTGGGATAGAAAGGGGGAACCCATTATAAGGATCTACATATAACCTCCTCCCTGGGGGACAGACAACAGGGAAGTGGGTGAAGGGAGACATTGGATATTGT
>NW_022103914.1:6611565-6614308 GCF_000313985.2 Echinops telfairi
ATGACATTGAGTTTGGTTTTTGTTTTTCAAATGACTCATCGTGACTATAAAACAGGGCCCCTGTGGGTTTCTAAGACGGTAACTCTTTCCAAGAATCGAAAGCTTCATCTTTCTCTGGCAGAGTGAGTGCTTGGTGGTTTCAAACTGCTGACCTTGTGGTTCGCAGTCCAAAGTGTAACCACTAAAGGCAGCGAGAGGAGGAATGACTGATGGTGTTAAACATCTTTTTATATGCTTGTTCACCATTTTTCTATCTTCCTCGAGAAATGTCTATTGAAGTCCATTAAAAAATTTTGGCATTGTTAACTTGCAGGAGTTTAAAAATATATGTATTACGAATATTGCCCTTACCAGGTAAATGATTTGGGAATATCATTTGAAAAGCAATAAGCTGTTTTATCACTTTTTAGAATAACTTCCTAAAATAATAAAGTAAAATAACTTCCTTTAATGCACAAAAGGTAAAAATTTGATGAAGTCCAGTTTAGTTATTTTTCTTTTATTGTTCATGCTTTTTGTGGCATAACTAAGAATCCACTGCAAAATTCAAGATCATGACCTGCATTTTCTTCTAAAATGTTTAGGTTGTTGTTGGGTTTTAAGCTAATTTTTGTGTCTGCTCTAAGGTAGGGGTCCAACTTCATTCTTTTGTTTGTTATCTCTGCATCATTTGTTAAAGACACTATTCTTGCCCACTTGAACAGACTTGGCACTACTGTTGAAATTAATTTCCCATAAACGTATGAATTTAAATATCAATGTATTTAAAGTATATCGATTGTATTCCATGGGTCTAATGTCTGTCTTTATGACGGTACCACACTCTTTGACTAATGTTACTTCATAGTACGTACATCTCAAAGTCAGAAAGTGTGAATCTTCAGTTTTGTTCTTGTTTTACAATATTATTTCAGCTCATTTGGAGTATTATTGACATCTTAAAGATTATTGAGTCTTCTAATTCATGAGCCTGGAATGTTTTTTCATTTTTTCTAGATCTTTAAAATGTTCTTTTATCAATACTTTTTTGGTTTTGGTTTAAAGGTCTTTCATCCCCTTAGCTAAGGATTCTTCACAGCTATTTTCTTCTTTTTGATGCACTGGCAAATGGAATTTCTTTGTTTTTAAAATTTTTATTCGGGACGGTGGAGGAAAGGTAAGGGAGAAAGGGGGAACAGATTACAAGGATCTACATATAACTTCCTCCCTGGGGGACAGACAGCGGAGAAGTGGGTGAAGGGAGACATCAGACAGTGTAAGACATAAAAAAATAATAATAATTTATAAATTATCAAGGGTTCCTGAGGGAGGGTGGGGTCAGGGAGGGAGGGGGGAAAATGAGGAGTAGAAACCAAGGGCTCAAGTAGGAAGCAAATGTTTTGAAAATGATGATGGCAACATATGTACAAATGTGCTTGACACAATGGATGGATGGATGGATTGTGATAAGAATTGTACAAGCCCCCAATAAAATGATTTTAAAAAAAGAAAGAAAACACTATAGAAATGTTATTGCTTGTATATATAAAAACACAACTAAATTTCTTTAATTTTTCACCTTTTCTTGTGAAAGAGGTGAATATTTACAGAGCAGATCACAGTTTTTCATTCAAGAAGTCATACACATTCTGGTTCCACTCATCCACCGCACTCCCTTCATTGGACCACGGCTTACCCCCTCCTTCCCCACAGTCAGCACTGGATTGAGGGCAAGGCTTTCTTTATGTGAGTTCTCTGTGGGAAAGTCTTTGCCTCATCCGCTTCTGCTTCCTGATTCCTGATTCTTGGAGATCTTAATGTGTCTTGACATCTAGCTTGCCCTATTTCTCTTCTGTGCAGACGTGTTTAATCTCTGTTACTATCTTAAAAGAGATTGACTCAAGATAACAAATCAAAAACCAAACTCAGAGATTTGATGATGGTGAAGACGTGAAGAAAAACAAGAGAGATGCTGTCAGTCCTCCAAACAGATAAGTTTGAAAAATATTTCCAAGAATTGGATCACAGATTTGACAAATGCATTAAGTGTAATGGAGAGTACTTTGAAGGTGATAGGGTTGTTTTGTAAATAAAATTTAAATACATATAGCTTTGGGGGGGGAAAAACCATTGTGTTGCGGGGGTACCCCCTTGTATATTGGGCGGGGCATAATTTAATCTATATAATGTTAATTACAGATTTCTCATGTTGTTGCTGCTGTTAAGTGCCATCGAGTCGGTTCTGACTCATAGTGACCTGTGCACAACAGAAGGAAACGCTGCCCAGGCCTATGACAGCCTCACAATCGTTCCCACGCTTGAGCCCAGTGTGGCGGCCATGGGGTCAATCCATGTCCCCGAGGGCCTTTCTCTTAGTGCACTGTCTCTCCTTCACCAAACAGGATGGCCCTCTTCAGGGACTGGCCTCTCCTGACGACATATCCAAAGTACGTAAGGCAAAGTATTGCTCTCCTTGCCTCAAGTAGTCTTCCAAGACAGACTGGTTTGTCCTTTTAGCAGTCCATGGTACTTTCAATATTCTTCTCCAGCACCAGGAGCCAAATGCATTGATTCATCTTTGGTCTTCTTTAATCAATGTCCAGATTTCTCATAAATGCTCTTTATCCTGTTGAGAAATTCTGTTTTGTTCCAGTTATTATTTTTTAAAAACGTTTAAATGTGTTGGATTTTGTCAGAATCCAAGAATCTAGGTATTGCCCCTCCCTGGGGGAGGGACAGCAGAGAAGAGGGTGGGGGGAGACGT
>NW_022103914.1:6614868-6623206 GCF_000313985.2 Echinops telfairi
ATGCCGGGGGCTTAAGTGGAGAGCAAATGTTTTGAGAATGATGAGGGAAATGAATGTACAAATGTGCTTTACACAATTGATGTATGTATGGATTGTGATAAGAGTTGTATGAGCCCCTAATAAAGTGATTAGGGAAAAAAAGTGCTTCCTTCTCTTCCATTATTTGGAAGCATTTGGGTGGTATTGGTGTTAATTCTCTTTTAAACGTCTGATAGAAATTAGTAGTGAAGTAATCTGGCTCTGAACTGGAGTTTTGATTGTTGATTCAATCTACTTTTGTTACATCTATTCTACTTCTTCTGTCTTCCTAAGTAGTTTGGCTAATTTGTAGGGATTTGCCTATAGATCAGCTAATTTGTTGTCACACAATTGTTCCTGGCTTCCATGGTTCTGATACGAAATGCATTATCCATTCTATCAAGGATTCCTTTTCACGACAAGTTGTGATTTTGTGTTGTTTCTCTCGCTGCTTTCAAGATACTCTTTTTGTCACAGACTTCTGACTGTATGATCATAAGGGCTCCTATTGTGGATCTCTAAGTTGATCCTTCTTGAAATTCATGGCGTTTCTTGATGTGTGAATTCATGTCTTTTGTCAATTTCTGAGGTTTTCTGTCCTTATTTCTTCAAATCATTTTCTGCTCCATGCTCCTTCTCTTCCCCTCTGCCCCCCGTACAGTATATTAGTTTGCTTGCTGTGTTCCCCAAGTCCCCTTTGGCTGTATCTGCTTTTCTTTATTCTTTCTGTTCCTGGACTGGATACTGTTAATGACCCTGTCTTCAAGTTTTCTGACTCTGTCTCTGTCCGCTAAAGTCTAAGTTTGAACCCTTATAGCAAAATTTAAATGAAAGTTACTGTACTTTTGAGCGGCAAGGTTTCTATTTGGCTCTTTTGGGTAATTTCTGCCTTTTTATTGACATTCCCATTATTTTCAGACATCATTTTTCGGATTCCCTTTAGTTCCTTTGTCCATAGTTTTGTCAATCCTTTGAACACACAGGTGTGTGTGTGCGCCCCTTAATATACATTCATGCAATGTTCGTGTACACTCCAAAGTTCTGTAAGGTTTGTTTTATTTTATTTTATTTTCTAAGGGAAAATAACTCTCCTTTTGTTTATTACTTCACCCTAATGGATGTAGTGGTCCCATGTTGGGCTGCTAACCACAAGGTCAGCAGTTTGAAACTACCAATTGCTCTATGGGAGAAAGATGAGGCTTTCTACTCCCATAAAGAGTTACAGTCTTGGAACCCCACAAGGGGAATGTTGCCTTGCTCCAAAGGGTTGACATGAGTCAGAATCAACTTGATAGTGAGTTTGTTTTCTTTGCTAATGGATTTAACCTCAATGCCCAGAGTGAATGAACAGTGGGATCCAGCGTATATTCCAATCCCCATAATGCCTTCTATTTGCCTCTTTCTGCCCCAACTTCTGGCTTTAGTCACCTGCCCAGCAGCCATACTAGGGTCAAGGGCATTTCTGGGCTCTTAACTGTGAGGGGCAGCAGTTGTGAAAGGAAGCAGCCACAGGAGTAGAGTAATGGCACCCAGGGCTGCCACTGCCAACCTTGCTGCTGGCACTTGCATAGACTTTTGTCGGTGTGATTGATTTTGACGCAAAACAACCCTACAGGACAGAGTACAACTGTCCCGTGTGCCTTCCATGGCTGTAAATCTTTATAGAAGCCGACTGCTTCATCCTTCTCTATGGGTTGCGAAGACTTAGAATCAATTCAATGGCAGTGGGTCTGGTGTGGCTCACTGTCTTATGTGGTTACTGGAGTTTCTTTTCCTCTCACTCCTATTCAGCTGATGTTTTCACAGAGGTTTTCCTTGCATTCCAGGAACAAAATAAAGCAAAGCAAAACAGAACACATAGCACCCAGTCTTTGCAGATGCACAAAAGTTACTCTTTCAACACTTGGCAAGGGTTGTACTAAGCCTAAAAATCAGACAGAAGTGAAAACATAGGGTCTTAGCAGGTATTTTCTGAGTGTACACATCCTGCACATGTGTGGCTTCCTCAATTATCTAGTATACATGGATATTTGTAATGCCCTTATTTCCCAAAGACACTCTCCCCCTGGGCTTTAGGGAGTCTACTGTATGTTTTGCTAATAATGCTTTGTCCCAGGAAATTGGTCTCTGTGTAAACCTTCACTCAGTTTGCAAAAAGTTATTTAAGAAAAACAACAATCAGGTGTTGCTGGTCGAAGTTTCTATCAATTTAAGGGATGCCAACTCATTTTTTAAATGTTCTTTTCTAAGTAAACACAAAAATTACTTGCACATTTCTTTATTACTTTTCCGTTTACAAACCCCCATTCCACTTGTGTTTCCTTATTATTCTAATGATTGTTTTCTTTGGGTCACATGGGGAGAACTGCAGACCCAGAGAGGAGTGGCTTTCCTGAGGTCACAGAGCGAATAAGCATTGTCTGCTGGTTCTAAGTCCGATGATTCCTTTACTGGGCCCTGAGAACTTACCACAATGAGCAAGCATAGTGCAGACTTTTTCAATGCTTTTCATTTTTTCAATCCGGAAAGAGATGGTGGCGATTTAGGGAAAGTACAGGGAAAGCCGTGATCGAACAAGAAGTCATTTTAAACCAATGTCTAGTATACCACAGTATTGTTTCTTTCCCTCAAATTGTGGGACGTCTCATGATGCTGATGTTATGTGGCATCGAGTGTGATGGGCTTAGATTTTAATCATGGCTCTGCTAGTTATCTGATCTGAACGAATTAACCTCCCTGGGCTTCTATTTCTTTACCTCTAAGATGGACAATAATAGCACCATCTCACTGGATGGCTGTGAAGACTAAATGAGAGAATAAAATAATTAGTGCTGTCCCTAGCTGGTGGAGAACAAGATGAGAATGAAAAGAGTCTTCCCTGATTCCCAAAATGATTGAAATGAGTGGAATGAGTGGCATCACTTAGATGGACTGAAAAGGTGAATTAAAGGACTTTGCTAGTAGACTGCGGGTCCTAATCATTCTGTTTAAAATGCTTTAAAAAATATCCGTAGTCACTCCTTCTGTTCCCAGCCAGTTATTCTGGAGTGTGTTGTTCAATTTCTGAATGATTGAGTGCTTCCAGGTATCTCCGGTTATTCATTTCTGATGTTATTTTGTTGTCCTCAGAGAACATTCTCTATGTGGTTTTATATTCCTTGTTACTTGTTTTTTAACGTCCACACTTAGTTTAAGTTGGTCAATGTTCAGTGTGCTCTGTAAAGGAATGTGCATTCTGCTATTGTTGGGAGTAGTGTCGAAGTCTTGTATAACTCGATTGAGTTTTGGTTTGCTTGCCATTTAGTGGGAGATTTCTTTTTTTTAATCCAACCAGATGTGTATTTGTCTGTTTATCCTTTCAATTTTGCCAGTGTTTAATTCATGTAATTTGAAGTAAAAAATACATGAATATTTTGTTTACTAAATACAAAAATATTTTGTTTACTAACTTAATTGTTAGAACTTAGAATTGCTTTCTTTTTTTTTTCTTTTTCTTTTTGATTTTATTTATTTATTTATTTTTTAACATTTTATTAGGGGCTCATACAACTGTTATCGCAATCCATACACACATCAATTGTGTAAAGCGCATTTGTACATCGTTTCTCAAAACATTTTCTCTCCACCCAAACCCCCGACATTAGGTCCTCATTTTTCCCCTCCCTCCCCGCTTCCCCCTCCCGCATGAGCCCTTGATAGTTTATAAATGGGTATTTTGTCATATCTTGCCCCGTCCGACGTCTCCCCTCATCCACCCCTCGCTTGTCTGTCCCCCAGGGAGGAGGTCACAAACAGCTCCATGTACTCGGTTCTCTCTCTCCCACCCATTCTTTCATCTTCCTGTTTTGAATTATCTCATTGACATTATGAAATTGTCCATTATTACTGGTAAACACCTACTTCGGAAATACCTTTTTAAAAAATCATTTTATTGGGGGTAGAAATACATTTTGTCTATATTAACATGGCCTCTTCAGCTTTCTTACATTCAGTGTTTATATGGTTTATTTCCTTTCATTCTTTTACTTCTAGCCATCCTGTATTTGGATATTTAAACTGAATATTTTGTAGGCATTATATAACTGGATGATGCTTTTTATTTATTTATTTTTTTTGGGGGTGTTGCTTTTTAAAAATAATTTTATTTTGCCTTTTAATTTGGGGTGTTGAGATCATCTGCATTTAGTATAATGACTAAGTTCAGTGTCAGTCTACTCTGCTTCTTTCTTTCTATTTGACCCATCTCTTCTCCATTGGTTTTCCTCTTCTCTTCCTAACTTCTTTTGGATAAGTGGGCTTTTCTTATGTTTCATTTGACCTTCCCTATTGACTTACTGGCTATAACAACCATTTATCAGCAGTTTCTCTAGTGCTTATTACATATTTTCAAAAAACAACACACATCTTTATCACAATATATCTCAAATGATGTTATGCCACTTCAAGTACAGTATAGAAACTTTACATTAGTATACTTCCATTACCTCGCTCTTGTCCTTTGTGCTAATGTCTTATATTTTCTTGTGTTTTTGGTGCAAGACTCACATAACACTATTATTACTTTTGCTTAAAACACCAATTTAAATTGAGTTGAATTGAAAAAGGTTCTTCTGTGTTTACTCAGATGTTTACCATTGTCCGTACTTTTTATTCCTTTGTATAGCCCCAAATTTTCCTTCAGCCTCAAGCTCTTTAACATTTATCATGAAGGATCTGCTGGTGTTGACTTCTCTCGCCTTTTGTTTATCTGAAAATAGGTATATTTCATTTAACTTTAAAAAAATTATCTTATTGAGGGCTCGTACAATTCCCATCACAGTCCATACATACATCCATTGTGTCACGCACATATGTACGTTTATTGCCCTCATCAATCTCAAAACACCTGCCTCCCACTTTAGCCCTTACTATCATTTGCTCATTTTCCCCCTCCCTCCCTTCATTTAACTTTTTAAAGAAAATTTTCATAGTATATAGAAATCTGGGGCAACAATTATTTTCTTTCAGAAATTCAATCATCAATTTTCACCGATTTCTAGCTTGCATCATGTCTGCGTGTGATGCATTGTTGTGCTGAGTTTATCCGACCCATGTTGAGCATCGGCGTGTAAACAAAACCGGTCCGGAAGGCCTTCAAAGCCGGGGGGAACAAAAAGAACCCCGGGGGGGCCGGGGGCCAAGCAGTGGGCTGCTCATGGCAAGACAGAGGCAAGCTGCTCCCATAGAGATTTACAACCCTAGAAACCCTATGAAGGGTCACTATGAATTGGAATCAACTCCATGATAGTGGGCTTGGTTTTTTTGGTGATCTTACAGACTTTTTACAAAAGTCATCAATAGACACATATCAAAAGACATGATGACTTTTGCTAAATTCTGAAGTTGATATGGCCTTCCTTTCCCAAGTGATTGAGACAAAGAAATAAACAAACATATGTCTCTCAAGAACTGTTAAGACAAACATCATATTATGACAACAATATAAATTGACTGACATTTATTTAATATTCAATTTGCAAATTAGAGTAACATTTTAACTCCAGAGTCAAAATGTTCTGTAAAACATGCTCACACCATTGCCATGGGAAAACAGGTCAGAACACAGATGATGAATTTGTAATTAGGAGGAATTTCACACAGCGTTGTCTTAAAGAACAATTAAAATAATTAGTGAATTAGCCTAGAAACATAGCTCCCACTCTGAGCCTGACCCTTAAGGAGCCTTGGTGGCCTTGCTGAGTAAACACTGGACTGTTAATTGCAAGGGCAGGAGTTCAAACCCACCAGCTGTTCAGAGGGATCAGGTTATTGGCTCCCTTAACGATTTATAGCCGTAGAAACCCTGTGTAGAGTAGCTGTGAGTCAGAGTAGACTGGATGGCAGTGGGTTTGGTTTTTGGTTTAGTCTGACCATTGAAATCTCTTTCTTTAAAGCAACTGAACTCTTCAAAAGAGCCCTATTCCCAAGGCAAAATGTATTACTAGTTTAGTTAAACCATTGTTTGGCTCAAGGGTGACTTTTTGACTTTAAGGCTCATGGCTCAAAATGACACCTAAAGGCAAATGGCCCGAGTAGGACACCCCAACCGTGTGGACCCAGAAATCTGGATTCCAGGAGAATTAAAATGATTTCTTGGACATATGTAATAATCTACAGCATATGTTTTATTGAAGTGAAGATCTAAACTTGTCATACTTACTTCCAGATAATTCTCTTAAGCACCCCCAAGTTGCTCCTTTGTTTCTAGTTTATACCACCTTTGAGGCGTTCTAACGCCTGTGAAGAGCCACGGCCTGGAACCCACTGGGGCAGCTCTGCCCTGTCCTGCAGGGTCACTGTGCTTGGAGGTCAACAGTGAGTTCTTCTTCCCGCCCATGCATACAAGGCTTTGATGTTTACATGGCGTTGCCTTTGCTGGGGCTTGTTTCCTCCTACTTCCTTATTTGATCATGCTGCCTCACCCAGTATTTACAAGCCTTCAAGTTCCACACTTTCATTTCCAATGCTTTACATTATGCTATAGTGACTGAGATCACAGACTTCAAGGATATAGGTGTAACAGAAATAGGGATATTTGTTTTTAATCAAAGAAATATGAGGCCTAGTCAAAAAGATACAAAATATTAGAAAACTTTATTAAACAAAACTATCAAAATACGAGGCTATTGTTCTTGACATACCTTTCTCCATCTAGGGCTATACATGTCTGTATGAGATGGTGTTCTCATCCCTCTAATCCAGGGGTCCTCAAACTACTGCCCGCGGGCCACATGTGGCCCCGCTCCCCCCATTTATCCGGCCTGGCCCCGACTTGTCCCTGGCCCGCAGTGCGCATGAGTGGAATGTGCGCTGCACTCCACTCTCGACTCTCCTCCTTCTCTCTGTCTCTCTACTCCTCCTCTCAGTCTCAGGTGTGATTGGAAGAGGCACCAACTTGCCTGTGCAGAGCCTGCTGCTGCTTGAAGAACCAGGTAAGAACAAATTAGGATTTTTTTTTAATTTTGCAGTTAGTAGGGCCCTTTTTTTTGCGGTTAAGGGGGGGCCTTTTTTCTGACGTTTTAGGAGGTCTTTTTAAGTTGGTTAGTTGGTGAGGGGTGGTTTCTAGGGGGGTTACATCACAGTGATAATGCAAATAGTCAGTGCTCAGAGGTAATGCAAATGGTCAGTGCTCAGTGTTATTGCATGGGGGCCCAAAACTGGTAATCTGCCTAGGGCCCAATGGGAACTTAATCCAGCTCTGCAGACAGCCAAGGAGTAGGAAACTCAATTTAATTGACAGTAAGTGCCTTTATATTCTGATTGCTATTTAGTTGTGTGTGGTGTTGTATGTTGTGTGCTGTGTAAGCCCCGGTTCACACTGTTGTGATCTCTGAGCAGTGCGAGTTCAGCCATATGCTTCTATGGCTGAATTCTCATTAGATTCAGAAGAAAAGAGGCATATGTGCCTTCTTTTTTCCTGCAGTGGAATCTGATTGCATGGGTCTTCTCACCAATGTGATTAGATTTCTGTGAGAGTTCACAGATCACAATGCATTTCACACAGGGTAGTGTGAACTGGAAAGGTGGTGGGGGAACTGGCTCTCTAATCGTGCTGGTTCCTGCACCGCACCAGTGTGAGCCTGAGGTAAAAGCAGAGTTCCACCAATATGGGCACTGGTGAGGCTGAAATGATGTGGACTGGCAAGGCTGCATTGATGGACACTGATCAGACTGCATTAATGAGCAGTGCAGTCTATATATCTCTGTGTGGGCAAAGTTATTGCTGGTACATTGTTTTTGTAGTGCTATATATATAGATATATATATATAGATATTGATATTTTACTAATAGCAATTTAGAATCCCTAGAAAACAATGATATCAAGAAAGAGAAAAATTGACTCAGAGTGTAGGATATTCAAAGAGCAGTGGACTTATGATTACTTTTTCATGCAGTACAAGGAAAGAGCTGTGTGGTTGATATGCCAGAATATAGCGTCTGTGTTCAAAGAATACAATTTGCTTTGACACTATCAAACTCAACATAAAGATAAATATGATTGTTTGGTTGGAGAAGTAAGAAAAGACAAAATATTAAAACTGAAAATTGCATTGACAACTCAGCACAATACTTTAGCAGGAGCAGCTAAATATTTCATGACTGCGAGCAAGTTTTCAAGTTGCCAAGCCAATAGCGTGCACTGGCAGACCATTTGTGGAGGGAGAATTTGTTAAAGAATGCCTTCTTTGGAGAAGTAAGAAAAGACAAAATATTAAAACTGAAAATTGCATTGACAACTCAGCACAATACTTTAGCAGGAGCAGCTAAATATTTCATGAC
>NW_022103914.1:6623660-6638984 GCF_000313985.2 Echinops telfairi
AATGCACTAAACCACAGACAATTTCGGAATTTCTGTCTGAGCTAAATGTTGCCTATGAAGATGTTCTGTACCACACAGAAGTCCGTTGTCTGAGTTGAGGGAGAGTTTTGAAACATTTTTATGACTTACTTCCACAGATTACAGCTTTTCTCCTTTCAAAAAACAAAGAAGTACCAGAGCTCAGTGATGCAGAATGGAAATGGCACCTTGCCTTTCTGACAGATGTAGCAGAGCTACTCAACAGTTTCAATGTGAAACTTCAAGGAAAGGGGAAGCTCATCTGTGATATGCAATCACATGTGAAAGCATTTGAAGTTAAATTAGGCCTCCTCATCAAACAAGTGAAGGAAGAAAATTTCTGCCATCTCCCCACAACTCAAAATCTATTAGCAGAAAAACCATTGGTTGCATTCCCAAACAAAACACATGTGGACTCACTGGAAAAGTTGCAAAAAGAGTTCCAATTTAGATTTAAAGAGCTTCATCTCCATGAACAGGACATACAGCTTTTCTGTAAGCCATTTGCTATTGACATTGAAAATGTGGATACAATTTACCAAATGGATCTGGCTGAACTGCAGAATTGTGACTCTGAAAGACGAATTCAAGTCAAGCAGCCTTCCTAATTTCTATGTATCTCTCCCCTCTGAGACAGATCCTAATCTCAGGAACCGTGCCCTCAAAATGGCAACCATCTTTGGCAGCACTTATGTCTGTGAACAGACTTTTTCCAGAATGAAACATCTGAAATCTCCAACCAGATCTAGACTAACTGATGCACACTTGCATCACTTGTTACGACTAGCAGTGACAAGTATGGAACCGGACATTGACGTTAGTAAAAAGCAGGCCCATAATTCCCATTGAAATACTGATAAGTTTGTTGATTTAACTTTACTTGTTCTTCATTTTAAATATTGTATTTGTTTCCGTTTTTTACTTCAAAATAAGGTATGTGCAGTGTGCATAGGAATTGGTTCGTAGTTTTTTTTAAAACTATAGCTCGGCCCTCCAACGGTCTGAGGGACAGTGAACTGGCCCCCTGTTTAAAAAGTTTGAGGACTCCTGCTCTAAACCTTCCCCTAAGGATTCTGCACTCTGTGATTTGTACAACATCAAAATATGTTCCTTTTAAATATTCTTTGAGCTTGGGTATGAAAAAGAAATCTGAAGGGCAGGATCGGGGCTGTGGGGTAGACAGGGAGTTTACTAGTGAAACCTCCATAGGATAGCCCTTGCTACCCGCAAAGAATGAGCAGGTGATTTGCCTTGGTGGGGAAAAAAATCATCAGTATAACTTTCTTCACCTTTTTCTCATCAGAGCACTTTATAATGAAACAGCAACAACCAAACACCACTTCTTTATAATAAACTTTCATGATCATCCTGGGTCCTTCTAGAAAATCTACCAAGATGACCCCTTGGGGGTCCCCCCAAAACAGTAGTCATAAACTTCTGTGATGACCTTACCGCCTGGAGTTGAACTGACCTCTGAAGCTCCCCTCAGAAGCCACTGTTTTGATGGAACATTTTTTCCCACAAGGCATCCTAATGGGCTTAAGACAAGTGTCTTACTGAGACAATTTATCTGCAGCCACACTGTTCTCAGAGATAGGTTGAAACACGTTTTGCTTGGAATAATCCCATACATGCAGGAACAGGAACACCCTAGTATCATTTTTTTTAAAACTTACCTTCATACATTGAAGATAAAACTCTGAGGTTATGTTTTCTTCCATGAACGCTCGTTTGGAACTTCTCATCCATCTTCTTAACCTTTCACATCACTCCCCGAAGCCATTTCATCTTCCTTCTAAAATGCCAACCTAAAAATAAATAATCACACTGACAAGGATCCAGATGGAAACAGAAAAACATGGACACACTCACTCGGTGTGAGAAACATTTTCTATATTTGTCAGGAGACTTAGATTGCTTCCCACCCTCCTTCCTGTTTCATCACAACAGAGCATGCGAGATTAACAGAAACAGTTCAACCCACTAAAGCAAAATCAATTCACCCTTTTGACTTTAAGAAGCTCGTTAGCATCTTCAACATAGACAATCAGAATGTTAGAGTGTGTGAAAGTCTATGAATGGAGACTGTTACTTAAAGCCAGAATGTGGAAAGTTTGAGGAACTGCACTGGGGTCAGTCTTCAAGCTATTTAAGGGTCTGCTCTCTTGGTTTGAGGCTCAACACTTTTTCCCTAAGAGTGTGCATTTAGGGATAATATTTTATAAATTGTGATGGGGTGGAAGGGATCATTTGCAGCCCTCATTGGCTTAGGCCATTAACTTTGTCCTTAGATTTATAACTCTTTAAGACAATCTCATAAAGCTTTATCATGCTGACTAGGGAATGAAACTTTTCCTGACTAAAAGATAGTTTTTCAGTAAACACTTTGCTCCAAATTCTTTTTCTGATCAATGTGCTGACATGGTGTAGAAAGATTTCTTGATGAGTTGGCCACCTTGGGTCGGAGGAGGCTGGTGACCAGAGTGTGGCGGGCAGGGGCATCATGGATCGAGCTAAAGAAAACTGCATTTCCGGACCGATTAAGGCCACCCTGGCACACGGTGACGGTCCCAAGAGTGTTCCGGTGATGCAGCAGATTCCTTCACAGAACCCACTGTCCACTAGTGGTGGCCAGGCCCAGAGGGTCTTGTGTCCCTCGAATTCCTCCCACAGTGCCCTTGCCCAGGCACAGAAGCTGGCCTCCAGTCGCAAGCCCTTGCCGAGCCAGAGCCAGAACCCAAAACGGAAGCCCTTGCAGATGACCGCTGTCTCCCGTCCAATTTCCCAGCCACCGAGCAACCCCCTGAAGACCGAGCAGGCCCTGCCACCACCGCCGCCACTGCCAGGGTCCGGAAATAATGCTGTGAAGGAGCTGGCACCAAAACAGAAAAAAGAAGAATCCAAAAAGAGGCAGTGGGCCTTGGAAGATGTTGAGATTGGCCGCCCTCTGGGCAAGAGGAAATTTAGTGATGTTTACCCGGTAATGTTTACCTGGCGAGAGAGAAGCAGAGCAAGTTCATCCTGGCTCTGAAGGTATTCTCTAGAGCTCAGCTGGAGAAGGCGGGGGTGGGGGGTGGGGTGGGGGTGTGTGTGTCGAGCACCAGGTCAGGAGAGAAGTGGAGATCCAGTCCCACTTCAGGCACCCCAACATTCTCAGGCTGTACGCTTACTTCCACGGCGCCACCAGGGTGGACCTCATCCTGGAGTGCGCCCCTCCGGGAACCGTCTAGAGAGAGCCCAGAAGCTTTCCAAGTTCAACGAGCAGAGGACAGCCACATATATCACAGAGTTGGCAGAAGCCCTGCCCTGCTGTCCTTCCAAGAAAGTTATTCAGAGACATTAAGCCAGAGAACCTGCTCCTGGGCCCCACTGGGGAGCTGAAGATGGCAGCTTTTGGGTGCTCAGTGCACGCCCCGTCTTTCAGGAGAACCACCCTGCGCCGCACGCTGGGCTACCTGCCCCCCGAGGATGATTGAGGGCCACATGCACGTGAGAAGGTGGACCTCTGGCGCCTCGGAGCCCTTTGCTATGAATTTCTCGTTGGAAACTCCCCTTTGGAGGCAAACACACAAAGAGACGTAGGACAGAATTTCACGGGTTGCGTTTTTATTCCCCGAGGCGGTCCCAGTGGGTGCCAGGGACCTCATTTCAAGGCTGGTGAAGCATACTCCGAGCCACAGGCTGACTCTGAAGGGACTCCTGGAGCACCGCTGGATCACAGCCAATTCGTCCAAACGCCCAAGCAGCCAGCACAGAGAGCCAGCTGGCCAGCCATCGTAGGAGCCTTCCAGGGGGTCCCCGGAGCCAGAGCTGCGGTGGGCCCCAGCGGGGAAATCAGTGCCATGGAACCCTCCTCCTGTGCAGACCACCCGCCCTGCGCCGAGCGCCGCAGGTGGGGTGGCCTGTCTGTATTTACCGAGCAGGCTTCAGCCTCCCTGTTCAGAAAGCCCCACTTCAGTCTGCGTGCTGGCCACTGACATCACTGGCTGCAAGGCAGCTGCCCTGTCACGGGAAACAGGCTGAGGCTGGTGGCAGGAAGTGCTGCCTGCGTCCCAATCTCCACCCCTGGAGGCCCTTGTGCAATACCTCCCTGCTCCTGCGTGTGCGCGCGTGTGTGGTAACTTATTGGGTGGCCACGCCTGCAACGTGGTTGGAATGGACGCTTTGCTTTCATTGTTCCGATAAAGACTTTGGCAGACCTACGACTTTTACTTCAATTGTATCCCCGCTGGCACATGCAGGGCACTCAGCCCCCGGCCATCTGCCTGGGTTTCTGGCCCACTCTTCTGTCACCCCTGTCCCGAGTGGCCTTTCAGACTGGCGCATGCTCCATCTCAGGTGGGCCTGGTTCTGGACTCCGGGGAGACTGCACCTCTCCCTACGGAGGGCTCAGTTTTTAATCCCACAGTTAGGGAATATGTGCACACTGTAAACATGAATGTGTAAATAAAGGCAGTACCCTTCAAAAAAAAAGAAAAGAAAAGAACGATTTCTTGCTTTGATAATGTACATGTTATTTTTTTCTTCGATAATTTAACGTCTTGGATTTCTCAGATTTCTCGTGCTGGATGCCAGTTGCCATTGTACAGGATCTTAGGTAAGAAAGATGTAAATATTAAAGACAAATATGTATGATACCAAAAGATTCCTTGGGAAAAACTACCCACCAAGTCTCCTCTGTATAAAGTGTATGTGCATGTATATATGATGTTCTTCTTGCTTTACGAAGGAAAATTTAAAACATAACAATTCACTAGGGATTCTAATTTGCCTGATATTTTATTTTTCTCTTTAATTTATTTGGCTTTCACAGACTCTAATGTTCTAATTAGTTTGATTCCTGTTTATTCCATTTTGTGAGGTCCATTTTGTGAGATTTATGTTGTTGGAAAAGGTATTTACAATGAAGAAGTTTTTTGTCTGTAAAATTCTATCATGCTGTCTTCATTCCTATTACCAAGGCCATATTTTCCCATTCCTAATCCTTTCTCTTTGTTCCCCACTTTTGAATTCTGATTGCCAATATTTATCAATTCATATTGATTGCATAATTGATTAATTCAGACTGTAGAAGTTGGTATAAATCTTCAATTTCTTTATCATTAGCCTTAGTGGTTGGTGAGGATGATGCAGGACCCAGCCCTGTTTTGTTCTATTGTTCATTGGGTTGTTGTGAAAAGGAGCCCACTCGACGGCACCTACCAACAACAACAACAACAGTGTTCACATGTCGAAGACCCACCATGCAGATCTGTTCCAGATAGCTCTAGCCCAATGGTAACTCTCCCCAGTTTTGAATTCTCTGAATTGTAAAGGTACTAGACAGCTGCTCATACCCTGACACGGGACATGCTCTTTTCCTTGTGACATTTACTGTAGTCTACTCTGCAATGGGGGGATCCCTGGTGAGGTAGTAGGTATGCATTGGGCTGTGATCTGAAAGGTTTTAAGTTCAAAACCATCAGCTGCTCTGAGGGAGAATGAAGGGACTTTCCTGTGACCACGAGGTGTCGAAGGGATCAGGTATCAGACATCAAAGAACAAAAAAATCATATCATTGTGAATGAGGGGGAGTGCGGAGTGGAGACCCAAAGCCCATCTGTAGGCAACTGGACATCCCTTACAGAAGGGTTTTTGGGACAGCCAGTCAGGGTGCAGTGTAGCAACGATGAAACATAAAACTTGCCTCTAGATCCTAAATGCTTCCTCCCCACCACAAGTCCCCCCACCACTAACATGATCTCAATTCTATCTTACAAATCCGGCTAGACCAAAGGATATACACTGGTACAGATAGCAACTGGAAACACAGGGAATCCAGGACAGATGATCCCTTCAGGACCAGTGGTGAGAGTGGCGATACCGGGAGGGTCGAGGGAAGGTGGGGTAGAAAGGGGGAACCAATCACAAGGATCTCCGTATAACCCCCTCCCTGGGGGACAGACAACAGAAAAGTGGGTGAAGGTAGATGTTGGACAGTGTAAGACATGACAAAATAATAATAATTTATAAATTATCAAGGGTTCAAGGGAGAGGGGGAAAATGAGGAGCTGATACCAAGGGCTAAAGTAGAGATAAAATGTTTTGAGATAAAATGATGATGGCAACAAATGTACAAATGTGCTTGACACAATGTATGTATGTATGGATTGTGATAAGAGTTGTATGAGCCCCTAATAAAATGATTTGGAAAAAAAAAGTAGGGGCTTTCTATTCCCATAAACCAGTGATTCTCAACCTTCCTAATCCCTCGACCCTTTAATACAGTTCCTCATGTTGTGGTGACCCCTCAACCATAAAATTGTTTTTGTTGCTAGTTCTCAACTGTCATTTTGCTACCGTTATGAATCTGGTGACCCCTGTGAAAGGGTTATTCAACCCCCAAAGGGGTCGCTACCCACAGGTTGAGAACCACTGACATAAACAGGTACAGTCTTGAAAACTCACAGCGGAAGTTCTTACCTGTTCTATAGGGTCACTGTGAATCAATATTGTCTTGATGGCAGTTAGGGTTTTTTGTGCAAGGACCTTAACTGTGGTAATCATCTTTGAAGTATCATAGCTGAAAGCTTAAGGCAAATCATGTCATAGTTCTTCTGGTCTAAGTTTCTAATTGCTGTAGAATTTTTCCTGTTTATTAGTGCATAAAATAGAGAGACCTGATAATGATTTTCAGTTATTTCCCTTATCACCAAAATCCCACATGGTGCTTAGTGGAGGTCCAGGAGACGGCGCAGCTCTCCAAAGGGCATTCATTGGAGCGAAGCCTGGCCAGCTGACCGGCCTCCTCAGTTCACCGCCCATCAAGTGCCAGCTTAGCCTCTGCACCTCCCATTGCGCACAAGAGCATGTGGCCGCGATCTAGAAAAGCCCCCTCGGAAAATGTGCAGTTCTACACCAAGTGCACTACAAGAGGGTTTCAGGACTGATTAGGTCCGAAGTTGCCGAAAACTACCCCCATAAATTGGATGTGCAAAGGGCACCACTCTCCTCCCCTAGGAAACCAGGGGGTTGGGGGCGGGAAACTAAGTCCAACTAAACTGAAGTGAGCATCTAATTAAAATAACCCTGAGCAGTAGTCAGTTACTGTTACCCTCTTCTAGCCGTAATTCCATATGCGATGTATTCTAAATTCTGCCTCTTTGACTATGGCTAGAATCCCATTTTGGAAGAATATTTCTGCTGCGCTAATGATGAGGATTAATGTGGGACTAAGTCCCCACCATAGCCGAGAGGGTGCACCCACTCACCTCCTGTATTAGTCTGGGTACTTTAGAGAAAACAAATCCACAGAAACTCATATAAAAGAGAGTTTTATATAAAGGTTAACTATGCATCAAGAAACATCCCAACCCAGGGCTGCCCAAGCCCACAAGTCCAATATTCACCCATTAACCCATATGTCCAACGCCAGTCCACAAAGTCCTCCTCCATCTCACAAAGCAGACACAATGATGCCGACTGCAGGAGGAAAGCCAAGTAAGTGAAAGTGTAAACATCTCAGCACTGGCTGAGGGGTCTCCACATGGGTGCTCCAGCGCCCAGGGCTGCATCGGGGTAGGTTCATGTGGCTTCTCCTTGCAGATGTCTTGCAGGAAGTCAGCCTTGCAAGCTGAAGCAGGGAACTGCTAAGGCAGCTGCACCCTGGGGTGACCATCATAAAGCAAGAGACCTGAAAACTAGAAAGGCGAGGCTCACCGAGCCATTTATCCCTCTGCCCTTCAATTAATCCCACATGTGTTTATCGGCCAGGTTGGCACAATAAACTAACTACCTCACCTCGCTTTGTTTTCTTGGTGTATGGTCTGCTAAAAGATAAAGACTACACCTGCATCAAAGTCACTCTTCTGGGAATAAGAATCAGAACACAGAGAGAACTTCCAGGACCATGAGAAGAAGAGTCTCCGGATGAGTGGAGCACATTCAAAGGATCTGTCTCAAGAGGTGGAAAGTGAGACCAGAGGCACCAGAATCTGTGTCCCAAAACCGTGGTACGGAGGAAAGGAACCAGGCTGAGACCAGAGGCTGAGGTAAGGAGACCACAAGACAGAACAGTGGAGCGGCGCCAAGACTGTAAGACTTGAGGCAAAGAAACAAACAAACAGACAGACAGACAAAAGACTGTGAGGCAGAGCATGGAGGCAAAGACCAAAAGACCATGTGGCGGAGGAAGAGACAGAAACTTGACTGCTGGCTGAGGAGAGGTGTTGTGAATGAATCTATCCATACTGTTTTCTGATCCTGACTTGTGGTCACTTGATAACTTCCCTAATAAAACCCTCTAATTGTGAGTTTTGCCTGTGAGTTCTGTGTGGCCATTGTCGTGAATTAATGACCTCAGCATAGAAATAGAGTTCAGTGGGAAGAACAGGTGGTGTCAGCATAAACAAAGGAGAATGGAATGTGAAGGCAGGTCTGACCCCTGCCTATGGCAACAGGGAAGCTAGGAGGCCGTGAAGCCCGGTCCCCTAACCCAACCAGTGCTGGTTTCTCAAACTCAATCAGGGGGTTTGTGTTGCTGTTGTCTCTCTGGCGGATGCACAGGACAAAAGAAAATGGAGAAAGCTGCTCGGCTCCCCAAATGAACATCTTTGCAAGGTTGTTCTTCTTATAAATCATTTTATTGGCACCTACTTCACATAGCATACATTTAATCATTCAATCATCTTAAAAATATTTGTGCAATCATCAAATCAAATTCAGAAATTTGATTTTCAAGAAAAGGGGGAAAAGAAGCTTTCAGAATGCTTACTTTCTTTGAGTTTGTACCGAGAGGCCCCACCGCCCACCTGCGGGCAGCCGAGCCTCCAGCCAGTTCCAGGTGATGTCAGAGGCGGGCGGTCCGAGACCAGGCCTTCTGCAGTGCCTCACTTAGAGCATTGACCAACTGCTGTGGCTTTTCCCACAGTCTCACTATGTCACCGTGAAGCCTTGAAGAACGGGGCCCTTGTTTTCAGGCCAGAAAACACAGAAGCTTCATTTGTTTAGTATTTTTTAACCACGATGCATTTTGTGTGCTTTGTAGCTTCTTGGGGGATTGTTTGTGAATGTATTGGCATGTGATTTGAGGTCAGCTGTTTGTTCCCTGGGTGGAACAGTCAATCTATAATCCTGACAAGAAGAAATCTCGTGAAACGTCAAGCTCAAATTCCAGCCTGTTCACAGATAGCCTCCCTCTACTCAGATCCTCTGTCTAGCATGCAAAATCTATGTCACACTGTCTAATTCCCCCTGAATGTTACAAGGGGTCTTCAAAAAGTTCATGGGAAAATGTTGTCATGCTTTGATTATGTTTTAATATGAACTTTTTGAAATGTCCTCATATTTTAGAATGTGTATTTTTAAAAAGCATTTTTCCCTTGACTGTTGTGAAAAATGCGTACTAGACATAGGTCACCTTAACAAGGTGTTCTATATGTAAAATGCTGTGACATCGATAGCGTCTTTAAGTTGTGCAACTAATCTTGCTATCTTTTTTTAAACCATTCCACAATCATTAGCATAAGTTCACTGCCCCCTGAACAAGAACTCTCTTTCTTACTCCTTTCTGCTCTTGTTAACCATTAACACCTTTTTTTAAATTTCTTTTTTGCTATTGTGAATAGTGCCACGATGAGCATGGGTATGCATATATCTCTGCATGTTGTGTCATGTGGTCTTTCTAGTTCAACTTTCAGAGGAAATGCCATCTCATTCTCCACAGTAGTTGCATCACGTTATTGTCCCCCCAGCCGTGTGTCAGGGTTCCCTCTCTCCACATCCTCACCAGCCTTTGTTGTTTACTGTGTTTTTGAACTTCACTATTGATCTTGGGGTGAAGTGATATCTCATTGTAATCTTTGTACTCTCTAAAGGCTAATGGTCGCCAGTTTTCTTTCTTTCTTTCTTTTCTTTATTGTCATAGTGTGGTGGCTTGTATATTAATATGACACTGGAAGCTATGATACTGGTATTTCAAATACCCTGGCAAGCAGGTTTCATAGGAGCTTCTAGACTAAGAATAGGCTATAACGGAGGAGTACGTGTCCACTTTCTAGGGGTTTGCCACCCAAACCCAGTGTTCAGCAGAACATTGGTCAGTGTCAGAAGATGAGCTCCTTGCATTGGAAGACGCTCAAAATCTGGCCGAGGAAAGCTGCCTCCTGAGGACAGAGTTAACCTTAGTGGTATGGCTGAAGCTTTCGGAACCTTCATGTACAAGTAGCCATGACTCAAAGTGAGAAGAAACAGCTGCAACTAGCCATTACTAATCAGAACGTGGAATATATGAAGTATGAATCTAGGAAAATTCGAAGTTGTGAAAAATGCAATGGAACCCATGAAGATCAGCAGCCTGGACATTAGAGAGCTGCAATGGACTTGGATTGGCCACTTTGAGTCAGACAGGCATGCTGTTTACTATGCCAGAGTGGCAAATTAAGAGGACTGACATAGCACTCCTCGTCAAAAGGAATATTTCAAGAGCTATCATGAAGTAAAATGCTGTCTGTGATAGGATTATATTTATACACTTACAACGAAATCTAGTGAATATAATTATGATTCAAATTTATGTGGTAACCCCAAAAGCCACTGATGAAGAAATTGAGATGTTCTATCAACTTCTTTCATCTGAAGTTGCCAAAATGTGCAATGTATTGCACAGTCAAGATGTATTGATTATTATCGGTGATTGGAATGTGAAAATTGGAAACAAAGAGAAAGCATCATTAGTTAGAAAATATGGCCTTGGTGATAGAAACAAAGTTGGTCCATCAAATATACTCCTCCAACATTGTTATTAAAAAGAGAAAGCAGGAGGTCACATGATAGAATTTTGCAAAACCAACTTCTTCATTGCTAATATATTTGTCAAGAACATGAACAATAGCTATACATGTGGACTTGGCCACATGGAATATACAGCAATCAAATTGACTATATCTGTGGGAAAAGAAGTGTTATCAGTCAAGACAAGACCAGGGGCTGACTGCAGAACAGATGATCAATTACTCATATACGTAAGTTCAGGTTGAAACTGAAGAAAATTAAATTCATGAGAACCAAAATAGAATCTTGAATCTCTAAATGTATAGAACATCTCAAGAATAGATTTGATGCATTGTGCAGAACTATAAAGTTGTGGGATGACTTCAGGAACATTGTACATGAAGAGCACATTAAAAAAAGAACCAAAGTGAATGTCAGAAGAGACTGAAACTTGCTCTTGAATGTCCATTAGCTAGAGAAAAATGGAAGCAACAAGGAAGTAACAGAAAACTTCAAAGGGCAGCTCAAGAAGACAAAGTAAAATATTATAATGAAATGTGAAAAGACTTGGGATTACAAAGCCATAAAAGAACACACTCAACATATATCAAAGTGAAAGAAATGAATATTGAAGGTTCTATAGGCAAAATATTGAACAATACAGGAAACATCAAAAGAAGATGGAAGGAAAATAGTTGGATGATAGCCAACCATTTCAAGAGGGGGAATATGATTAAGAACCAATGGTCTTGAAGAAAGAAGTCCACGCTTCATTGGAGCCAGAGAAAAACAAGGCTCCAGGAATTGAGGGAATACCAACTGAAATGTTTCAACAAGCTGATGAAGCACTGAAAGTACTCATTAGTTTATGCCGAGAAATTTGAGAGACAGCTATTTGAACAACTGACTGGAAGAGATTCACACTTGTGCTCAATCCAGAGAAAGGAGACCCAACAGAACCCAGGAATTACTGGACAATATCATTAATAACACATGCAAGTACAATTTTGCTAAAGATCATTCAACAATGGTTGCAATGGTACATCAAAATGGAACTGGCAGAAATTCAAGCTATAGTCAGAAGAAGATGTGGAATGAGGGATATACCTGCTGATGACATATGGGTCTTGATTGAAAGCAGAGAATACCATAAATATGTTTATTTATGTTTTATTGAGTATGCCAAGGCATTCAACAGTGTGTATCATAAAAACTATGGATAGCCTTGAAGTGTTCCCAAACACTTCACTGTGTGCTATGGACTCTGTACACGAGAGCACAAAGTCACTTGAACAGAGCAAGAACAAGATGATCCTGTATGGTCTACAATTAAGAACGATATGTGTGAGGATTCATCTCCTCACTATGCTTATTCAATCTGTATACTGAGCAAATAATCTTAAACACTTGAATTGGAGGAAGACTTATTAACGATCCACACCCAATATGCAGATGACTTAACCTTGCTGGCTAAAAGCAAGGACTTGAAGCACTTGCTAAGAAAATCTAAGACTGTGGCCATTTAAGGATTGCAACTCGATGTAAAGAAAACCACAATCATCATAACTGAGACAATAGACAATATCGTGATGAAAAGATTGAAGTCGTCAAGGATTTCATTTCAGTTGCAGCCACAACCAACACTCCCGGAAGGAGCAGTCAAGAAATCAAAATGACATATTGCTTTGGGAAAATCTGCTGCACATGACCTCTTTCAGTGTTAAAGAGCAAAGTGTCACTTTGAGGAGTAAGATGTGCCTGACCAAAGCCCTGGTGTTTTCAATCGCCTCAAAAGCTGGACAATAAGGAAGGAGGCAGAGGAATTTTTTGCCTTTGGATAATGTTGTTGCAAAATATTGAACATACCAGGAGAACAAAGTCAATCTGGCAGCCTCAGGAAATGCTACAATTAGATTGGAAGGAAAGAAGCCACATGACAAAGACCAGTGTCCATCAGTGTGTGAGACAGGAGTCCAAAATAGCTAGTAGTTTGGTCCTTGAAAGACCATGCGCCGTTATTTGGCCAAGTGAATCAGGACTTGGTCACGAGGCAGGTGAAAGGAAAATAGTTACGTATTTTCTCTAGTGATGAATAAGATGTGACAGTCAAGTGACTCTGAAGTGTTTCAAACAGGTGACGTCGGTCAAAAGATAGCGAGGCATAGAAAGTGTTCTGACCAGGCCTTTGGGATGCTGTGTATCAGAATGTGAAAAATCCTCATTTTGGTTCTTTGTCAAAGATCAGCTGTGTATCACTCTCGGATTTGTGTGGAAGAGAAAGTAGATTATGGTGACTACGTGGACAAAAAGAAGATGAATAAGGAAGATGAGCCACCACAGTCATTGTAGCTAAAGTCCTATTTCTGAGTTACCAGGGCAAGAAGACTGAGTAGATGTCTGTGCCCTCTTTGGCCCGTTTGGTACTGTAGGTCCTTATAGGATAGAAATGAAAATATCCTTTTCACAGAAAAAAAGGTGGGGGTAACAATTACATCTGTCTTGGAAGAAGTACAGCAGAATGTTCCTCAGAAGCAAGGATAGAGAGACTTTGTATCACATACTAAGGACATAGAGAGACTTTGTATCACATACTCAGGAAAAAGTAGTCTCTGGGAAAGGACATCATGCTTGGTAAAGAGGCTGTCAGGGGAGAAAAGAAGAAGACTCTCAAACAGATGGTGGACACTGTGGTTCAACAATGGATCGAACATTCCAGGCAGTGTTTGTTCCGTTGTCCAGTTGTCCATCAGGTTGCTACGCTCCGAGGGGAACCAACTCGACAGGGCCTTATAACAGCAATGGCTAATGATCCCCAAATTTCTTCCTGTGTTGGTTGGACACCTGAATGTACTGTTTGATTGTTTGTTCATGTTCTCTGCCCAGTTTTAAATTGGGTTATTTGTCTTTTCCTTGTTAAGGTGTTGACGTTTTCTATAAACTTCAGCAATTAGTTACTTGTCAGAAATGCCGAGGGTTTGGGGGTGGGGTGGGGAGGGAGGGAAAGAAAGAGGAGGTGATCCCAAGGGCTCAATGGAAAGTAAATGTCTAGAAAAGAATGATGGAATATATGTATGAATAGGTTGGATACAATTGATGTATGGTTTGTAACAAGAGTTGTAAGAACCCCCAGTAAAACGATTATTAAAAAAAGAAAAAGAAATGCCATTTCCAACCCCCACCCCAGTCTGTGGGTTCTCTTTTGGTGAAATTTTTGATGCATTTAAGTGTCTAATTTTGAGGAGGCCCCCAATCATCTAGTTTGTCTTCTGCTGTTTATGTGTTTTCATTTATATTTTATATTTTATTTATGCCATGCATTCAGAGTGAAACTTCCCCTGTGTGTTTCTGAGACTGTAACTCTTGATGGGAGTAGAAAGCCTCATCTTTCTCCCTTGGAGCTGGCTGGTGGTTTCGAACTGCTGACCTTGTGGCTAGCAGCACCATGTGTAACCACTATACCCTCAGGGCTCCTGTTATGCAGTGCACTAGGGACTCTAAATTTGTCTCTTTTTTTAAGGATGATTTTTATAGTTCTGTGTTTTATATTTAGATCTTGGACCCCTCTTGAGTTTGTTTTTGTATGTGTTGTGAGGGGATGTTCTCCAGCCCCACTTGTTAAAGAGCCTATCTCTTCCTCATTCCATGTGTTTGAGTTCTTTGTCAAAGATCAGCTGTCCATAGGTGGATGGATTTACTTTTGAGTTCTCCATACTGTCCTATCTGTCGAGGTATCTGTCATTGTATTAGTAACAGACTGTTTTGACTACGGTGGCTGTGTAGTAGGCTTTGACATTGAGACGTGAAAGGCCCCCTACTTTGTTTTTCTTCCTTAGTAGTGCTTTGCCTATTGTAAGTCTCTTTCCTTTCCATGTAAAGTTGGTCATTCGTTTGCCTGCCTTCTTAAAGAATGATGTTGGAATCTGGATCAGGCTTGCATTATATAATCTTTGGTTTTTATATACTTGCTTATCTCCTATAAGTGCGACTAGACATCATTTGTCCCTTTGGGCCTAACTTATTTCACCAGCATGACATTTTCAAGGTTCACCCATACTGGGGCTTGTATCAGGACTTCATTTCTCTTTATAGTTGAGTAGTTTCCCTTTTTTATTATGTAAGAAATCTATTTTCATTGCTTTAAAAGATAAAAACAGGGAAACAAAAATAAATTCACCTCCAATTTTACCACCCCACTACAACCATAGTTAGTAATTTGATGTATAGTCTTCCAGGAGAGTTAAGAGATTTCTTTTATCAAGTATTGAAACAAATACAAATTAGGGTTTGGTAGTGCTCTAAATTGCTGCTACCTTCTTCTTAAAAAAAAATGCTTTTCCATGATAGTGAGACAAAAGGAAAATAACAGGAAATAGAGGAAAGAACTAGGAGGCAAAGGGCACTTATAGAGGTCTAAATACAGGTATGTACATATGTAAATATATTTACATATGATGATGGGGAAATAGATCTATGTGCATATATTTATAGGTTTAGTATTAAGGTAGCAGATAGACATTGAGCCTCCACTCAAGTACTCCCTCAATGCAAGAACACTTT
>NW_022103914.1:6644319-6645845 GCF_000313985.2 Echinops telfairi
ATTTCTTAAGTGCTTAGTTTGAGACCTCAGTTTGGTCCTTTGATTCTAATTTTGCCTCTAGGGTGAAGATGGGGTGTCAGAGGGATAAGACTAAAAATGGATACAACAAAATATTAATAATGATCAACTCTGGGTAATTGGAACACAGGTGTTAGCTTTATTAGTCTCTTTATTCATATAGACATTCTTCCAAGTTTTAAATATTAACACAATTAAACATAACAAAAATATAGTCTCTGTTCAAGCAGCCCAATATCTGGGATGATGTGCAAACAATTAGAACACATTCAAGATATGCAAATAGATCATTACCCTAGAGAGCTTTTAACAGAAGATAACTAGTACAAGGTGCTAGACGCTAGCAGCTAGAGGAATGCAGAGCAAAGAGCATCCCCTCCTCACATCGCTTCTTGGAGAATGTAGGAAGACTTGTTTAAGGAGACAGAGTTTGACTTGAGACTGGGAGGGTAAAGTAGTTCTCTAGCATTTCAAGCATGGGTAAAAGCCACTGAAGAAAGAGCAGACTGTAAGACCATACTGGTGCATAGGGGAGAGAATGTATTTTCAGTACGGCTATAGTGATTATAGGAGCCCTTCTGGCATAGAGGGTTATGCATTGGGCTACTAGCTACAAGGTCAGCAATTCTAAACCACCAGACATTTCTCAGGAGGAAGATGAGGCTTTCTACTCCTGTAAAAAGTTATACTCTTAGTTGCTATGAGTAGAATTGACTCAATGGCAATGACTTTGTTTTGTTTGGTTTCGTTGTGGTTATGTGAGCCCTGATTGTGCTTTTGGGTAAGTTTTGGACTGTTAATCACAAGTTTGGTGGTTCAAACCCAACAGCTTACCCTCAAGAGAAAGGTGAGGCTGTCTGCTCCTATAAAAATGTACAGTCTCAGGAACATTCAATAGGATTACCATGAGTCAGAATGGACTTGATAGCAGTTGGTTGGTTTGCGGTTTGGGGTGGTTCTCAGGCGTTCTGGTGGTGCTGTGGGGAAAGTGGTCAGATGCTCACCCAAATGTCAGCTTCACTCCATGGGAGAAAGATGTGGCTGTCTACTTTGGTCAAGATTTACAGTCTTGGAAATCTTATAGGGTTGCCATGAGCCAGAATTGACTCCAATCACATGGTTTTAAGTGGTTCTATGTCAGTCGATGAACTTGGAGAGGTGACATTTACCAAGTGCTGAAGAGTCCCATATGCCATGCTACGCAATGGTTGACGAGGACCCAGTGGTGCATGTGATGGTCTAATGACTTTTGTGTTGGTAACATCCTTGAGGGAACAATACGGGTGACAGATGGAAGGAGGTAGGAATGGAGGCAGAGAAACCAATGAGGATGTTACGGCAATGGTCTAGGTAAGAGTATGATGATGATCTGCAATCTGTCAAAGGAAGAGGAAGGGGCAGATGGGGGAGTGGGGGAGTTAAATAATCTCTTGGCAGTTTGAGGGTGCCGGTGCATCAGGTTGCAGCTTCATTGGAGGGTGACCGAGATAAATGGCTTTCTGGAGGCC
>NW_022103914.1:6646107-6651337 GCF_000313985.2 Echinops telfairi
GGGTCCCGGGCCACAGCCTCTGGTGCACCTGGTCTTGCCGGCCTCCACCACTTCAGACAGAGGTCCTGGTCATGCTCTTCCAAATGTTCCTGGCATGTCTCTCGGTGTTCCAAATGGCTGTTATGTACTGATAGAGATGTGGTTTGTCTGTCAACTGACCATATCCCCAAGGAAAATGAGGGACGGTGTCTTAAATCTAGTACATCTCTAGTAGTCTTCAAGACGAGCCCAGGGAAACAAAGGATGTGGCTTGGTTGGGTCTTCATTCCACCCTAATCCTGTCCATTAGGCTATCATAGAGAACACCTTTCAAGGTGGGACTGTAGCCACAGGCATACTGAGTGCAGAATCATAAGCTATTACAGGAGGAATTATGGCCAGGGAAAAAAGCAAACAACTGACTGTCATCTAGTCCTAGCGACCCTCTAGGACAGGGTAGAACTGCCCCCGTGGGTTTCCCAGACTGTAACTGCGTATGGGAGTAGAAAGCCCCGAGGAGTGGCTGGTGGTCTTGAATGGTTGACCTTGCGGATCACAGCAAAAGGCACAACCCGCGCACCACCAGGGCCATATGAATTGATTGTAACTCAATGACCTCACGCTGCCCCTCAGCTTCCAAGAGCTTCCTTTGTGCCACTGTAAACTGGAGACTACACTACCCGTCTCATGTGGCCCTTGCCGGCGAGTTGATTCTGACTCATAGCACTCCCACGGACAGCGTGGGACTGCCCCCCAGGGTTGGAGGAAGAAGCAAGTCAGGAGACTGCCAGATAAAACCCAGCATGCCCAGCTAAACTGGAATTTCAGATAAAGACAAATATTTTTTTACTATCTCTCATATTTTTTATTGACTAAATCTGGCAACTCTGATAAGATAAAGACTCTACAAGGCACATAGTGTGGTAGTTCTACTGGGCCAGAGGGTGACAGGGAGCAGAAGCAGGTGGAAGAAATGCAGACCTTGCACGTTGAACTAATTTTTCTAAAATTAGACCGACGCCATGGGGTAAGGGACAAGGTGAAGGCAGGGAGGCTTTTCTGAAAGGAAGCAGAGAGGATCCGTGGTTTCACCCTGCCTCCACCCCTTCCTCCACGGCAGGCAGAGCTCCTGTGGTTCAGGACCGTGCCTCACGTGTCTGGGCAATGAAATCTCTGATGTGCCCGGGGCCTTCCTTCTGTGGACCAGGAACTCAATAACTGTTTGCTAATTCAATTCTCAGAATGGATCTCTCCAAGCCGATAGTAAAGACTGGAGACACGCAAGGAGAAGTACTCCTTGGCTTGCCATTTGAAAACTGGGACCCAACACATTTTGGGCACATGTCGTTCAAATGTATCAGAAAGATCTGGGTAATTGCCTTTACTCTCCACTTTTATTTACAAGCAAAGGCATGACATACAAACTTGGGTTTTCTCTCCTCTCCTCCACTTAGCCACCACCTCAGCAGCAGCAGCAGCAGCAGCAGCAGTAGCTAGGATGGCCTGCATTGCCTAATGCTTGTCTGGACGGTGTATCTCCCATGAGTAAAACAGGTCCTGAAGAGCTGGCAGAACAAGAAAGCAACACAAAAGCAAGCTTGTGGAGTAGGTTGCTCAGAGAGCGTTTGAGGCCAATGGGAACCTCCAGTCTCCCTCCGACTGATCTGCTATTTGCGGCTCCCACCACCCTGTCTCTTGCCTGCTTTACACAGCTAAGTGAAATCCAGAGGCATAAACCAACCACAAAACAAACCGATTAAAAGGCTGCTCCAAAGCAGGGAAGCCAGTGCATGTGTGCTTTCAGAGCATGGCATCTGCTGATGCCTGCTCCTCCCGCGGGCCCTCTGGACTCCGCTGCAGAGTGACTTGGGAACTCTGCTCCCCCAGCAGGGAAACGCAGGGGTTGGTACTAAGGCAGGGGCCAAACTCAGAGGGGGAGAAGCAGCCCAAGTAGGATGTGTGAGCCTTGGACCATTTGAAACTAAAGTGACTGTGCTGGGCAGGGAGTGAGGACGATGACAACAACGTTTTGCCACATCCATCCCTAAACACAAAAACCTTGAGACCTTTTACTTGGTAATCTTTTTGTCCCTTGGGGTTTCGGGCTCAGAGGACAAAGCCCTCAGTGATGGGAAAACAAAAGACCCATTGACTGTGCACATCGGAGCCCCGGTGAAGGAAATGACAGCCCCCTCTCCGACATACAAACTTGGGTTTTCCATTCACTTGTGTGAGCCCCGGTTTCCTCATCCACAGAATGGGGACAGCACTCCTGCAAGGGGTGTTGTGAGTGTTCAGTGACCTGCTGCGCACTGAGCCCCGGGGACAGTGCCTGGACAGGGTGATGCCCATGCATGATGGTGCTGTGGTGACGGGCAACGGAGGTGGACACATCTGACCTCCTCTGAGCAAGGGTCAGACAAACCTCTAGGACCCGGACTTCTTTACCCTATGCTGACACCAACTGTCCCTCCTGCATCTACGCGGGGTTCAGTAATTGCTTGCAGCGGCCACATAGAACTCATAGACAACACTCGCAATTAAGGGGGTTTATTAGGGAAGCAGAGAGGTTACCACAAATCAGGATCAGCAAACAGTAAGAAGACAGTCATCAGTCTCTTCAACCAGCAGCCAAGTCTCTCTCTGGACCTCAGCCTCTCAGCCCTGTGATTCCCTTTGTGCCTTCTTTGTGGGCCAGGAAGGCAGCTCTGTCTCACAGTCACGAGGCTGCCGAGGAGCAGGTGCCCCAGAGTCTCAGCGCTGATCCTTCGGGTCCCGGGCCACAGCCTCTGGTGCACCTGGTCTTGCCGGCCTCCACCACTTCAGACAGAGGTCCTGGTCATGCTCTTCCAAATGTTCCTGGCATGTCTCTCGGTGTTCCAAATGGCTGTTATGTACTGATAGAGATGTGGTTTGTCTGTCAACTGACCATATCCCCAAGGAAAATGAGGGACGGTGTCTTAAATCTAGTACATCTCTAGTAGTCTTCAAGACGAGCCCAGGGAAACAAAGGATGTGGCTTGGTTGGGTCTTCATTCCACCCTAATCCTGTCCATTAGGCTATCATAGAGAACACCTTTCAAGGTGGGACTGTAGCCACAGGCATACTGAGTGCAGAATCATAAGCTATTACAGGAGGAATTATGGCCAGGGAAAAAAGCAAACAACTGACTGTCATCTAGTCCTAGCGACCCTCTAGGACAGGGTAGAACTGCCCCCGTGGGTTTCCCAGACTGTAACTGCGTATGGGAGTAGAAAGCCCCGAGGAGTGGCTGGTGGTCTTGAATGGTTGACCTTGCGGATCACAGCAAAAGGCACAACCCGCGCACCACCAGGGCCATATGAATTGATTGTAACTCAATGACCTCACGCTGCCCCTCAGCTTCCAAGAGCTTCCTTTGTGCCACTGTAAACTGGAGACTACACTACCCGTCTCATGTGGCCCTTGCCGGCGAGTTGATTCTGACTCATAGCACTCCCACGGACAGCGTGGAACTGCCCCCCAGGGTTGTCACGGGTTTCCATATTGTTTCCAGAATCAGACTGCCACACTTTCTCTTCCAGAGCAGCTGGCGGGGTCCACCCCGGCGCTCAGCTTAGCAGAGGAGCACCGAGCTACCGCCCCCCCGAGCTGTGCCTATCTCCCGTCTTAGGTAGGAAATGGTGTCCCGTCCCTTTCCTCTCTGCTCCCTTTTCGACAGAAGAGCTATGGTTTAGCTCCTCTCAGCTTCTTCCTCGAATAAATACATCTCTAGTCCTTGATGCGGCCAATAATACTCGCTTTCTTCTCCGTGGAGGGCACTCTCCCGAGACTCCAAGACGAGAACGTAGCCATCGTTTTCAAGGATCGCACCGTCAGCTGATGGCGGCGGAGGGGGTACTATTCTTACTTCTTCATAGTGGAAGGGCCGTGGGCTGAAGGATACAGCCAGGGCACGTGGTAACCATGAAAACGACTGTGCCAGAGTCCAGGAGTGGCTCCTGTGTAAAACGTGATATTTGCACTGGGCCTCGAAGAATAAGCAACACTGAGGCATGTGGAGACTGACGAGGGCAGGCTGGGCAGAGAACTGAGAAAGCAAGCGCATGGGCAGGATGTGTCTGACAACGGGTGGGGGTCGTGTGGCAGCTCACGGGAAGGTAGAACCAAACCCAAACTCATTGCCAGCCAGTCGACTCTCACTTAGAGCATGGCAGGGCACAGCGAAACGGACCCGTTGCACTTCTAAGACTACATTTTCACAGGAGCAGACAGCCTCATCCTTCTCCCACTGAGCAGCTGGTGGTTTTGAACTGCTAACCTTGTGTTTAGCAACCCGACAGTCATAATCTGCTATGCCAACAGGGCCCCATTTTGACGCTGGGGAGAATGATTGGCTGGCGTGGAGTGAAGGCCTGATATGATGGGCCCAGGGTGCTGCTAAGCGAACAGTCAGTCATCAGCTTTTCACTTGCTCACAATGCTTTGTGAAAGGAAGGGGAAGAGGAAGGACCAATATTTATTGAGCCCCCTATAAATGGGAGCCACTGCATGAGCCCACTGTTCTAACTACAGCATCTCTAAGCCTCACTGGGAGATGACATGCTCAGAGGAGGAAACTGAGGCTCAGAGAGGTTAGCAGCTGGCCCAACATCACATAGCTAGAAAGTAATCCATTAAGAATCAAATCTGGGTTTCCCTCCTACTTGCTTTGCAAGTCTTTGATACAAGGACTTCGGCCTTCCCTGTTTCCTTATGAAAGCACCCCTTCTTTCTAGTTCTCTGTGTTTAAGGAAGTTGCGTGTAATGTTTTGTTACCAATGAATTAGCAGGAAGGGAAGGCAAGAAGCAGTCTCAGGAATTGAGATTCAATGGATAGCTGATTTGATTCCAGGAAACTGCCAAAAGAGGATGGGTATTCTCCGCCTCTGAATGGCCCTTGGCTGTTCTGAATGATCCATGACCTTGACTTTGAGCAACACAATGGGAAGAGCCGTGTCAGGGACTAAGGCCCACTTTAGGATGATATTGGGAGCCTAAATACAGGAAAACTCAAGATTTTTTTTCAAGTTCTATGCTTTTATGCTTCATTTAAATCCCAAGGGATTACATTTGAGGTGGCCTTTAAATCAGGGCTTATGACGGACTCATGCTTATTTGTCCTAGGCTCAGGAATGCCCGTCTCCGCAGCTGGACCTGACACAGTATGTGGTAGTTACATCATCTGGTGTCAATTTGGGACTTGAGAGGATTAAGAGTGAAGGGGTGGAG
>NW_022103914.1:6655139-6656733 GCF_000313985.2 Echinops telfairi
CGGGGAGGGAAGGGAAAAATGAGGACCTAATGCCGGGGGTTTAAGGGGAGAGGAAATGTTTTGAGAATAATGAGGGCAATGAATATACAAATGTGCTTTACACAATTGATGTATGTATGGATTGTGATAAGAGTTGTATGAGCCACTAATAAAACGATTTAAAAATAATAATAATAAAAAAAGAACCTGAGTAGAGGTGACTTCCAGCCTCTTACCACAATGGCATGTTTTAGATAGCCTTGGAGAAGGAAACCTGCTCCGCGTGAGCTCAGGCTGCTGTCTCTGCTCTTCCAGAATTCCCCTTCTCTGGGTCTGACAGGACATCCCCGTCTCACACAGGCCCAGGGAGAGGGAGGGTACTTCCTTGTTCATGCTGCAGAGCCCCTCAGGCGCTGTGGTGGGGAATGATTTATGCATGGAACTTGGCCAGCATACTCAATGATACAGGGAATCCCGGCTCCCAGCGCGCATTCACCCAGAGGATGGGCGGAAGGAACCTCTCACACTTTGACAGGGGATCCCTGCGGGAAAGCAGAGATTCTGGTGTCCAGGAGAAATGTTGTAAATAGCCTCCATCTCCGAGGGTTAATTATGAAATCGATACCTTCAGAAGCTCCTCCCCCCTCCCCTGGAGCATCTGCAAGGTAATATTCAAACATCCATCACCCCGCGCTGTCAGGCACCACTCTGCCTCAGAGGAGGATGGGCGAGGAAGGAGGGGTAGGACTTGCTTAGGAGCTTTCCAGCAGGGGAAAGGTGTAAGGCAAGGTTTGGGAGAATGAAGGGGTGGGTTCTGGGGTGAGGGAGGGAAAGCGTGAGAGGGCAGTGTGAAGGGAATAGAAGGTGATTGTTGGGAGGTAGGGGTGATGTCTAGTCAGGATCCTACAGGAAACAGAGAGAACACCCAAAATGGGATAATCGGAGGAGGGTTTATATGCAGGGGGTTCAAACTCTTAACAGGCTTGGATAACTGGAAAGTTGGAGGTTGGAGGTCCCTTCGAAGCAAGGTGTGGTGACCTACTTCAGAAACATCAGCCACAGAAAACCCTACAGAGCCCAGTTCTGCTCTTGACCCACGGCTTCACTCTAATGAAAAGGGACTTGACCGTGACTGGTTTGACTGGTTTGTTTCCAGAGGTTGGTTTTTATTGGGGCGCCACAAAGAAGAGGGCAGTAAGCCAGTCACCCCAAGGCCCCAGGTGTGACTGACCTCAGGACCGAAGACGTGGCGAGACCCAGGGGGAGAGCCCTTGGAGCGGCTGCCTGCAGAGAAGCACAGCGCCAGCTCAAGGGAGGGTGGGACAGAGGCAGGTTCACGGGCAGGCCTGACCCTGCCGCAGGCCCTTCAAAGGGCCTGGGTGGTGCCCATTGGCTTGTTCATAGAAAAAGGAGATCTGAACGCCAGGAGAACAACAACACAAATATATAGAAGGAGCCTTTACTCTGAGATTACAAACCATGCCTGTCACTCTCCACCGGTGCACTGGACCACGCCCTGCACACCTGCAACCTCCTCCTTTCTCCTCCCCTGGGGTCTGTGGGGAATCTGTGCCAGCTATCGGGCAAATTCAGTGAACGGCACTGGCACCATGAC
>NW_022103914.1:6657461-6659033 GCF_000313985.2 Echinops telfairi
AATCCTCTCAAATTGACAAGCGATTATGTAACTACCACATGTGTGGAGGCACTTGTTCTTGCTTCTGCTTTACCAGCTTGGCATCCGGCTGTAGCTCTATGAAGCCAATGCTGGCTGCCCAAACACAATCGGCCTCTCACCTTGGTTGGCAGGTACCCATGTTTACCGGGGGAGGCCCCGGGACCTAATGTCTCTACCCCTTGTTCCCTTCCTGGGTAATTGAAGTCCTGGTGACTCTCCCCAGGTACTTCCTGTTCTGTTGGGATCCCAAGAGATTCTAGAATGATTGTGTCCTTTTCATGTCCCCTCACAAAATGCTGCCCGTGAACGTTCTCACCCAGCAAGGAGGAGTCCTTTTATCCGTCTCTCTGCGACACCCAATGCCTAGGTACCTCCCCAATGCCACCAAGGCCATCTCTTCAAGACCCAACTCACTCCATCCCGATGGTCCTTCTGTCACAACGGTGCCCAGATCTGTTCTTCCCTCCTCTTTCGGCCATTCCCTTACGAAGGCTCGCATCCCCTCTAGTCCAGACCCTGGAAACCCTGTCTGCTAACACTGGTGATGGTGTAGTGGTTACATGCTGGGCTGCTAACCCCACAGTCAGCAGTTTGAAACCACCAGCCAGCTCCGTGGGAGACAGCTGAGGCGTTCTACTCCGTACAGAGCTACCGTCTCAGAAAGCCACAGGGGCCCTTCTACCCTGTGCTCTAGGGTGCCTGTGAGTCAGCACGGGCTCCCCGGCAGTGAAGACTGGTCATGGTGACTGCAGCTGCTTGCTGCCTGGCTCATCTGCCTGCACACAGTGTCCTGTGAGATTCCCCGAGACGGATCATGCTGCTCCTCTACTGAGAGGCCTCCTCGGGTGCCCATCACCTTATGCTCAAATCCAGACCTCTCAGCCTGGCTGTCTTTATTCTGTGAGCAGCCATGCATGTGGTATTATTGTGGTTATTTTGAAATATATAATCACATATTTATTGTTTGCTCCCAGACAACCTCTCCCCACATGAAACCATTGCTGTCAAGCCAATTCTGACTCATGGTGCCTTAATAGAGGGTTTCTGAGGCGGTAAATCTTTACGGGAGCCCACTGCTTCATCTTTCTCCCACAGCGGCTCGGTGGCTGTGAGCTGTCGGCCTGGCACTTAGCAGTGAACGCTTTTCCGCAGTGCCAGCGGGGCTTCTTTCTCCCTACATCAACCAGGGAGCGCATTCAGGACATAGGAGCCTCATAAAACAAATCATTTTCCCTGGCCTGCCCTGCTTTCCAGTTTTCACTCCTCCTGTAGAGAGGTCCAGTCTCAGACACTCACAGGGCCAGTTCTATCTGTGAACCCTGTCCTAGGGGGTCATTTGGAGTCAGTAGAACTCCAGGGCCCCCTGCTCTTCTTCACGGCCACATTCTCCCTCTCTCTGTGTGCTTGGCAGCCTGTGTTCTCTACTGAGGGGCTCCCTTTCCTAGGCCAGAGGCCCATCCTCCCCCACCACTGCCAGCACAAACTGCACAAGGCTCATTCGTACAACACGCGCACACACACACACACACACACACACACACACACACACAC
>NW_022103914.1:6660211-6663549 GCF_000313985.2 Echinops telfairi
GTAGCTCCGATACGTAGCGATGCAGACAGAAGCGTGTACAGTATGAGCCAATCAGTGGCAGTAATGACAGAGCATGCACTGTTACACAAAAACCCGCGATAGGGTGAAGCCACGGAAGTCGAAGCGCGAAGTGGCGAGGGTTCACTGTATTATCTTAGAGCTTGCTTCGTTCACTTTACAATAAGTTGAAGCGATCTTCTAGATATCAGATATATGAAAACTCCTTTCTTACAGCTACAAGTATTGCAAAGATTGGGTGTGTTGTAGTTTATTTAATCTTTCCCTTATCAGTGAACAGTTTTTATGCTTTTGATGGCTTGTTGTTACAGTTATATTCCACACCCAACAGCCTTGTACATGCCTATGTGAACACAAGTACTCTTCTAGAATTCAGATAAAGAAGTAAAATTTCTGAGGCAAAAAAGAGGCATCTACATATAACCCCTTCCCTGGGGGATGGACAACAGAAAAGTGGGTGAAGGGAGACGCCGGCAGTGTAAGATATGATAAAATAATAATAATTTATAAATTATCAAGGGTTTATGAGGGAGAGGGGGTGGGAAGGGAGGGGAAAAATGAGGAGCTGATACCACGGGCTCAAGTAGAAAGAAAATGTTTTGAGAATGATGAGGGCAAGAAATGTACAAAGGTGATTGACACAATGGATGGATGTATGGATTGTGATAAGAGTTGTATGAGCCCCTCATAAAATGAAAAAAAATGAGAGGCATTTAAAAAACTATAATGATATTATAAAATTGACATCCAATGAGATTCTATTGACACTCCTCCAGACTTTTGCTTGATATATTAAATCTTTAACATTTTGGCCAAACTGACAAGAGAAATAATGACATTGGTTATTATAATGCACATTTTCTCATTTACTCTACATGCGATTAAGCATCATTTAATAGGTTTAGTGGTCATTTTTTGGAGTGGGAACAAAAAGAAAGCTGAAGGGGCAAGATCAAGGCTGGAGGGAATGTGCGGTAAGGCTTCCCAGTGAAATTCTCCAAGGACAGTCCTCCGAGAAGGAACAAGGGCATCGCTGTGATGGGCCAAAAAACACCCCAAAACCTGCAGCTCAATTTTTTGGTCTCCCCCCCACCCCCACTAGGTAGTTTTCACTGTCCTTCATGTTACTTCCTAATAACCCCTGTGCTCATCATTCTGTGTCCTTGGAGAAAATCTATCAAGCTGATTATCCCTTTGGGATCCCAGAACACAGTTGCCTTACCCTTCTGGGTGGCGCCAATGGGTGAGTGCTCAGCTATGAAACAGAAGCTTAGCAATCCAAGCCCATTGATGTCATTGGACAGGCCTCACCGTCTGCTTCTGAAAGGTCGCAGCCCAGTCCACTCTGTGGAGGAGTCCTGCTCCTGGCAGCTGGGGTTGCCATGAGTTGAAAGCAATGAGCAACAACAACAATGGGTCATTTGACTTTTCTCTTCTGTGAGTCACACACAGTCTTTGTTCATTGCGCTCGGGGTAGTTTGCAGAATTTCATGACATCCTATGGACAGTGAATACTTGTCTACTATAAGTTACCTGCATGTTGTACAAATGTTCTTGACTGCATAGTGTTTACATCTGTTTGAGGATATCCCTTTTGCTTGCAGATGTTTTCATTTTTTATCCTACTTTGACTCTTCCCCCAAGTATGCATCTGATTGTCTCAGAAGTCCTTATAACCTACCCATCCATTCCCTGGCATGCTTCACCAGAAGCATCAACAGAAATGAGGTGTGAAACGGCACACATGTTGTATCATGTAGTAAATATGTATATCTATGTGGACCTGTTCCTACTCTTTCACTAACATTGTCGCTTTGTTTAAGATGTATGTTTGAAGTGGCTCTAAAATGTTTGTGGAAAATTCAAATAAAAGAGAATGGATTTTTTCCATAAACTTTTGGAGCTCTCTTGTATTTATCATAAAATACACATCACTTTTTAAAATCCAGTCTATGCATTCTTTTAAAAAAAAACATGGTGAAACTAAATATATTCAAATCTTTTCCAAAACAAGAGTTCCTGCATTTACTGTGAAATGAGCTCCTGACTTTGAATGGGAGTTACAGTTCTTTCATAACTGTAACAACTAACACACTTGTTCTTACTTGTTTCAGTTTGCTTTGGGATTACTATGTATTTTACCTTGGTTTCTCTTTTTCATTCCTCCCTGGGTTTGCTGCTTCATCAAATTGCTCTTCCTTTTCCCCACTTGCTAATGTGGGAGGTCCTCAGACTCTTCCCTTGGGTTCGTGATCGTCTCCTCTCTCCTGGTTCTCAAAATCAAACTCCCTTTCTTTACTATTATAGAAGAATACCATAGTATGTCTCCATTTAGCCTCTCCTGCCCCTGGGGAAACATTGAACTGCTTGCTAACCTTCAGTGTTGGCCCTTCAAACCCACCAGCCGCTCCACGAGAAAAGAGGCTATTGGCTCCTGCAAAGATTCGCTGTCTTGGAACCTCCCAGGCATTGTTAGGGTCAGAATGGACCCCATGGCAGTGGGTTAGGTTGGGTGGCTTTTCCTTCCTCCAATGAGATCTTTGGGATATTTTTGCTTTTCCCAGTTTCTTCTCCTCCCCTGGAAGAACTTTGGGATGCCTTTACTCGGCGTGCCCTGCCCCCCAACTTTTAATTTTGCTGAAATTGTTTAGTACTTTTCCTTATAGAGCTCATTAGAATTTACTCTGTGATATTTTGCTCCTGTTTTAAGGAACCTATTTAACATTCCACATTTCCAGGCAGTCTTTTATAATCCATGTATATTTAACTACACACATGTGTATATCTATACAGCACACATACACATGTATATGAGGGGGCTTTGGAAAGTTCATGGAAAAATGAAATGGGAAGATAATGTAATTTTCCCATAAACTTTTGGAAGCCCCCTCGTATAGTTAAGCATGACTGTTGCTCATCTCTATCTCCTATCTGCTTCTCTATTATAGAATTCATTTGATCTTGTTTAGAGTCTTTTTATTTTTTAAATCATTTTATTGGTGGCTCATACAACTCTTATCACAATCCATACATAAATCAATTGTGTCAAGCACATTTTTACATTCGTTGCCTTCATCATTCTCAAAATATTTGCTCTCCACTTAATCCCTTGGCATCAGCTCCTCATTTTTCCTTCTCCCTCCCCGCTCCCCACTCCCCCCTCATGAACCCTTGATAATTGATAAATCATTATAATTTTTTCATTTCTTACACTGTCCGATGTCTCCCTTCACCCACTCTTCTGTTGTCCATCCCCCAGGGAGGAGGTTATATGTAGATCCTTGTCCTCATCATTCTCAAAACATTTGCTTTCTACTTGA
>NW_022103914.1:6664875-6684936 GCF_000313985.2 Echinops telfairi
ATGAAAAAATTATAATGATTTATCAATTATCAAGGGTTCATGAGAGAGTGGGGAGTGGGGAAGAAGGGGGAAAATGAGGAGCTGATACCAAAGGCTCAAGTAGAAAGCAAATGTTTTGAGAATGATGAGGGCAAGAAATGTACAAATGTGCTTGACACACAATGGATGCTACAAAATTATAGAAAGCTGTATAAAACAAAAATATCTAATGTGAAGTTATTGCTTCTTGACATAGCCTCTATGTAGGTCTACACACATCTGAAAGCATTATTTATGTCTTCCTCACCTTTTCTGGAAGAATTCCGCACTTTCCAATTCACACTATGTCAAAAGGATCGCTTGAGCATTCTATTATACTCCTTTTAAATGTTATTTGAGTTTGGGGAACAAAAAGAAATCTGAAGGGGTAGGATCAGGGCTGGAGGGAGGGTGAGGTAAGGTTTTCCTCCAAGGACAACCGTTCCAGCCCTCAGAGAATGAACAGGGGCACCGCTGTGACAAGAAAGAACTCCTCAGCTCAGCTTCTCTGGCCTTGTTCTCTCAAGGCAGGTTTTAATCTTCTTAAAGCTACTTCCTAATAATGCCCTGTGATCATCATCCTGTGTCCTTTAAGAAAATCTATTAAGATTACCCCTTTGGAAATCCAGAAAACAGTGGCCTTAACCTTTGGAGCTGACCTCTCTGCCTTCTATTGATCTGGCCTAGAAGACCCCTTCTTTTTTTTAAAAAAAACCAACACGCTTTGATTTAAAACTTTACAGAGTAAACTGGTTTTCCGTTCAACAATTCTGCAGTCTCCAAGCTGTATTAGCACTCTTCCCACTTCCACCCTCACTGTTTTACCATCATTATTCAACTTTCTTTCCTGTTCCTTCTTGCTTTTAAGAGTTTTTATCCACAAGCAAATGATAGCCTTTTGATTTGAGATGGTTGACTGTTCTAAGGAGTGTATACCTCTCAGATGTTATTCTTCCCCGCCAAGCCAGTGTGTTGTTTAGCTGAAAGACGAGTCAGAGGAGTGAGTACATTTCCTGGAGTGAAGAGTCACTAAGGGGCCCTAGTCAGGGGATTCCAAGTCTCCCTCAGACCAGTAAGCCTGTATATTTTATGATTTGGGGTTTTGTTTCACTTTGTTCTCCCACTCAACTGATGACTCTCTTTTGTGAGCCCTTTGAGAGTAACTAGCAGGGGAAGCTGGGCACCATCTAGTTCTCACCTCAGGGTCGTGGAGGCTGAGGTTCACTGTGGTCCATTCATCCTCTGGATGAATTGTTCCCATACAGCTTCTATTTTCTTCATCCTTATTTTATGGTACTTAGGTGCTGTTTCCGGGGGTAACAGAGCATGCAGGTGGAGCGGGCACTATTGGCATCGGAGTGGGCACTTTACTGCTTGGTATAGCTGTGATCCACAAAAAAACAGGTGCATCTCCCTTTTAGGCACTGGAAGCTGGAAGAGCCATGAGGTGCCCATGTGCCATGTGGAAGTCTGGAAGGCCCTGTCTCCACACCGATGGACCGATGGACCGTGTCAGTAGAGGGACAGCAATTCAAAACATGGGTACCTGCATGGTAAGTCACAATCGTCTGTTTGCACACCTAGCCCAGGCCAAACTCTAGTGATTCTTCCTTTGTTTTGAAAGCTTTGTCACACTCACCCTAATGAGAAACTGTTGCTTTCCCAGTATCCCTTTTCTTCACTCGGCTTTATTTTCCTGATAGCTTAGTCCACTACCCTGGTTTTGTTTACCACGGTTAAAGGAAGGTTGGTTCCCTCGTAAGGCATGTCTCTGTTCCTGGTTTCCCACTGCCAGATTGACTTTGGCTTGGCTTGTGCACTTCCTATTCCTGATGAGTATTAGAATCCGTTTGCTGTTCTGTAGAATAGTATAGCAACACCCCTGTGCTCACCACCCAGCTGTCACAGTTCCCGATCTCATAGCCAGTCCCCTCCCTCTTCCATATTAGATTAAAATAAACATGGATTGGAGTCTTTTATGAATTATATTTTATATTTGGTGGAAGATTTTTCCCCGGGGGGACCAGAGGCTGTAAATCAGTAGTGTTTCAGCCCCAAATCATTGAAATCGATTTTGTATGAAGATAAAAGGCAGTTGAGGTGCGAGGGCTGCCACAGGGAGGCTGGTGCGGTGGGTCAGAGGGTCGAGGCTTCTCACACATGCGGCAGCCTCTGCTCTCCCTTAGTGCCCCCTCCTACTCCCTCAAACTTCTGGTCCCCAGGCCCCTGAAGCAGGGAGGACACCCAAGCTCGCGGAGCACAGCACGCATCCTGGTGCTGGTGCCTCAGAGAAGACTCGACACCAATCCTCCTGCCTGCCGATGACTCGGGCATCTTGCTTTGGCAAAGCGAGGGTTGGAGTTAAGTTATGCCTTGAACTCACTGATGGGAGCTCAGCCATGGGAGCCAAGGTCTATTCCTGGAGAAGAGATTAGTGGAAAATTCCTCAAGAACAAATCGGCTGTCTGTGAATGCCAGGAGGCGTCACTAGATAACCTATCCAGAAACAAGAGATCTGGTATTCCTATCACTTTAAAATTATACTGAGCACCTGGGTCTAGCGTAATTTAGTTAGGTAGACTGGTAAGTTTGCTAGTTGAGCTGCGGGCATTGAGCAGCTAACTGCAGGGTTGATAGGTCAAGCCAACCAGTTGCCCCATTGGAGAAAGGTGAGGCTGTCTGCTCCTGTCGAGATGTGCAGATTCAGAAATCCTTATAAGGTGACCAGATTTAAAGCGGGACACCATTGATGGGGGGAGGGGGGTGGTCTTGATTAAAAATTTGGTCTATATGGACCAAATAGACCATTCCCTAGCTTGTCATGCATTCCTTCCAAAAATCGGGACTTTTTTAAAATGCCAAAAATCAGGACTGTCCGAGGGAAAATAAAATATTTCATTCAAATACGTGATACTGAATATGTGTTAGCCAATGAAACCTTGCTTCTGACATTATTATTATTTTGAACCATTATCCCCTTTCTTACTATGTTTATTTATTTACATTTTGAATCATAAACAAAAAGCCAGTGTAAATTGTACAACGTATAGAAGGGTTCTCAGTGAAAAGTAAATTTTACTCTTATATCCCATTCCATGGCTAGTTAGTTGTATTAAGAAAATAATAAAAATATTTTAAAAATCAATACCAAACTCTCCCTCACCCTCCCATGATAGTTCCGAGAGATAGATACATGGCTGTCTTTTGTGGTTAGTGAAAGTGATAGTTAACGTTTGTGTCAACCTGGCCGGGCCCAGATTCTCGGTGATTTGACAGTCAAGATGTTGGACTCCCCAGGATGACATTTCCTCAGGGCTATGGATGCTGTGGGAAAACTTGCTTGCTTTTTATTGAGTCTGGATCCTGCATCTGGGTTATTATCTGACCTCCAATTCTTTGCACTTGCGCCAGTGGCCTGCTGTATTGACTGCTGATCCTAGGAGCCGTCAGAAGCCAGGGTCGTGCCCTGTGACTCGGATTCAGTCACCTCTGCAGCCAGCAGCCTACTATCGGACCTGCTGATCTTGGGCTCACCAGCCCCTACAGTTCTGTAAATCTGGAGAAGCCTTTATCCAACCTGACATTTAGAACGTGCCTGCCTCTACAACTCTGAGCCATTTCCTTGATATAAGCCTTTTTGTGTATGTGTATGAAATAAAGATATATCAAAATATTATTTATATGTATATATCTATATGTAACAGATTATGAAGTTTCACTAACCAGAGAGGGTCAGCACTTCAAAGCCATCAGCCACTCTGAGGGAGAAAGATGAGGTTCCCTGCTCCCATCAAGATTTATTTACAGCTTTGGGAACCCGAAGGGGCAGCTCTACTCTGCCCGATCGGCTTGCTCTGAGTCAGAATGACGCGATGACAGTGGAGTTTATATATATATTTTTTTTCCACTAGCTTTTCTTTCCTACAGAACCCAACCTAAGACAGAAAAACTGGAAAAATTGTTGTTGACCAGCACTTTGGTTTTTAAAAAAGAAATGCATGGAGATACCTACCTGAATGGGTTTCTGCCCTGGGGAAGCTCCTAGGCTGTGGGGTGGCTAGGAGATGGAGTAGGAACGGGAAACGGGGACCTGCTCACCAGTTACTATCCTGCCAGACAGAGGGAGCTCCCTTGTCTAAGACATGCAGCAAGTCTTCATTTCCTCTCTCAGTTCCTCTCCCCTTCTCTCACCCAGGTGGGGAGGAGCAGGGCAGAGCATTTGTTCATGTTCTTTTAAAAATATGTCTTTTAAGTGATTGACTTCCAAGCAACAGTCTACATACTCTACCAATACCAAGGTGGGCCCCAAGCAAAAACTGCCCCTTGCTAGTTCTTCTTACCTCCCAGACAGGCAGTCCTGGGGGAGTCCGGGCGCAGGGATGTATCTGCCCTGAAAGCAGCAGCCTGATCTTCCCTTTAACATCTGCTATATTGTCTGCCAGGCTCCTTGTTGTCTCTCTCCCTTTCTCTCTCACATAAGGCACACACATACAAGCACAACTAAGGACATAGAGTAGATTGTGGGTTCAAGGAACCGACCATAGTTTTTATAACGTCTAAATACATGGCAGAAACGTTGGTTGGCTCTCTCAGCATCCACTTTTACCTCCTTTTCTCTTGCTGTCGGAGCTACGGAGTCTGGAAAGTGAAGACGCTTCACTGCCCAGCTTCCCTTGCAGCTGGACGATGAGGATGGTGTAGGACTGGACAGCACCTCATTCTGTTGGACTGAGGGTCGCTATGAGTCAGAACCCTGCTGAGGGAGCCTAACGACAATAAAGTGAGGAGTAAAAAGTTGATACATATGTCTAACTCCAAATAGTGTCTGGCACAAACCTCTCTAGGTAGTAGAGAGAACGCAGTGATGCCTGTCTTCATAGTAAGTTCTATTCAGGACTTCTTTGGATTTCCAAATCTTTCCCTTACCTGGATTTGGCAACAACCTGCCCTTTATCGTCTCTGCCCTTTATCAGACCCTGCTAGTCCGTCTCTCCTGGGCTTTTCAGAGCAGGCTTTTTGTCAGCCTGTTCCCACAGGCGGTTCCTCCAGTGTCCCAAGGGGGTCTAGCTGGTGGTCCTGACCTCGAGGAGTGCTCTTCCTCAGGGCTTGACCCTGGGGCTTCTCCTGCTCTGACAGCTTTCCTTTGTGGTAAGCACAGTGTCCCCGGGGTTTTCTGTTCTGCCCATGTGTTTCCTGACAACTCACTAGACTGGCTGCTGTGCTCAGCATTGGAGAGATGCAGGGAACAAGTCGTACCTACAGCCTCGTCCTCTGGAAGATGACATCTCACAGGAAAGCAACCTTAGAAACCATGACAAATGAGAAGGATTTGCCAATGAAATTGAATTACATCCGGTTTGATTGATCAAATAAAAGAGACACCTTTGCCAGCAGACTCCTTCTAAAAACCCTTTCAGAAACTCAGTTATGCATGTCTGGCCTATCCTCAAAACACACGTGTTAAATGGCGAAGGACCCTTCCTCCTGGAATACCTATTTGGTCTCCTTTCCTGGAGCTGCCAGGGCCCTGCTGATTGATGTCCGGAGAGCCTCCCCGTCTAGCTCGGCACTGGCACCCAGGAGGAATCCAGGAGGCACTGGTGGGATGTACTCCAGTTTAGGTCATCCATCAAGATGTTCTAATTGGCAATTGGGCCCCCATCCACTCTGGAGTGTGGGCTTTCTGGATCGCCATTGTATAATCAGAGTAATTAATTATTTTAAATGGCGCACACGTTTTTTTGGTAGGAGGCCACCCACTCATTCTGCCCCCACTCACCTTGTCCCCATGAGGTCACTGAAGGGAGAGATGGACATCCAGGGCCTTAGGCAGCTTGAAACATCCCTGAGTGTGTGTGGTCTGTTAAACTGCCTGGCTTTCTTTCAAGCTGCCCCTCCCCTTTTTCCTTTGCAGAAGCAATTCCTCTCCACTGAGGTAATAAATTAAAAAAAATATATTTTCTTGAGACCCAGGAGATGGGTTGAGAGAGGAAAAATAGCTAGATCGAATCCCAAGAGATAAAGGCTTAAATTTGTATAGTTGATCCCCTGGTCTCTGGATTTCCTCTGCCCTGAGGGCTGCCTGACTTCCTCACCCACCGTCCACAGGGAAGGGTCATGTGAGCCCCTGTGGTAGTTAGATCATCGTTTGTCAATTTGAGGATTGAGAGTGTAGGGGTGGAGTCTAGCCTGTCAATCAGATCATAGCCAATGAGGCCTCTGTGTGGACATGGCCTTCTCCTGAGAATTCTGGGAAGTTCTGTATTCCTTCTTGGAGGTGGGAGACACTATCTCTTGCTCTGCTCACTTCCTGGAAGACATTGCAACTGATAAGACACATGGAACTATGCCAGCGCCCTGCGCTGGGGAAGTCACATGGATTTACCCTGATGCCACGAGACCTCTGAAGCCAGAGAAGCCACACAGAGACTCCTGCCAGCGTGGGATGCTTACAATGCTACTGGAGTCACAAGCCATCGCATCCACTGGCCTGTGATTGTCCTGCATGCGGCATCATTGCCTGTATTTCATGAGTCTGAAGAGGACTCTATAGATTAGTACCAGACATATGGCCTAATATCGAACTTATGGACTTGGACTGGACTGGGTTGGGATGCTTTCTTAATGTACTATTACGCTTTATATAAAACTCTCTTATACACACATGAGTTCCTATGGATTTGTTTCTCTAGTCTACCCGGACTCACACAGCCCCCTTTTAGTTCATACCTCATGACTTCACATCAGTAGCAAAAGCACTCAGTCACAAAAATTAGAATAACGCCAGTTTCATCCCAGTTAAAAAAGATCATAGATTCCCCCCTCCCCCTCCCAATGGCAAATTTTCTGCCCTTGCAACTTTGAAGACTCAGCAGGCCCGAGGCGAGTTAGCATGTGAAGACTCCTCTCAAGACTGGAACCGTTCTCCAGGCAGAGGTACTCCCTGCCATAGAGCAGAGGCCGACTCACAGCGACTGACCCACGGGTCAGGGCAGAACTGCTCCTGTGGTTTCCCAGACTGTCAAGAGTCTGGGCTTTCCACTGCGGAGCAGCCGGTGGTTTCAAACTGCCGACCTTGCAGTGAGCAGCCCCACACCAAATCCCTGCTCCACGGGCACCTTAGCCAAAGTTAGCAGACCGGCTTTTGGAGGGCGCCCCGGTGGCACCGTGGTTGTTCATTGGGCGGCTGGCTGCAACGCGCCCAGCCGCTCCTCAGGAGAGCGACGAGGCTTTCTACTCCTATAGTGACCCACAGGGGCAGTTCTACCCTGTCCCGTAAGGTCTCTATGAATAGGACGTCACACGATGGCGGTGAATACTTTTTGCAGCTTTTAGCGTCCGTGTCATTCTGAGTCTGGCAGGCTGCAGACCCAGCCAGCGGAGCAGTTCCTGAAGCTCGCCGCCCCGACTCTCCCGTGGGCCTTCCCATCCTGGGGGTCAGGCTGACCAATGGCCTCGTGTGACCGCATACGCACACCCACAGGAAGGACACTCGGTGGTGCAGCGGGTCCTCCTGACCGCACTGAAACGCTGTCTTTGGTGCGACCATGAGACCAACATGCTGGCTTGGTGTCTGATAGGCCTAGATTCCAACCTTCGCTCTGCGGCTCACTTGCTGGGCACCTCTGAGCAAACGACTTCGCCTCTGTTCATTTCCGTACTCCCATCTGGAAAAGGGGGAGTCGACTACTAGGATTCGGCGTCACTCCAGAGTGTTGTTGAGAGGCTTAGTGAATGTAGCACAGAGAGTGGCCAATAAATAGTATGCCTGACCCAAGAGAAATGGCCATTCTCATTACGTTTATTCAGATATTGTGGCTTGGGGGGGCTGGGGTGGAACTTAGCCACAAGTGCGTACCATGAAAAGAATGAGAGGCAGTGGACCTTTCGAAGGCGTCCAGGCCCGTGAGGGCCCCTGGTTTGCCGATGATGCCCTTCTTAACTCTTCCAGCAGCCGCCAGCCCCAGTTCTCCGCCCTCCCACTCCCTTAGAGGAAGGGGATGCTCTGGTGTTTTCCTTTTCAGACGCTGCTTTCTGAGGGCCTCCCTGCCACTCGGGAGCACCAACGAGGGACTACAAGGAAGGACGCTGCGAGTCCTTGCAGGGAGCCGTGGGCTTGTTTGGGATTAGCTGACACTGTGTAATCGCCTTTTTGTTGTGCCCTAGGGTGAGATGAGATGTGTGACTGTTGCTTATTAAGTAAGCATGGATGGAGCCTTGCCTTGTATGCCCAGAATGCCTGCTGCTTAACACTGTTCCCTCCCAACACTGGCTTAATGTAGCAGAAATGAGTTTCTCAGAAAAACTATGGGGACAGCCTGACCTGGGGACCTGGTACCTGGTACCTGGTACATCCTCTGCTCTGGGCAGCCTTGGGAGAGGCCGTGGTATTGCTGGACATTTATTCAAGCATGAGAGACAGAGATCCGGAGAGCCAGGACAGCAAGAGGTTGAGAGACGGGCGTGTGTGTGTGTGTGTGTGTGTGTGTGTGTGTCTGTGGGTGTCTGTGGGTGTGTGTGTGACAGAGAGACAGAGAGAGAGAAATGAAAGAGAGAAAGAGACCTACAATCAATGAGACAAAAACTGGAAGAGCTGCGCACAAAGAGAAAGGGAGTGAGAGCCTGATACAGGCCCTGGACTGAAACAGGCTGAGGATGTCTGATGGTAGTGAAGACCGAGTGTGAAAGGAGCAGGTGAAATGTCTCCTATAAAATATTGCTTCTATTTTTTGAAATCTGGGGAGAAAATAGGATTTTATAGTTAAAAGAGAGAGAAAGGAAAAGATAAATGGAAAAAGACAGACTAAGAATCAGAGATGGGACGTGTAGAGAAACAGAAAGAGATAAGGCAGACACAATAAGAAATTGAACGTCAGATACCAAGGCAGAGAGCAAGAGAGACAAACACAGGACACGCACAATAACACAGGAAAACAGTGCGAGAAATACAGAGAACTGGGTCTGTGTACAGACGGAAGATACCGTGAGCTGGAAAGTGATAGAACACTAGAGACGCAGAACCACACTGTGGCCCCAGAGCAGGAGAGGGGCCACAGTGTTTGCAGGGAGAGGAAACTAAAGAGAGAAGCCAGACTTATCTGCAGGGCAGGACAAGGTGGCAGTTCCACCGAGGACAAGTCCAGTTTGCACCCAGGTGTCTTCACACTGAAGTAGCTCCTTACCCTCTTAGCAGCCAGCCGAAGGGCATGTCACATGACACACTTCAGAGCGTGAGCTGGATGGCTTGACAGGGACAGCTGGGCTGGGCCTCCTTGTCCAAAAGCCAGCTCTTTAATCCACCGGCTAGGGAGCCTCTCAGTGCTTAAGGCAGGTTGCCCCAAAGCCCTCCATGGGGTCACATACTGGCCAGAACTGACCGAGCGAAGGGAGAAACGGCTGTGTTCCCACTTGAGGCGGTCCGTCATCAAGTGCCTGCGGATGTCCTGCGCTCCCACCCACAGCTGCAGGTCTGGCTTAGGTGTAGGGGTGCAGGCCACTGCTGTCATCCCCTACGTACCTCTCCTACACATGGCCACCCAGGACTGCTGCAGGACAGCTCAGTGACCGCTGAGAGGCCAGCAGAGTTGGAATCAGCCTCACACCACCTCCATGTTTCCCAGCACAGTGGCCAAGCCAGGTGGGAAAGGCTTCACTTAGAAACCCTACCTGGCTTCAGTCTGATCCTTCTCCAACCTCTGCAACCCCTCCATGGTCCTCAAAGGTGGGGTCTCTGGGCAGATCAACCACTGTCCAGCACCTCACATCACTAACAAGCCATTTCTAGGATCCTGATCCAGAGCCTCGCTCTTATTCCTGCCTCCATTTGAAACCACCAGCCGCTCTTTGGGAAAAAGACTTGGCTTTCTATTCCCATAAAGAGGTACAACCTCGGAAGCCCGCAGCAGCAGTTCTGCCCGGTCCTATAAGATCCCTCTGAGTCGCCATGGACTTGATAGCAGTGAGATCCCAATGTCTGCCCCACTCTGTCTCCCTCCACACCTCTAGTTTGGCTCTGGGTGCTGATGCCTGTGGAGGCTCCTCTCTCTCCACCCTTGCTCTCTCCCACAGTCTTGTCCACTCCTGCTGCCCCAGGGAGGGGCATTTTCGGTCTTCATCCTGAGACCCTGCCGAGCTAGGCTAGCTTTCCTGCTAGCGGGACACAGACTCTGAGAGGGGCATCAACAGTGCCCTGAGGGCCCAAGAGACATGTTTCCAACACAGAACTCGAAGGAGACATAATAGAAACCACCCCTTTCAGAAAATCCAGCCTGTCTCTGAAGGAGGAAATGGGGTTGAGGTAAACCAGCAAGACAGCTGCATTCCTGTGCCCTCCTCCCTGCTCACATGAGTCGACAGGAATTAGAAGCGGCTCAGCGTGTTCAGTCCATCAAAGTGCAAACCCCTCCGAGGGAGCCGGGTGTCGTGTTGCAGCTGGGTCAAAAGCACCCTGGGGACAAGCCGGGGAGCTGGCACTGAGTCTGGCTTTGTCAGCAGGCTGGCAGGGAGCCCACATCAATACTAGCAGCCTTACTCTATGTCTCTGCAGGGCTTTAGCTGGCAAAGCTCTTTCCTGCTCATCAGCCTATTGCCTTCTCCCCAGGACCCTTAGGAGGTTCAGAGCATGGGGTGGGAGAGGTGTGTAGCTTCTTGGGATCACAGGGTGACTACAGCTAGAGCCATAACTCAGATCTGGACCTGCCAGTTGGGAAAACTCTGCTTTTGTGGATCCGAGACTGTCTCAGAGCTGCCAGAATCACATCTCCCACCAGTTATTTTCCCTGAAAAGGAAGAGCCAAAAGGGGAGGGAGAGGGCTTGCTCAGGGGGTTAGAATGTCTTTAAACCACACCAGGATGTCCAGCCCCAGATTCTCCCTTCCAGCCAGAAGTGATTCAGAATTCTCTCAGGCCTTTCTGTCCTGTGCACAGGCCAGCAAATGAGCAAAAGCTTGTCCCCAGGAGAAGTGATGGCTTCCAGCTGCGGGGTTGGCACAAGGGGTGGGGCACGAGAGGGAATTGGTTGCTGATCCGCGGGAAAGCTGCCACTCAGATTTTAGCTCTTTGCTAAAATCTCCTGTTAATGCTCAAGTGTTTTCAGTTGATTATCTGGAAGTCTTTAATAAGAATTTCATCTCCTTTCCAATAACATGTACTTCTTATTTCTAGTTTATGGCACTCGCAAGATTTCCCCAATACTAAAGGTTAGCATTCAAAAACTCTCCTGCCATCAAGTCGTTTCCAACTCACGGCAACCCTGTAGGAGGAGAACTGCTTCACAGGAGTAGAAAGCCCCAGCTTTCTCCCACAGAGTGGCTGGTAGTTTTGAACTGTTAATCTTCTGTTAGCAGCCCAATGCATAGCCCACTGAGCCACCAGAGAAAAGTAGTCTTTTCAAAATCCTTTGTGTAGCTGGACCTATGGGTGGCATCGAAGAGAAGAAAAAGAAGGTCCCTGCAGGACCAAGGGAACCCTGTGGGTCACCAGTCGCTCTGAGGGAGAAAGATGAGGCTTTCTAAAGTATAACTCTTAAGTACAGGCTAAGTCCTGTCTCGGAAACCCACAAGGGCAGCTCTACCTTGTCCTAACGGTCACTGTGTGTCAGAATCAACACAACGGTAGTGAATTTGCTTTTTATTTTAAAAGTCATGCCAAAAACCTGTGTGAAAAAGTGAAGGAATGCCTCAAAGCCAGGAATCAAACACCTGAGAAAGAAGTTTGCCCAAAAGATGCTTCAAAAGGCAAGGAAGAAGCCTCTCTATGTGAAAGCTAAGCCCATCACTAGCAATGCAGGCAGATGTACAGAACCGAGATGGCTGGGATGGCAGGAGAGGCTGGCACCTTCCATGTGCTTGCAGAACCCAAGCTGGCATGTGTTATCGGATCAGAGGTGTCCATGGGGCACAAAAGGTGTTGCAGCTTCTTCGCCTTTGCCAGATGGTCAATGGTATTGATTAAGATGAACAAGACTTGGATGAACATGCTGAGAATTGTGGAACCATACATGCACGAGGGCACCCGAAACTGAAACAGTGAGGCATGGTGATGGCAAAGCCAATTAAGAAGGGAACTGCCCTGACAGATAACACTTTGATTAGACGATCTCTTGGCAAACACGTTATCATCTGGTTCATGAGACCTTTACTGTTGGGCAGCGTTCCAAGATGTAAATAATTTCCCGTGGTTCTTCAAATGATCTCCACAAGGTGGAATGAAGAAAATTATCACCCATTTTGTAGAAGGTGGAGATGCTGGGAAGTGGGTGGATCAGATAAACAGGCTTATGAAAAGGATGAAGGCTCTTTCCCATAGGACCGACGAGATGGCAGAGGTGGAGCAGAAGAAGAAGCGGACTTTCCGGAAGTTCACCGATCGCGGCGTGGATCTGGACCAGCTGCTGGACATGTCCTACGAGCAGCTGATGCAGCGGTACAGCGCTCGGCAGCGGCGCTGCGGGAACCGCGGTCTGTGGAGGAAGCAGCACTCGCTCCTGAAGCGGCTGCGCAAAGCCAAGAAGGCGGCCCCGCCCATGGAGAAGCCGGAAGTGGTGAAGACGCACCTTTGCGACAGGATCATTATCCCGGAGATGGTGGGCGTGTACAAGGGGGAGACCTTCAACAGGTGGAGATCAAGCCAGAGATGATTGGCCACTACCTGAGCGAGTTTTCCATCACTTACAAACCTGTCAAGCACGGCCGGCCTATCATCGGGGCCACCCATTCCTCGTTTCATCCCCCTAAAGTAGTCCTTCCGCCAATAAAAGGCTCCCTCTCCTGACCCCCCGCCCAAAAAAGGATAAACTCAAGTATCTACCATGATTTTTGTAATCAGGTCAGTTATTAAGACAGTCGCTGCTTATTAACTGCTTCCAAACTGGAAACAAGAAAAAGAATAGTAGTAATTGCAAAGATCCATATTCTTGGTTTTAATGTGACTGTATCTAATGTTTTATAGTTACCAGTTAAGTATAAGATTTGCAGTTGTCATAAGATATATTTACGTTAAGGGAGGATATTTCTATTCCTAATTAAAATGTTTTTTAAACAAATCAAGAAAGGGTGCTACATTTTCTGAGCAAGACTTAGCAGCAAAATGGGCTGAGTCAAAGGAATGGATCTCGGATCTGTAAAAGGGGAAACCAGTCCGCTCTGCTTATTAGTTGTGCGAAGGTGAAGTGAGATCATATGTACGGAGGTAGTGAGTCTCAAAGAGGGGTGTTCAGTGAGTCTTGCCTCTGGAGGTTGGCATCCTTATGTCACCTCCTCCCATATGGTCTTCAGGTTGATCTGTGTGATCAGTATGGTCCTGTAGACACAATGGTTTGTCACTTCCAAGGCTAAATCATAAATGGGCATTGAGGCTTCCTGCTTGGTTACTCTCTCTCTTTCTCAGATCACTTGTTTTGGGGGGAAGATTGAGTTCTGAGCTGCTAAATGGATAAGCCTACAAAGTTGGGAACCAAGACTTGCTACCAACAGGTATGTGTAGTAGTCATTGTGGTGGTTACTTAATCTGTTGTCAATTTGAGACTTGAGAGTGAAGGGGTGCAGTTTAGCCTGTCAATCAGGTCGCAGCTTGATGACCTCATTGGGAGGCGCTAAGGAGTTAAATAGCTCCCTGGAGGCGGGACACACGCAGACTCCTTGCAAGACATTCCTGTTGAGAAGACACATGGAGCTACGCTAGAGCCCTGGAGCTGAGGAACCACCTGGAGACTCCTGCCAGTGCTGAGATGCTTCTACTACACTAGATCCACAAGACTCCCCTCCCCACCCACCCCCTACCCCGGCCTGTGATCTTCCTGCATTCAGCATCATTGCATGTGTTGTGTGAGTCTGAAGAGGAATTTATAGATTGGTATCAGACATATGGACTAATATCAGACTTATGGACTTGATCCAGACTGGGCTGGGATGCTTTCTCAATATCCAATTGCTCTTGTATAGAAAGTTCTTTCTTACACTCATGTGTGTGTCCATGCGTTAGTCTACCCTGACTAACACAGCCATGTTAGAGGTGGATCCTCTAGCCTCAGTCTAACCTTCAGATGACTCTAGCCCTGAGTGACTTATTGGCTGCAATTTTCAGAGAGCTCCTGAGAGTGCACCACACAGCCAAACCACTCCTTGGTTCTTGACTCAGAAATATACAAGATAATGTTCATTGTTTTGAACTGCTGAGTTTGGAGGTATTTTGTTCTGCAGCAATAGATAACTACTGTATTTTCACATATAACATGCCTACGTAAATAATGCACACATACATATAATGTGCATAGTGCACATAGAAAACAGTGAAGAGGCGGCATGATTTTAAAAATGGTATGGTGGTATCATTTGTGTAAAATGTGGTAGTATGAGAACCTAGCATACAGTAAAGAAGCCCTAGTGGTGCAACTGTTAAGTGCTCAACTTCAAACTGAAAGTTTCGTGGTTGGAGAAAGAGGGAGCTGTATTAGACCGGGTTGACTAGAGAAACTAATTCATTGACACTCATATATGTGTAAGAGATAACTTTATATCAGGAAGCAATTGTGCATCAATAAAACATCCCAGCCCAGTCAGATCAAGTCCATAAATTTAATATTAGCCCATAAGTCTGATATTAGCCCATGACTTCCTCTTCAGACTTGCATAGCTCATGCAATGATGCAGAATGCAGGAAGATCACAGGTCAGTGGGTGGAAAGTCCTGTGGATCCAATGGCAGTGGATACATCTCTAGGGCTTTGACTACCAGCAGAGTGGCTCCATGTGGCTTGTCAACAGGAAGGTGTAGCAGAGAGAAAGAGAGAGAGAGACCAGGGAGGAAGAAAGGGAGTTCCCAGAATCCTCATGATTAGACCACACCCACAGGGAGACGTCTTCAGACTGTGACCTGATTGACAGGCTAGACTCTACCCTTTCATTCTTTTATTACGTTGACATGAAATTGGGTAACTACCACAGGAGCCCAGAGAAGGAAACCCCATATTACATCCTCAGAAGGTACCCAGGTTCACAGGATGGTGTGCAGCTGAGGGTAGGGAGTCATTTCTGCTGACAAAGGCCTGTGAAGGAACCCTGGTGGCAGAGTGGTTACTTGTTGGGCTGCTAACTACAAGGTCACAAGTTCAAAACTACAGGGTTCTCCGTGGGAGAAAGACAGGGCTTGCTATTCCTGTAAAGAGTCAGTCTCACAAACTCACAGGGGTAGCTCTACCCGGTCCAATAGGATCACTGTGCTTTGGCATCAACTCAATGGCAATGGATTTGGGTTTTGTTTTTCTTAAGGGCTCAAGGAGCTTCCAACTCTCTTGCTGTTGCTAGGTGCCATCAAGTAGGCTCTGACCCACACTCTATACGTAACAGAATAAAACACTGCATGGTTTTGCCTTTCTTTGGCACGGGCACAAATATGGTTCTCTTCCAGTTAGTTGGCCAGGTAGCTGTCTTCCAAATTTGCTGGTATAGTTATTGTTAGATGCCAACAACCCAATTCTGACTCATAGTGGCCCCAGGTGACCAAGTACAAATGCTCCATACAGTTGTTTAGATACAAGCTTTAAGGAAGCAGATCACCACATCTTTCTATCTGTGGAGCCACTGGGAGAGTTTGAACCAGTAACCATTCAGTTAGCAGTTGAATGCTTAACCATTGTGCCAGCAGGGTTGTCCAGTGAATGCTGTGCCTGACACTGTGCACCAGCACAACCAGGACAGCCCACGACACAGCCAGCTGGTGAGATGTTTCTTGATCTTGGAGAGCTTTCAGAGAGATTTCTTCTTCCCTTTCTGACATCTCCGTAAAATGAGTTGGGGGTCTAGGGTGATAGCTGGGTAGCCGAGAATACTTCCATGGTGGTCACTGGTCAAGAGCCTCAGACTGAGATCTGGAGCAGGTAAGACCAGAAACCATTATTTAGAGAAGGTATTTGGCCATATCCCAGCCAAGTCATTAATTAGCCTGGAAAATGCCCCCTCCAAGTTGGGCTCCATTGTACTCATTCACCATCCTTGTTCAGTGTATATGCCGAGCAAATCACCACCTAGTCCCACAGTCTTTGGCCTGATGAAAAGAGGAGGGCTGAATTTCCGTTTCTAGTTGTTCCCTCTATGCAATGCGTAACCTGCCCAATTGTTCAAAGTGACTCTGGTCTCTAATCCCCTGACCTCCTCCACGATGTCCCCTCTGTGGGACTCTGGGATCAGGATTGGACAAAGATGAGAGCGCAGATCCACTCATGAGAATGAGTGAGCTCCTCAAGAAATCAGTCCACATCAAAAACCAGCCGTCTAGACGACAAAGCCACACAAAGCCAGTGTGTAATCTGAAGACTAATGTCAGCCCTCCTGGGAGTTCCTCAGCTGCAGAGAACAGGGGAGGTCACGAACAGAGGGGAACCTTCCAGGAACAATTCCCCAGGTGCCCTCTTCCCTCACAGCCATTAAATGCACTTACTTCTTTACTTGCACTTAAATGGCCGTGTGTTAAATAGCTTTTGATTTATGTGTATATTTAATATATCGGCCCATAATTTCATTCTCTGCCTTGAATTCCAAGCTGCTGGAAAGTGCAGATTCTGCATGGCATGATTAATCTTGCTCAGTAAAATGCCTGGCACATGGCCAGGGGGTGCTTTCAGATGCTCACGATGATAATGGAGCCTGGCTCCCCACTCTGTCTTTGCAGGCCTTCCATGATCTGGTGCCCTCGCCGGCTCCCTTCCCCAGCCGCCAGGCATCTCACACACAATTGTTTCCTTTGTCTGAGTTTCAGATCTCCTTTCCTCTCTCCATGAGTGTCCAAATCCTACCTGCCTTTTTTTACCCCGTTTTTAAATGCAAACGTACACACCCACCCATTCTTCAGTCTCTGCACGTGCAGCTCAATAGCCCTGATTCCGTTCTTCACGCTGTATCCGCCGCATGCTCGCCGGCTCCCCCGTCTCGTTTCATTCCCATTGACTTACTCACAGTTCCATGAAGGTCTCACCTGTGCTTGAGAGTGACCGTGTGGAGCCTGATCTCCTACAGACAGTTCTTTCAAAAAAGTGTGATGCTCGTGTTGTGCATTCACTACTAATTTAGCCAAATGGGTGTTTGGTTTAAAAATGCCTTCAGGGGATAGTTTCAGTTCCCTCATTCTGAGATTCTTCTCAGAGCAATAGATTCAGGGATTCCTCCAGTCTCTGTAAATCCAGTAAATCTGGAAAATTCCTTTAAGACCTTTCTTAGTTTCTTGGGCAGAAGTGAATGTGCATCTTGACTCGCCCACTTGACTTCATTTCAGCTTTTTATGAATTAGATTAGAGTTTGCCTTCAGGTTTGCTCTCATGGCCCACGACAGCTCCCTCTGCTTATCTGGGACTCCTTGAGGGCACAGGCTGTAAACAGAGCTACGGACGTATCGATTTTCCTTTCCTCAGAGTTCGCCTGGCGCTGGACACTTAGTATTTATCTCCAAGGCCTGAACTAGTCTCCGGGTCTCAGTTTGCTTATTAGTAAGTGTAGGTGAGGCACGGAGCTGCTAACTTCAGAGTCAGCAGTTCAACATCACCAGCTTCTCCAAGGGAAGAAGTTGAGACTTCTAAGCCTGAAAGAGTTACAGTCGCAGAAACCCTCAGGGGCAGTTCTACCCTGTCCTCTAGGCTCGCTATGAGTGAGAATTGTCTTGACATGTGTAAATTTGCATTGAAGACCTATGGTCTAAAACAAACCAAAAACCAAACTCATTGCCACTGAGTCACTTAAGACTCATACAGACCCTGTAGTTGAGCGCAGAACTGTCCCTTAGGGTTTCTGGAGCCCCAGTGGCACCGTGAGTTTGACATCGGGCTGCTGAGTGCAAAGCTGATGGTCCGAACCCACCAGTTGCTTCTATGGAGGAAGATGAGGCTGTCTGATTCTATAAAGACTTATAGGTTGAACAACCCTGTGCAGGGTCACTGTGCGTTGAAATTGCCTCCATAGCAGCGGGGCTGGTGTTTTGATCATCTTTATGTAAGTATGCAGCCACTTCATTTTCCTGTAGAGCAAATGGTGGATTTGAACCACTAGCCTTCCAGTTAGCAGTCGAGTACTTCAGTCACTGTGCTACCGGAATTCTTTTGCTTCTGCAAGCGCACTACAGGCTCACTGCTCACTGCAGGAAGATGAGCTGCTGCTGCGTGGCCTCTGCCTCCGGGTAGCCTCTTGCCCATCAGAGTGGCACTGTGCTCCCCAGGGTTTTCAATGGCTAAGTCTTTGGAAGCAGATCATAACTGGACTTGAACCACCAGCCTTTGGGTGAGGACTCGAGTGTTTGCACCATGCAGGGGCTCCTACTGCATGAATAGAAATTTATAAAAAAGGGAACCCCTCACCAGAAAGAAAACCAAACCCAAAGTAGGACACTGATAGTGACCCGTGGGACTGAGCAGAACCACCCTGCCAGGCTCCCAATGGTGTGAATGTTTACAGAGGCAACAGCACCGCTTTCCTTCCACGGAGCAGCTAGTGAGCTGGCAGCTGCTCGTCTTCCAAGCCCTTAACCACTGGGCCCCAGGCTTCTCCTCTTTACCAGAGGATGGAGGGTCTGGGAGGAACTTGTTTCTCTCTTTCTCCCTCCCTCCCTCCCTTTCTTTCTTCTGTTTTATTTTATCTATATATCTATTTATTTTAACAGCCATTTCTTTTAAAATATAATTCACGTACCACACAATTCTATGGTGTGAATTTATTAAAAAGAGTTGTGCTTCAGGTAGAGGTATGAGATAAGAGCTCACAACACACAGAATCCAGGAACAGGAATGGGAGTAGCGATACCAGGAGGGTAGGGGAAGGTGGGGAGAAAAGGGAAGAAAGGGGGAGCCGATCACAATGATCACCACATAACCACACACACCCCTCAGAAACCGTGGGAGACGGGAGATAGCGATCAGTCTAAGATATGAAAATAATAATAATTTATAAAACATCAAGGAGTCACAAGGGTGGGAGTGGGGGGAGGAAGGGGAAAAAGAAGAGCTTATACTAAGGGCTCAATAGAAAGTAAATGTCTAGAAAATAATGATAGCAACTATGTACAAATGTGCTTGATACAATTGATGTATGGATTGTTATACAAGCTGTAAGAGCTCCCAATACAATGATTTTATAATAATAATAAAGAGTTGCGCACTCATCACCATACTCGATCTCAGAACATTTTCTTCATTTCTGTACTCATCCCTACCCCCAGCCCCAACCTCTCTGCCCTAACCCTAAGCTACGATTGCTCTAGGTTGACCTATTCTGGGTTTCATACAGAGTCACACTAAGAAAATGCTTCCTGCAACAGCAATAACAAAATAAAGCAGAAATTCCTCAACTCAAAAGAGAAAACAATACAAAGTAGAACACATTTAAAAATGGGTCAAACGGGAAAACGAATGATAAGATGTTAAAATTTGGGGAATTTGTTCTTAGGGTAGTCTTAAAATCCTTGGATTGACAAATTCGAAACTCAATCGGGCTCGTTCGATACACCATGAGCCTAGGTGGTGAGCGTGGGTTGTGACCCTGCTGTCTAATGATGGGTATTTCCAACCAACCTAGTAAAGCCACGGAAGACAGTCCTGGCAAACTGCTCTGAGAAGATGACAGCCAATAAGGTCCTCCGCTGTAATACGTGGGGTCTCCCTGAGTCGGGGCTGGCCCCACAGTCACTGTTGACCCTAGTCCTGTGTACCAGGTTTTCTTCTCCTATGAGTGAGCATCGCATTAAGTGACTCAGAGAGTAGTTGGCACAGGAATGCCATCTCTGTTCTTCGAAGCTGGCGCCAAGGCTTCTCCTGCTGCTTTCCTTCCTCCCCTCAAGAAGCAAAGGCGTGGTCCACGACACACCCCCTGTGGTAATTAGGGGCGCCCCAGGCCTCTGCACAGTGAGGTTCCGCCTGCACGCACACACAGGCCTCTCATCAAAGGAGCTGCTGCTACCGCCCCAGAGACCCTAAACCCGTACCTATTTTTGGCAATAATTAGCAGGCATTTTGTAAGAGGCTGAGTATATTCGCAAGTCTTTTAAAAATAGGCCCAGATTGTCTCCCAGC
>NW_022103914.1:6687006-6688228 GCF_000313985.2 Echinops telfairi
ACCAAGGAGAAAGGCTTTTCTAAAGGACTGGAGGACCAGGTCATATAATTTTATGCCTGGGAGGTCCTTATAAGGCAGGAAAGGGAAGGGGGAAACACACCGATCTTGCTCCCAATACATTCTGGGGAAAAGGGAGGCAGAGAGAGGGGAGTCAGGCGATCTGTCAGAAGTCAGCTGTGTGGCTGAGAACACTTTATCCTCTTCACAAATACCTCTAGGGTCTCCTCCCAGATGACCTCTGTCCTGCCAGGAGAGGTGTGGGGCACATCAAAGTCTCTGTGGTGTGACTTGGGAAGTTTCTAAACTCCTGGGGCTGAAGGCTGGCTGGGGAGCCTGCGGGCTGGGTGTGCAGTGTCACGGTAGCCGAGAGTGGACTCGCTGGGTACCTCTGCATGGATATCCAGTCCAACGCCAGGCCTGCTGGGGCCCACAGGAAACTCTAGAGGAGCCAAGCCAGCAGGCAGACCACTGACTCCTGACCACACTACAGGAGACATCAACAGAACAGCTATCCGTTATGTGGAAGCCAGATTGGACCGCACATCAGCAGATCTCAAACCATGACTGTACCATGGACTCACTGAGGGAGCTGATCACACACACACACACACTCAGATGCCCGGGCCCCACGCCCCAAGGTGCTAATTTAATTGGCCCAAGGGTGACATTCGGTATTAGGATCTGTTGAAGAAGGTATGTGAATGAGGGATTTGAACTGTCCTGCAGGGATGGAAACATCTCCCACACGAATGCCTTGCTTGCCTGGTCCTCACCTTGGCCCTGCTCCACACCCCTCCCGGCAGGTCCTTTCTTTGAGGAGGTCGTTCAGGCCAGCCGTTCCTCTCCTCTGGAAGGCGCTGGAAGGTAGATGAAAGTGTCCTAGGTCAAAGACCTGTCAGGGGGATGAGCTTGGGCAGGGAGTAGGCAGAAAACCACAGAATGAAGAGTCCAAATTATTACCTTGGGTGCTTTCTCAGTTTGGGGCATGAAAATGACATGACATGACTATTGGCTGCAAAATACAGCTTAGTCATTTCTCCCAGCTCTCTCAAGACATTTGGTTTAACACACTGTAGGGGAGGGCAGACTGGGCCCAGGATTCTTCCGAAAGGAATTCGGGTTATAGGAACCGGTGTCTTCTGTTACAGTCACAAAGACAGTGTGCGCCTGCCTTCAGAGAGTGTGTGGGCAAGACCTTGGGGAGCGGGGAGAGGGGGCTCCT
>NW_022103914.1:6688843-6705624 GCF_000313985.2 Echinops telfairi
GTCATCACAACATGCGGAACTGTAGTACAGGGTCGAGGCATGAGGAGTAATACATTGTCGAATAATATCTTGAGGACTAGCTTTCCTTTAGATCTAATGGCTCTCCCAGACCTGCTCGGGGAGGAAATCTGCCTGTTCGCTGGTACTCCGGAGGTGGCTAGCATGTGAGCCGCTGGTAAGGCTCTCTAATGAACGGTGCCACGTAAGCCCCAGGAGTTCTTTTCCATCTTGATTTTGCTGAGCGAAGCAGCACGAATGACCCATAAAACCCAAGCGCTTGCTCCTGTACGCATTTGCTGGGATCCATTCATCTCTTCCGATCACCCGTAGCTAACCCAGCTGCAAGACACCTGGTCTTTGATTTAATTAATGTGCGCAGCAAAAGAACATCAAGCAGGTAAAAATCCGTAATTAGCCATCGTCTCTCCAGATTTTCTTTGTTGGTTCCTCTTCCTCCCCCCTCCTGGCAGGGGGAGTTGACGAGAAAAAGCCCAAGGCAAATGAGGTTTCATTCCATCTTGAGTAATTAATTACTCCGGAAAGCCCTCTGAAAATTTTGCTGGCTGTTTAACTCAGCAATTTGAATGTACATTTAGGAACATCATCAAATTGTGCATACGTTGATCTTTCTATGCCTCTGTATGTCACAGGCAAGCCAAGTCCATCCAATTCCTATGCCATGTTGTCCTGGGTTGGAGGCCCGAGAGGGGTTGGTTTTTTCAGAGGAGGAAATCATCGGATGCCTGGGAGTGAGCATGAGAAGGGAGTTGGCAGGCTAGAGTTCTGGTCCCCATGCCACCAGCGGCTCAGAAGATGACCTTGGGCAGGACATGTCTCCCCCCCACCCCACCCCCAAACCTTGGTTTTCTGGTCTGTAAAATGGGAAGGTGGAACCAGAAGATTTCTAAATTCCAAAGCCCTCCCTCCCTCTCCTTCCCCAAGCTGAGCCATCCTTCGCCTCTAGGAAGCTCCTTCCCCTCCCACATCACAGACCCAGAGGTGAGGCAGGCTGGGTGGGACCAAGGGAACTGGGTAGTTTCTCTGTAAACTTGATTATCAAAACAGTGGAGGCAAAGATGACCAGGCGTGATGACCCAGAGATGCCCTTGGACAGTCGTTGACTTTGGATGAGGCATAGCCCCTATAGCCACAGAGGAGAAAAAAAATTAACTGGTCCCTGAAGGTTTTGTGGGGCGCCCGTGATCTGAGTCTTACTCAGCAGCATGCCCACTCTAATGGCCCTCGAAAACCACAAGGGTTTTAGGCAATCACCCAGGTTGAACCATTGCCACAGCCTTCCATGCTCCAGGGGAAGAAGAGCAGACCCGAGGCAGCAGTGGTGCTGATCTACTCATTCATTTCTTCACTCGGCCCCTCATTCGGCAGGTGCTAAGCCCCTACTGGGCATAGGGCTCCAGGGAGGGCATACGGCTGGGGAGGGAGGCACCGCTCAGTTGGAAGCTGTCAATGGTTTGTGGAGATTCTGTGTTAACATCTTTGGCCCTTGCAACTTAGGTACTAGGTCAGTAACAAGAGAAAGTCACTCGCAATGAGACTTAACTTCTAGCTCTCAGTGAACCTATCTGGTGCACTCCTGTGCACCCTTTAAGGCCCACTTCAATGCCGTCTCTCCTGGGAAGCCTCTCTTAATGTCCCTAGGCAGACATGATCTTTCTATCTTTTGATCATTCAGCGCATTTGGTTGGTCCCTTTCAGTTGGCTTATCTTCCCTAGAAACCAGTGTTTCTTACTCTCTGTGTGTCTTGCTCTCTCTCAGACTGGTTGCTCCTCAAGGGCAGGGACTATTGAGTCACCGAAAGGCTGAGGCTATCCTGGTTCTGAGGCTCTGTGTCTTCCAAGTCTTACCATTGGAAAGAAACAGAGATACTGGGTACGTGGGATCTCTCTGCTTGATTTCTTATAAGTGCATCTGAATCTACAATTTATCTAAAAAGTAAACATTTGATTTTAAAAAGGCATATAGACTCACAAAAACTTAGAGTTGGAAGAAGCTGAATGATGATCTAATACTGTGTGAGTTTCTGCTATGGAAAGCCAACGTGTGAGTCTCGGCCGCGGCCAGCCATGTCCAAATCCACCTAGCCACACTTTCAAACGGCGTCAACGAAGAATTCACTGTCCTCGAGAAAGAGCATTCCCTTTTCAGGCAGCGCTGGCTCAATTTTGAAACCTAACTGTGCCGGTTACGACGTCCCCCTGAGGCCCACGTGGCTCTTGTCTTCTCCCTTATCTCCAGGAAAGTCCCCAGGCCTGTGAAGATCACTGTGTGTCCCTGGGGACCTCCTGCAAGCTGTGATTTCTGTTCTATTCTGTTCTATTTATAGCCATGAATTGTTCTTTGTTTTGTTTTTCCTCAAGGTAGCACATTTGCTACTCTGACCTGGAACAAGATGAACAGGCTTTTTCCTTTGGACATTCTAAGGCCTGAATGCAGGTAAAGACCACATTAGCATTTGCAGCAGCATCTCCAGACCATGGACTCCTTGAAGGTGGAGATGTGGACCAGCCAGTCTCCATCCACCTTCTCCATTGGCAGTTGATTGGTGATTGTTTTGATGCAAGCTTGGGGGCTTTATCTTTCTTTATACCTGGCTGCATGCCCTAGAACTTTTATGAGTGGAACCCTTGAAGAAGGTTCCAGTCTGGATTTAGCAGTGGAGAACTGAGTGAGTGTGTGCATGCACTGCCGTGGGTTGGTCTGCATCCGGTAGCCGTGTGCCCAGAGACATCTCGGAGGACTCCCGGTGCTGACAACTCCGGGGTATTGCTCATTGTTGTTGAAAAGCAGGAGAGGTTTATTTTTATAACAAGTATTACTGCCGAACCTCCTGGGTTTCACAACTCTTCCGGCTCTGTGACGTACGCTGGATGATGTCAGCCTGGTTCCCATCCTTGTTCTCCATCCCCATGGAGATGCCTACTGGGAATCAGAACATCGGGCTCAGGCTCAGTGTCAAGTATCTGTGCCCACGGCTCAGGGAGACAGAGAGGATGCCCCTGTGGGACATGGGTGGGCAGAGCCAGCTTACCCTCAACTACATGAGAGGAGAAGGCTAGATTGATAGCAAGTTTAGAACAGAATGGAATAGAACACCTGCTTATGTAAAAGCAGTGCGTCCAACTCTTCCCGAAGAGGGATGGATTTAATCTAGAGTCCCAGTTACGAAGGCCCGTCTGTCTTCCTTTGGGCTCCCTTCCTTCCTGTCTCAGAATCCAATGACCGGTGTGTTGGCCAGTGACAGGCCAGGAGAAACTTACCTCCATCTCTCCTCATCTTCAAAGACTCTGTTAACCTATGATCACTTCTACCCCACTCCTGACACAATAGGCACATCTTGCTGGGCTTATCCTTACCATCTATTGGCAAAATCTTGCCTCTTCTTTGAGACTCATTTCAAAAGAACGTGGTCTTCCAAATGCTGTAATCTCTCCTTTCTCACTATTCTCTGTATCCAAGGTAGGCCAGTCATTCACAGCTCCCAGTCCTGGCAGGGTTCTCCAGAGGAGCTGTTGTAGTTGGCATCTGGACTTGCCTTAGACAGACCCTATTTTGCTTTGCTTCCACCTAGCCTGCCAATATTGTTGTCCCCAATATCCTTTCTTCTCTTCTTCCATGGCAGTAGAAATTTTAGCAGAGCATGTGGTCACCCAGAATAAAGACTACAATTCCCAGGCACCTTTGGAGTGTGGCACAACCAAAGGGACCAAGCTCTGGTCAGTGGGACGTGAACGGAAATATTGAGTACAATCTCTTCACCTCTAAAGAGAAGAAGCCTGTCCTCCCTTTGCTTCTATCTCCCTTTCCATTGTTTGACATGTGGATGTAAGCGCAATTGTATGGTTAAAATATATATAAAGATCATAGTAAAGTCACAGAGAATAAGAGAGATAGACGAGAAAGTACCATAAAGGAGTCAGACACATTTCATGGTAGCATGCCCAGCTCCTGGATGGCCATGGTCTCAACAGCCAGGTCCGAGCACAGCACGGGCAGAGAGGGCAGGAGAGAGAGAGATTTATTTCTAACCAAGGCTTATATCTCTTTGGGGAGGCATGCAAGCCCCCTAATTACAGGTAAAGACATACATCACAGGAAGGGGTTGTACTATAGGTATTAGAGTAATGGGAGGGGGGGGGCGATCTAGGGGTATACACGTCACAAGGAGGGATTAAGGGTATACATGTGGCAAGATGGGCGGATTCTAGATTCATGATGTCAGCCTAACCTTGATTGCCCTTGAGCTGGAGTCTTGATTTATTCTGAACCCTTCAAGGAAAGCAATCCATTGTCCCTAACAGTAGGGAGTAAGCCCCACCCAAGGTGGGACAGGCAATAGGGTCTGCTTGCTCTGGATGGCTGATGCCTTCAAGGAGATAACTTGACAATCACTTATCATTAGTTGCAAGCAGTGTCCTAGGTTTGACATATATTTCGGGGACACAAGCTGGGGAAAAGTTTTTATATCCCACAGAGGTGGCATGCCATATTGAACCATACAAATGAAGACAAGACCCTGGAAGGGGTGGAGCAAGAAAGAGCAGAGAAGCTCGAGCCTCTGATGACTTCACTGAGCAGGCTTTATACTGGCTCAGGTTTCCCCTGTTTGAGCCCCAGTTACTTTGGTCTCTGCCCTATATAGCCAAGCCTATATCCTGACTAATACAATGTCCTGCCCGCTTGAATCTGCTTGGCTTCCTGTTGTGTTTCTGCTCCCTTCCTGCCTCTCTAGCGTTCAGTCCACTGCCTCAATCTTAGCTTTTGGCCTGGTCCTTCTGCATGGGCTCAATACCTTTGACATAGATGGTCTGATTTTGCAACCTTGAAACTTTTTTTGTGTGTTCCATCACAGGTAAGCATGTGGTGGTGGTCAGGCTGACATTTCCGGATTCTGTCTTCTTGCCTGTTCCAACCCTCTGCAGGTGTCAGACTTAGTGTCTGCCAAGCACTTGGTGTCTCCTGAGCCCTTAATCTCTAAGTTGACTTAGCTGTAAGTGGAGGCATTGCTTTCTCTCCTTGCTACCAGACTACACGTGAGCTCCCTGAAGGCCCATCTGCTTAACTGATCTCCCGTTAACTTGCCCATGTGGCTCTGGTTGTTCACTGCTGCCAAGCTGGGCCCCTGATTCATGGTGACCCCAAGCACAATGGAACAGCACGTTGCCCGTTTCTACTCCATGCCTGTGAGCAGCTCCAGATTGGACCATTTCGACCCATTGGGGTTTTCATTGGCTGATTTTGGGAAGAGTGTCAGGCCTTTATTTCTAGTCTGTCTGTCTCGGCCGGGAAGTTTGTCTGAATCTTAGTCAGCATCTAGCAACACACGTGCCTCGAATGACAGGGGTGGCGACTGTGCGTGAGGTTTTTCGGCCAGGAGCTGAATGAGTCCAGGTGTCCCACCAAAGAAGGCAAGAATTTGCTTTATTTTTGGACACAGATGTCTGTAGAGTGACACGTCTGGATCCCAGAGCACTGAGCTGAGCCCGGACTGGGCAGAGCGCTGTGGCCTTGTTTCTCGCTTTCCGTCGTTCCTGAAGCCTTTCCAGCTGGAAAAGGCCATGGATTCAATCAATCAACTCCCCAGACTCTTCTCGACGGGGCTTCTTCCAAGAAGTTTCCTCTCTCGAGAAGAGGAAGGTGTTAGGGCTTATCCCTACTCTCTACCCTAGCACTCCAGCCTCCCTGAGAGGAGCCATGCCCACCCACTGTTGACCTTTAAGTGGTAAGCCACAAACCAGAGCAGGCTACTCTCCATCATTGATCGGAGAAGAATCGGTCTGCACTGGACTTCCCGTAACACCTAAAGAGACCATCTGCCCGGGGAGCGGAGTGGGTCAATTGACCAGGAAATACAGTAGGCCCTTAATTAAGTAGCCGATAAGAAGCGAGGTGCCCCCTCTGCAGCAGATCTTCCAGGGCAAAGAGAGTTAGAAGCCCATGTCCCGGAGGTCAGGTGTCTTCATGGTGGGGGCTACTACATCAAATGACCACAAACTTGGTGGGTTGTTCAAACAGCCGAAATGCATTTACTCACAGTCCTGGAAGCTAGAAGTCTGTCTGCAGGACAAGATGTCGGCTGGGCCACATTCCCTCTGAAGACGGTCGCTGAAAATCCTTCCCTGCCTCTTCCAGCCTCTGCTGCTTCCAGGTCTTCCTTGACTTCCAGCTACATAGCTCCAATCTGTACCTCTGCTTCACGTGGCTTCTCCTCTCCGCCTGTGCCACTTAGCAGGACTCTTATCCTTGGCTTTAGGGAAAGGAGGTATGCAATGGCTGAGGACGCCAAATGCAGTGGGAAATTGGAAGCAGTTGGGTACACAGAAGGGGATCCTGGCTTACAATCAAAAGAGTCTTCTCCAAATGCTACTAGCTCTGCCATTTTTTTGAGAAAATCCCTGAATCATTCTAGACTCCTGGGAAGCATAAACAAGATGTTCTCTAAGTTTCTTTCCACCACTTCATTCCAGAACCTGGTCATCGGTGTCATGACTTCCCTCTGCTCCGCTCCCTCCCAGCCTTGCCACCTGCACTCCCTGATGCTGGTCCCCCCTCCTCCCTGCCATCTGCTCCTCTCGTCACTGGGTCAGAGAATCAAACACACTCAGAGTTTCCCAGAGAGATGGAGGGCATGTGCCAGGTCGCCGTGAGTCTGACTCCTTGGACGTGCCTCAGGGGTTTCATCCCACTGGCATTGATGGCCAGCCTGCTCTGTGCCCAGCGTTTCGTCAGGGGCAGGAACGGGCTCCTCAAATCCTTCCCTACGTGTCAGTGGTTTCTTACAGTCCATCCTCATCATTTAGGGATTTCATACTTGTGAATGTGCTTATCTGCTAACATTGACTTTGAACCCTCAGATCTCCACACTGCCGCCGTGCGTTGTCATTCGTGGACATGCCCACAGAGGCGGGGAATTTGAGACATCCAAATGGGACCGCAGCTACGGTCACACAAGGCCTTGTTGTGTGGTGTCAAGCTCCATGGGGTCAATAAGTGGCCTTTTATGATCTATGCACTGCCATGACTTTTGCATTTTGTATGCTTTTTATGCTTTTGCTGTTTAGACCATTTTAGAATGGTCTCAGCATAGGGACGTGTTGCCTCATGTCCCTCTGTACAAGAAGCTCTGAAATGCCTGATGGGGAAAGCGCCAGGTGGAGAAACTTCCTTTGGGCATGTGCTTTAGTACTGTTAGGGATGAGGTCAATGTTATCAATTAACAGTATATGTTAAATAGGTGTCTTTAAACAGAAAAGCACCTGGACAAAGTCATGTATTGATCGGTTGACAAAAATATTGTCACCAGAGGTTGCAGGTGCCTAAACTGGTGGCTTCCCTGGGAGCACAGTTCAGTAGTCACCAAGTCAGCATCTGCAGTGGCTTTAGAGAACAGAACTCCCATGGGGGATCTATTGTATTTCTTCCTGGCCAGTTCCAAAGGCTTCTTATGCATTCTCACCACCACAATCACTCATGAACACGGCCCTTCTTTTATTCTTCTTGTTCCTACCCAAGGCATAGCTGTGTTTTGACTGGCTCCCAGAGGAAAGGGTGGTCGAGGCACCAATATTTGGATCTTGCTTGCTGTCTCCAAGCTCACTGTCTCAAATATGAGGGGGGCTTCAAAATGTTCATGTCAAGATGGAATTTAAAGAGAGTGGACTCTTGCTTACATACTTTTGAAGCCCCTTTGTACTCTGATCTACTGCCACAGCACGCTTTATTCCAGTAAATATCAGTTAGTGTCTGTCTACAATCCTTCATTCCTCTGCCACCCATACCCAAACCCAAACCCATGGCCATTGCATCACGTCTGACTCATCGTGACCCCAGAGAGGGTTTCTGAGACTAAACGGGACCATTTAGCATCATATGGGGCCAGACGGCATCATTTTCTCATGTGGAGCAGCTGTTAAGTCTGGCCACTGACCTCACTGTTAGCAGCCCGCCGCCTCACACACAGTGCCACCAGGAGGCCTGTCTGCATCAGTAGGGGCATCTGTTCTCCACCTGTAATGGGGTCACCTGCCCAGTAGGTGATGAAATCCTACACCGTCTCCCTGAAGAGAAGCTGCTGTTTGGAAAGAGGCTTTTCTTTGCTCTATGAGCGAGGGCCTGGCACAGCGTTATAAGGAGCAGCGTAACCACAGAGATGAGGAGCGCATCCTGGGGAGCAGACAGACCACTCGTGAAGACCACCCAGGAATGGGCAGGGCCAGGGCGGCACAAGCTGAGGGAGACGGATCTGTCCTCAGAGCCAGCAGAGCGAGAGCCTCCCCACCGTCAGCACTCTTAAAGCCTCCAGAATCGTGAGAAAACAATTTCTGTCTTCAGAGCTGTCTACTTCGGGCATTTCTATTGGAGCAGCCACAGAAAACTACGATTCAAGATAGAAACCAAAAGCCTCACACCAAACTCACTGCCATCAAGCCGATGCCGACCCATAGCCACCCTATAGCACAGGGTCCAACTAACTGCCCCTGTGAGTTTCCGAGACTGGAACTGTTTTCAGGAGTAGAAAGCCCCGACTTTCTTCTGCAGAGCAGCTGGTGGTTTTGAACTGTGGATCTTGGGGACCATAGCCCAATGTGTAACCACTATGCCATGAGAACGCCCAGCAAACTAAGATACCATCTCCTAAATCGAGGTTGGCCAGTAGGGCGGCCGACTGTCAGTATTTTGTCCAAGACTTTCCAGTGTTAGCACTGAAAACAGCATGCCCTAGAAAAGCCCTCTATCCTAAGCACATCAATTCAGTCCACCCGCTTAGCCGGCCAGTGTCTTCCCTTGGCCGATAGAACACATCAGAAGTGACACTATACAAGTTCCAAGCCTAGGTCTCCAGGACCTCTGTAGCTTCTGGTCTCCCTGCTCTTGGAAAGCTGCTGCCACACAAACAAATCCCTGCTACTCTGCTGGCTGGTAAGAGACCTGTGGCCCCCTTGCCCCATAACTCCTGCTGACAGCCTCGAGCTGCCAAGTTTGTGAGTGAAGCCGTCCTAAATCCTTCAACCACCAGCAGACGCTCCAGTTGGGCTGCTAACTAACTACAAGAGAAGCCAGCAGAGATCAGTCAGCTGGCCAGACCCGAGGCACTGCCCAGCCAGCCCACACAATTATGCTCTAAATAAATGGTTGTTGTGTCAAACTACTAGGTTTTTGGAATAGTTTGTTACTCCGTGGAAGGTAATTCACACCACCCCCTACGCAATATGCTGTGTTCCACAAGATGTTGCCCACCTCATCAGAGTCCCTACTCAGTAAGTCTCAGTATGAAGAGCCTTCCCTCCTCTGGGACTCAAGAGGCCTTTTGCTCTCTCCGCCCCAAACAAAGCTTCCCCTCTCCTCTGCCAACGTCTTTGTCTTCCCCTTCTCATCCACACGTCCTGGTACAAAGAGAGATGAGCTCACTTGATTTAGAGCCCAAAGTGGAAGTAAGGACCCTCTCTGTATATCACAGTCAGCCCCTTTTTCGTACGTAGCTTCTAGTTTCCTCTCTTTTTGATCAAAATAGCCCCGGGCCTCATGTGTTGGGCGACAAGGTCAGCAGTTTGAAACTGCCAGCCTCTCCTCAGGCTTTCTACTCCTGTAGAGAGTCAGTCTTGGAAACCCTCAAGGCTGCTCTGCCCTGTCCTATCGGTCCCTATAGGTCAGAATCGACTCAAAGGCAATGCGTTTTCTTCCTGTCCTTTTGATCACAATACACCCGGGATCACTTCGGACTTCCTTCCGATGTTTTTTCCACAGATGGCTAAAGTTTCCAGGACTCCACTCTTGTTCAGTTCCTTCAGTTCTCTGGGAAGTCTCAACGGAGATCCATTTTGGGGGGCATGAGGTGGGGAATATTTTGTCCAGGGAGTAGGGAATTTTTACTGGGTTGTTTGGGCACTGTTTTAAAAATAGGACTTTTATTTTGTCGTCATTATTGAGCATGCACACAGTAGAACACACACACACCCGCCAGTTCTCCATGTACCGATCTGTGGCCCTGATTGTACTCATCCAATTGTGCGGCCCATCTCACTGCCCTTTCCACGTAGCTCCTCCTCCAGTAACATAAATGCAGGCCTCCCAGTCTCCTCTCGAATCCCTTGTGTTGCTATTGTCGATTTGACCCTCTACTGGTAGACCTTAAAAGATCACAGCTCTCAAGGCAGACCCTCTGTAGTAAGCAAGCTAAACTTTCACTTTACTGGAACCCTGGTGGTGTGGTGGTTACTTGCTGGGCTGGGATCCACGTGGTAGGCAGTTCTACGCCTCCTGCAGCAACTTGGGAGAAGACTGGGCTTTCTGTACTCATCAATAGTTACTGTCTCGGAAACCCACAGAGGGTCGCTATGAGTCAGCCTGGACTCGATGGCAGTGGGTTTGGTTTGGTTTTAAGAAGACTTCAGGGAGTTATTCTTGGTTTAAGGTTTAAAGGTTATCTCAGGACACACCAGAGGCACAGTTATAAAAAGTTCTGGGCTATAACCAAACACCTTAAGGGAATGTGTCCCTGGATCTGGGGCTCAGGGGACACCAAGGTCAAATGGCATAATTTAGTCCACAAAAATCATGTCCTACATCTGACTTTGGTGAGTAGCTACTGGGGTTCTGAATGAGATCACATTAGAAGATCCTGGAACAAAATTCAAAATCATAAAAACAAAAGCAAAAAAAAAAAAAAGCCCACCAGGCTTACTGGCTAGACCAAAACATGTATACTGGTACAGATAAGAGCTCACAACACAGGGAATCCAGGACAGATAGACCCCTCAGGACCAATAAGGGGAGCAGCAATACTAGGAGGGTAAGGGGGGAACCAGTCACAATGATCGACATATGGCCTCCCTCCCAGGGGGTTGGACAGCAGAAAAATGGGTGAAAGGAGACAGAGGTCAGTGTATGACATGAAAAAAAAAGAATACTTTATAAATTATCAAGGTGACATGGGGGAGGGAGGAACAAATGAGCTGATACCAAGGGCTCAAGTAGAAAGAAAATGTTTTGAAAAAGATCTGACAACTTATGTACAAATGTGTTTATGTACACAATGGCTCTATGTATGGATTATGATAAAAGCTGTAAGAGCCCCCAATAAAATAAAAACTTAAAAAAATTTTACCCTAAAAAAAAAGGGTGTTTTTTTTTTAAGAAAAAGATTATTTCAGGACAATAGTTACAGAGCTCTTCCAGGCTCCATGCTCTAGAAAGTCCGGACTCAATGAGAATTTGACATACTCTTCTGCGTCTTCCCCCTTTTGATCAGAACTTTTCCATCGAATCTCTGATCAAGGGTTCAGTGGTGATGGCCGGGCACCCTTCAGTTCTTCTCGTGTCATGCCAAGGGGGCACGTCTTCCTGGACGCCATCAGCCACATATCCCACTTTGACTCCTATTCCTGACTCCCCTTCTTCTGTGGCTTTAGGTGTATTGAGAGCAATTGTTGTGCCTTGGATGCCTGCTCGTTAGCTTTTAAGATCGCGGGCACTGGGCACTGAACTAGGAGATAGAATGGAAACACTGTACATGATGTTAGACCAATTACCTGAGGTATCTTAGGAAAGCATGACCCTCAACCCCCAGACCAAGGAACCAAATCCCACGAGGTGTTTATATAAACAGCCTTAGCTGCTGTTCTTGTTGTTGTTGTAAATGTATTTATCAGACAACTTTTGCCAATTCATCTTTTTAGATGAATCAATGCATTTGACTTGTGGTGCTGGAGAAGAATATTGAAAGTACTGTACCATGGACCGCTAAAAGGACAAACCATTCCGTCTTGGAAGAAGTAAGGCCACAGTGCTCCTTAGATGCAAGGATGGCCAGACTTCATTTTGCATACTTTGGCCATGTTGTCAGGAGAAACCAGTCCCTGCCGAAGGGCATCATGTTTGGTAAAATAGAGGACCCTCAAAAACCATAAAGGCCCTAGAGGAGATGGATTGGCACTGTGGCTGCCACAATGGACAAGCTTAGGGACCATTGTGACAATGGGGCAGGACTGAGCAGCGCTTTGGTCTGTGGTGGATCAGGTTGCTATGGGCCGGAACCAACTGGGTGGCTCATAGCAACCGCATCTTTTTATTGGTGTGTGCAACTTATTGACAGAAATGCCATTAACTAGCTAGGAGACTACCTTTAATGGGATTGTTCCTTCACTAGGAACTGAAACTCAATACTTCCTGAGCAATCACTACCACCGCCCCCTGTGCCCTCTAGCCCCTTCATCCCTGTTAACCACTCATAAACGTTGGTCTCTATTTGCCTTTCATTATCTCTTTATGTAAGTCAGTTCAGACAACATTTGTCCTTGTGGAGATGGATTTTTTTTTTTTTTTTAAGCACTGGAGCCTGACGATTGCAGACCCATAGCTATTTCAGAGCGGGCAATGTCTTATTCTTTGAACTTGGGGTTAAATAGGACTTGCATAGATTTCTTGCAAAGGAGACTTGCTTCTTGCTGGTCTGTGGGCCACGGGTCTGCTCTGAAGCCTGCACTAGGTGAAACTTTATATTTAATACTCCTGGGGGAGCACAAATATAAGAAAGCCAACTTGTGGGACATGTTTGTTCTTTCTTTAAGAAGCATCTTTGCCTGAGTGGCTGCCGAACCTCCGGCCCTCCAAGAGCTGGCCTGTGGATTGTCTCGTCTTAATTATGAATGTAAACAGGCCTTCAGAGAGAGAGGTACGTTTTAGAGCCCTCCCACTGAGGACCGAGTCTACACTCACTCACAGAAACCCAATAGAGCATTTCCGAGACTGTACAGCTTTCTGGACGCAGACTGTCTCATATATTGCCTGAAGAGTGACCGGTAACTCTGAGAGATCAAGACAAACGGAAAGACCTTTTCTACACGTGTCTGTCTAAGTTCCAGTGGATGAACTCTGTTGTGAAGGTTCTGAATTCTGCCCATTAAACTTAACAACAAGAAAACAAATAAAAGGGTAGTTGTCAGACTTCCTTAAGAAGCTCTGGTGGCAGAATGGCTTACACTTGATTTTGAACCACAAAGTCAGTGGTTTGGACCTCCTCGTCACTCTGTGGGAGAAAAATATGGCAGTCTACTTCCACAAAGCTGACAGCCCTGGACCCTGGGGGCACCTTCTCTGGCCGACAAGGTCTCCATGAGTCAGAATCAAACACTCAACAACAATCGGTGCTGTTACTGTTTTCTTACAGGTTGCACATCCCTGAGCCCCCAACCTAACCACGGAACAAGAGAAAGCAGAGCATGAAGAAGAGAGATTCCGACCCGCTCCTCGGGAAGGGTTGGTTCTCTGTGGCCCCTGTTTCCCAGGTACAGAAAGTCAAGGCAATAAGGCTGTCCAACCCCAGCCACAGGCATGGAGCAGGCCACCCAGGCCAATTGGAGGCACTGTTCCTATGGAAACCTGTTCCCTGGAACTCCAACCAGGATGGAGGAGATGATGCAGGCCACCGCCTCCTCTCACAGGATGGGAATCCATCATGGGCACAGATGGGGCCAGATGTTCAGGTCAGGCAGAGAGAGCCACAAGGCCAAACTTTCAGATATTATGTATCTATCTAGATATCTAGATCTAGATATAGATACATATCACTTTCAACAGATAAACATGTGAAGACAATAACCAGCGTTTCATAGAGCCATGTGAAGGAATGAACACCATCATTTGAAAATGTTTGTCCCAATGGGTGTGCATAAACAAATGTGGTGAAGAAAGCTGATGGTGCCCGGCTATCAAAAGATAAAGCACCTGGGGTCTTAAAGGCTTGAAGGTAAACAAACGGCCATCTAGCTCAGAAGCAACAAAGCCCACATGGAAGAAGCACACCAGCCTGTGTGATTATGAGGTGTCGAAGGGATCAGGTATCAGGCATCATCAGAACAAAAAATCATATCATTGTGAATGAGGGGAAATGCAGAGTGCGGACCCAAGACACATTGGTGGGCAACTGGACATCTCTTTACAGAAGGGTTTCAGGGAGGAGACGAGCCAGTCAGGGTGCAGTGTAGCAACAATGAGACATACAACTTTCCTCTGGTTCCTAAATATTTTCTTTCCCCTACTAGCATGATCCCAATTCTACCTTACAAATCTGGCTAGACCAGAGGATGTACACTGGTACAGATAGGAACTGGAAACACAGGGAATCCAGGGTGGATGATCCCTTCAGGACCAGTGGTAAGAGTGGCGATACCAGGAGGGTGGAGGGAGGGTGGGGTGGGAAGGGGGAACCGATTACAAGAATCTACATATAACCTCCTCCCTGGGGGACAGACAACAGAAAAGTGGGTGAAGGGACACGTCGGACAGGGCAAAATATGACAAAATAATAATAATTTATAAATTATCAAGGGTTTATGAGGGAGGGGGAGCAGGGTGGGAGGGGGGAAAATGAGGAGCTGATGCCAGGGGCTTCAGTGGAGAGGAAATGTTCTGAAAATGATGAGGAGGGTAGTGAATGTACAAATTTGCTTTACACAATTGATGTATGTATGGATTGTGATAAGAGTTGTGTGAGCCCCTAATAAAATAAAAAAAAAAGGAAGAAAGTGTTTGTCCCCTCCAACTTAGAGCATGAGCCTTGAAAAACCAGATTGGGCATTAAACAGCAAGGGAGGGTGGGAAAAGAGGGTTTGCAGAACTGGGTCGAGGCTAGGAGAGCTGTTCTGATGGAACCATTCAGAATTGATGTTCTTGGCCTCGCAGTCCTTGGTGAGAAGAAAAAGGACATTAGTAGCACCCCTCGTACCCAGGTGGACCTCAGCACGGTCACAGAGCAGACTGTGTGTTTGGCAAGCGGTGGCCCTCTCCTTGAACTTGGCTTTGAAGGGTTCCTCAATGAGTCACTCTCTCTCACTCGCTGCTGCCCTTAACCTCAGCCCTGACATGTTGGACCCGGTGAGCACCTCCAGCGCTGGAGCAGCTCCTCTTCACACCACGATGACTCTTAATTATCCCAAATGCAAATGCTACGTCCCTGAAAGCTGAGTTGGGTAACAGTGGCTCTGAAGAGCGACTGAAACAAGAGCGAGACCAAGTGGCCGTGAGCTCATCTTTCAACAAGCCCTTGCAATTCTCAGAAGCAGGGGCCAAGCAACCAAAGATTCAGATAGGGTTTTCCCCTTGGCAGAATTGCATGGTTAATATCATTCATTACTGCCTCTGATTAGGTTCCCAGGCTCATTAAATTCAGGGAGGCTTTGACTTTGTCTCTTGCATCAGATTGGATTCCACTTTGCAGAGAACTGGCAGGCCTTTCCAGTGTCCTGTCCAGGGAAGATAGCATCTCCTGGCTTTGTTCCTTCCTGAAATTTCTCCTTGGTGCTCCTATGTGTGCACGGTCGATGACACAGGCCACCAGTCAGCCACAATAGCTGTCATGCCCATTGCTGCCAGCTAACCAAGGGCTTCTGGCCCCAAACAACCCCAACACGAAACGTTCAAGACAGTTAGGCTAAGCTTACTTTAAAAGCAAGGACAGATACTTAAGTTAGGCACAGAGAAGTCAACTTTTCAAAGGACAATAAAGAAAAGGACCTTTCCTAATCAATATGAAGGCATATTATAAAACCATCGATGAAAACATAATAAAGCAGAAGAATGGCCCGTGTTATGGCAGCCCTTCATATAAGCTAAAGGAAGTATCACAAACGGTGGGAAAGAGGATAGATTGCTCAGTGAATGGTATTGGGAAAACTGGCCAAGTAGATGGCAGAAAATAAAAACTGGATTCCTACTAATAACACATACAAAGGAGGTCTCTGAGCAGTTTAAAGGCCAACTGCAAAAGGTCTAAGGGGTGGCAGTGGTGGCGGCGAAATAAAATCGGTAGGAGAAAAGTCTAGGAAATATCTTTGTGATCCAGAGAAAGTCTTTCACAACAAACTTCAAGAGCATAAACCATTGTGATGGTTAGGGAGCATGTCAACTAGACACTCCTGGGTCAAGGTAGGGGAGGCGCCCAACCCATCAATTAGGTTGCAGCCTGATTTTGTTACTGGTTCCTCAGCTGTATCACCTGCCAATCTCAGGCGCCATCAGTGCACTACTGATGATGATTCCTTCAGCCAGTGGCAGACAGCCTCTGCCCCCTGCTGCCTCTGCTTCCTCTTCCTGCTTCCTGTTTGTCAGCTTTCCCTAGTCAGGAGAAGCCTACCTTGAACCTGACCAGACTTAGCTATTTCTATAACTGTGTGAGCCACGCCTTGATACCAATCTCTTTCTACACACAAACCCATACAAGTGTCACTGGTTTGGCTTCTCTGGGGAACCTAACCTAACGCAGCCATAAAGTAAAAATTTATGAATTTGATTACACCAAAATAAGGATTTATCATCCACAAAAGGTCCTTTGGACAAAATGGAATTCATGGCAGTATAGAAAAATATATGGAGGGTTTCCATGGAGAGAGTATATTACCTTTAAAAAAAACTTTAATGGCGTATTAGGTGAAGATTTACAGAGTAGAATCATCAGTTTTACATTCAACAATGCACCCACATTTTGTTTCAACTCATACACAATCTACTCTCACATCTCCTCCTTTCTCCTGTGTTTCTTTCTTTTGTGCTGCATACGATCTCTTTTAAAAACTGAATAGGCTGGATGAACAATCTGGAGGAGAAAACAATGGGGCCAACGGTTCCAGGGGGACATGGGAGAGGGTGAGGTGGGGGGAAAGGAAGGGGAGTTAACAAACCCAGGGACAAGGGAACAACAAGTGATCCAAATTGGTGATGAGGTGGGTGTGGGAGGCCTGGTAGGGCATGATCAAGGGTAATGTAACAA
>NW_022103914.1:6707341-6718612 GCF_000313985.2 Echinops telfairi
CTTGGTGCGGATGTGCAGCGTGGTGAACAGCGGGAGCGGCCGGCAGTGCACATTCCCAGCTGCAGGGCACCCAGAGGACGCGCTGCCTGTGAGTTCCAGCTTGCCCGGAAACAGAGCGTTTAGACTGCCAAGAAGCGGGTTTAAAAGGGCTACGTGGGGCTACCACTTGTGCATTCTTTTTGGTGAAGTCACTGTTTAAAATGCCCCCTAATTACAATGTTCCTAAGCTCAAAAAGACTGAGACAGCTGACAGAGAAAATATGTGTGTTAAATAAGTTTCCTTCAAAAATGAATTAGAGAGAGTTCAGTGTTGACAAATCAACAATATGGGTGTCAGTCCAAAAAAATGGCTGCAAAATCAGAAAAACCTTTATTAAATAAGAACTCGGACCCACTGCCATCGAGTCAATTCTGACTCGTAGTGGCCCTGTAGGACTACCCTTGTGGGTTTCTGAGACTGTAACTCTTTACGGGAATAGAAAGCCTCGTCCTTCTCCTGTGGGGTGACGGGTGGCTTCGAACTGCTGACCTTGTGGTTAGCAGTCCAACACATGGTCACGACACCACCACAGCTCCTTTTTATTGAACGGAAATAGCAAAAGGTGAAACTATTGTTTCTCAACACATTTTCCACCAAGGCCTGTCCACTTCAGGGCCATTTGGGTTTCCTTGGGGGGCTCCAATTGGGTTCCTTGAAGTGCTCTTAGAGTCTTAGGAACAAAAAGAAGTCTGACGGGGCAAGATCAAGGCTCTAGGGTGGATGGGGTAAGGCTTCTCAGCAATATTCTTGCAGGACCACCCTGGCTTCCTTCAAAAACTGAGCAGGTGCAGTGCTGTGATGGGGAATTCCTCAGGGCAACTTTCCTAGCCCTTTTCTCACCAATCAAGTTTTCCATCTTGGTAAAACTTCTTTACAATAAGCCCCATGATTGTTCTGTGTCCTCTGCGAAAAATCTATCGGGATTACTCACTTGGAATTCCCCAACCGGTCAGTCCCCATGGCCTTCTGAACTGACCTCTCTGCCTTGAGGTTAACTGGCTCAGCAGCTCTTCTCAGAAGCCACGGTTTGGATCAGATCTTTTATGGAAGACACCTTACTAAGACTAAGACAAACATAGTCCTGAACTGGTCTGCAGCCATCCACCGATTACAGAAACATCTTTAAACCTGTTTTGTTTGCAATAAATATGTGCATGTATGAACTGAAATCCCAGTAGCAATGCTTTTGATTTATCCTTGTGTGTGGTATGTGCCTGTGTGTAGATTAAATAAGGTGTCTTTAAACAGAAACACATACAAAAATGCTGTGTATTGATTAGTTGATGCAAGTATTTTGATTAGAGGCTCACAGGAGCCTAACCAGTGTGCCTCCCTGAGAGCAGTTGTTCAGTACTGGCTCATTCAGTGTCTGGGATGACTTTATAGAAGACAACTACTAGGAATAAGGAGACTTGACTGCATTTTCCATATCTGAAACCAACAAGGGGTTGATAGAAAAGAATACACAAACAGTATATGGCAGATGAAATTCCAAAACATAGGACCGAGTCAGCGTGATGGTTAGCCTTTGGTGTGTCGACCTGGTGCCATGTGGGTGGAGGCTGGCCTAGCGCTCAGGTTGCAGCCTGGGGACAACCCTTGGAGGTGCGGACCACACATGAAAAGATGCTGTGGAGACCCGGCTGCCTGTTCTGGGACCTGATCTGGCCTCCTCACCTTGCTGCCTTGCTACTCCATGCCTCCAGTGGCTGCCTGGCATTGCCACATCATGATGTCCCACCCTAGCTTGCTTCAGCATGTTGCACTCCGGGTCTCCACTCTGCTTCACCAGGCCTCGCCTCTACCCCCTGCGTCTTTGGCCTTTGGGCCCAGTAGCTGTACGAGTTGGAAGGAACCTTCAGTACAGTAACTGACCCGCAGAAGTGAGTTGGACTGAGCTCTTGCAGTTCAGTGGTGTGGGTTGCTTTGCTGCTACGATTCCCTTTCACAATATAAACTTCTCTACTTACATCAATCATAAGTGCCCTCGTTTTGCTTCTCTAGAGAACCTAGCTTCACACAGTTGGCGTAGGTCAGTTTCGCTAGGAAGCCAGCTCTGAGGAAGAAGATGTGGGCAGGGAGCTTATTGGGCAGTGTCTCAGTGGTGGCCTGGGGGCAGTGAGGGTAGCACACCGGGCAGGGTGGGAGGTGGAACCGCCACGCCGGCAGCGCACAGGCCTCGGCGGACTCGATGGCGCCGAGAGCTGGCTCTCGCTCGGGAGCCTGGCAGGCACGCTTCCTCGAGGGGTCCTCAGGCTGCCTCTAGCTCTGGAGCTGTTGGCAGATGAGAGAAAGAGAGAAAATACCCGGGCGACTGTATGCACTGTTATAAGAGCTGTAAGCGCTCCCAATAAAATGACTTATTAAAAAAAAAATGCAGGCGACTGCACCCCAGGGGGTACTATACAGTCGGATTGCCGCCAACAATAGAGTGTGTACATGGAGCAATGTTGAAGGATTGTAAGAAGAGTGCAGGGTGGGGTGGTGAGCGGAGGAGCCAAGCAAGAAGAGAAGAAACACAAGGCAATAGGAACAGAAAACCTATAAATAAAATTTAAATACTTTTTAAAGGGCTAATTTTATGAAAACATGCAAACAAAAGGATATAAACGAAACAAGAATTGTCAGTGGGTGAGAGGGGCCCAATGTGGGCTGGGGTTGAAATGGAGTAAAGAAGCAAACCCACTTAAGAGAGGGAGGGGTCTTGCCGGGACCTCTCCCAACCGAACCCCCTGCCGTGGAGTTGATTCCAGCTGTGTCGGCACTCGGAGACACTCGGGCGGACAGCGTCATGGGCCTTCCATGGAGTGGCTGGTGGTTTTGAACCATCCACCTTGCAGTTAGCAACCCAGTGCCTAGCCCAGTGATGGCAACAGTCCATGATCCAAGGAGTGGAACTGGCACACCTCCTAACATCTGACTTCAAAACAAGCAGCAACATCCAGTGCCCCTTGGGCCGTGAGAAGACAAGCTCAGATTCCTCATTTCCTCTTTCACAGAGATTGCTTCTCAAAGGTCACGGGCTGAGTCACTGGAAAATCACAGGGCCCTACCGCACCGCTCCATGCTTTCTTCTGCGAAGGAAATGACACCCCCCTCTAATCTTCATTGGCATGAAAAGGTTGGCACCTGGATAAAGGTCCATGCCTCTCCCAGGCAGAATGTCTTTTCATTCTCTAGCGTGTGAACATTCTCGTCTTTGTTCCAGTTAAAGTCCCCGCTTTAACGGAAAGGGACTAGGCATAACCTCTAAGGCACCCTTTGCTCAGGCCCGACATGACAAAGGAAACAACCAGCTAGATCCACACTGGCCCACTTGGCAGAGGGCTGAAAGCGGAGAGACGACATCCCCCTGGGAAACGGGCTCACAGTCAGACTGGCCCATGCTTTGTTAATGGGGGTGAGTGGAGGGTGAGCTCCCCTGGTGAAACTCAGCCCAGGAAAGCCAGAGAGCCCAAGACCCAGAAGAACTATGAGGCTTATCACTTGGTCCTGGGTCCCATTCCCCGTGTGACTAGTCTACATTTTCACAGCTCTCTCTGAAATCGCTGACCATGTCTCTGGACATGGTTGAAAACCATCTCCGGTGAGGAATATGGGGCTTAAGATCTGGGGGCACAGAGGGGATCTGAGCTGAGAAACCTGCAGGAAGCCCTTTCACATAGGCTCCAAAAGTAGAACCAGAATGTCAAAGTGGCTGTAAACACTGCTCTGAACCTCCTGACCAGCACCGGGCCCCGACACACAGGCTAATCTTCATTTGCCGGAAGTACATCTTCTTCAGTGACCATTATAAAGACGACCTCTCCTCGACATTGACATTGCAAGTGTACTACCAAGGCTCTGCAGTAAATAGGCTCCTTAGGAAAATGAGAATCCTAGGATACATGGTAAGGAAGTTTGTACCATTTCTATTGTGTTTGCCTAGAGTCCAGAAAGTAAATGGCTGTGCCCGCTTTAGACTTTGATTCTGCAAAGCTCATGATCAGAGAGATCTTGCTATGTAAAGGCTTTCTAAGGGCAAGGTTGGCTGATACATGTATAAAACGTATAAAATGCCTGTGTCTCTATGGAAGGAGGCAGTCCAAGTACAGCTTAGCTCTTTCCCCTGTAGCCGCCAAATGAATCCTGTGCTTAGGACCAGTTGTATCAGCCAGGCTTCCCATATAGTCTCCTCCCTTTTCCTGAATACAGTCAACATTTCCACAAACTGCTTAACTGTGTCCATTATATAGCATCTGGCCAACCCTATTTCTGTGTTTCTTTCTGGAAGAGAGGGAATGGGGTCCTTTTCCCGTATCACAGAGGGATGCATGCAGTCCATCTCCTTGCACTGACTGGCCATGGGAGACTGATGCCTGCTAGTGAAACCACCTTCAATCTGTCTTTCCTAAGTTAGGTGTCGTTCCATCCAGTGCCTGTGTGAGTCGTATTGTTCTCGGTGACCTCAATACCTACACACTATGGAGTGAGTTACTGTCCTTCATGTTCTGGGGCTTTGTGATAGTGAGTTTTATTGTGCCAGCTCAGCCTCCATAGGAACATGTGGGCGGGGTTTAATCAGGTTACAGCTTGATTGGAGGGTGACTGAGATAAATGGTTTCTGAGGCTGGCCTCCCATCTCTCTTTCTCCCTCGTGATCAAACCAGCATGCTGCTGCTTGAGCTAGTCCTTGGTTTCAACCGTGCGCTGTACTACCTGTGGGCCAAGCCAACCTGAGGATTGTGTTGCCTTGCTGTGCATCACTAGGGCTTGAGGCTCCTTGGAGACCTGCTTTGCCATGCTGCTGGTAGATTGTGTTGCCACATGTACCTTGTTAGAGCTTGAGCCCCCATGAGGGCCTGCTTCACCATGCTCCCTCTTGACTATCACTGACCGCCCCCCCACCCCCACCCCGCTGTCTGCTGCCTGAGAGCTGACTCTGCCTGTCTTGTATGAGGAGAGACTCTGCTGTCGCTTCCTTGACCTTGGACCAGCAGCAACCCACTTGAGTTGAAGAACCTTCAGTATATTAACTGTTCCATGAAAGTGAGTTGGACTGAGCCCTTTGTACTTCTTTTTTTTTTTCCTAATCATTTTATTAGGGGCTCATACAACTCTTATCACAATCCGTACATACATCAATTGTGTAAAGCACATTTGTACATTCATTGCCCTCATCATTCTCAAAACATTTCCTCTCCACTTAAGCCCCCGGCATTAGGTCCTTGTTTTTCCCCTTCCTCCCCGCTCCCTCATGAGCCCTTGATAATTTATAAATTATTTTGTCATCTCTTGCCCTGTCCGACGTCTCCCTTCACCCACTTTTCGGTTGTCCGTCCCCCAGGGAGGAGGTCACATACAGTTCCTTGTAATCGGTTCCCTCTTTCCAACCCACTCTCCCTCTACCCTCCCAGTAGCACCACTCACACCACTGGTCCTGAAGGGATCATCCGCCCTGGATTCCCTGTGTTTCCAGTTCCTATCTGTACCAGTGTACATCCTCTGGTCTAGCCAGACTTGCAAGGTCAAATTCGTGTCATGATAGTGGGAGTGGGGAGGAAGCATTTAGGAACTAGAGGAAAGTTGTATTTTTCATCGTTGCTACATCACACCCTGACTGGCTCGTCTCCTCCCGGAGACCCCTCTGCAAGGGGATCTCCAGTGGCCTACAAATGGGCTTTGGGTCTCCACTCTGCACTCCCCCCATCACCCTTTGTACTTCTGTGTGGACTAATTAGTCATTATATTCCTTCTCGCTATATAAACCTATGTATATATATACACACACACATATATATATCAAAATTATATAAACCTATATATATATCAAAATTATATAAACATATATATAAAGTGTCCTGGTTTTGTTTCTCTAGAGAACCCTGCCTAACACAGACTTCCTCCCTGGAGGTTTTTCTCCCTTCCTTTCCTTTTTCTTTTCCCTTATTGGTATAGTTGGGAAATCGTGTTGGAACCCAGGTGAGCTGGCCTCTGTTCCTGACTCAGACATCTTTTCTCTCAAGACTGAGATCTTGAGTGATCTCAGTCAAGTGGTGCTCTTTTCACCAAGCCATTTCCAGCCTAGTTCTGGTTCCTCGTGTTTAGAAATGAAACAAGTAAAGTCTAGTAAAAGTGAAATCAGGATGGATCTGAATTTGTAAAAAGTCAATGAACTGGAACAGTAACTGGAATGAGAAAAATTATGGGTTGATGTTATGCTAGAAATTTAATCTCCTTTTTAGAAAACAAAGGCAGCCTGCTCATTGCATAGCAACCAAATCGCCGTAACATTTGAATTGTAAAGGATGCTCTGCTCAAACGGTGGCTGACTATGCTGCTTGAATGTGTCTCCTTCTATGATTCTGGCAATAATCCAATTTTCTGCATCAGGACCCTGATAGGACGTGTGTTATCTTGTCTGTGTCTCACATTCCAGGGATTTGTCCTGTCATTGTTCCTGTTGCACTTATCACTGCGTTTCACCTACATTTTAAAAATGTAGGTCTTCTAGTTTTTGCTTTGTTGGCCATGACCGAACCAGTTTGAATCTATTCAAAGTCCTGAAATCAAGTTCTGGGGAAATTGTCCAGGTAAGGAGATGGAGGAAGGCCTTTCTAAGCAGAGACCTTTCTGATAGCATGGGCTGAAGTAGAGAAGTGTGAGAACACAGAGTTTGGAGAGCAGAGAGTTGGGGGAGAGAAATAGACCATCAGTGAGGTCGTCAGTCTATTGTGCCAACCTGGCAGATAAACACATGTGGGATTAATTGAAAGGGATAAATGGCTTGTCTCTTGCTTTGTGATGGTCGCACCAGGGGGCAGCTGCCTTAGCACTTCCCTGCTTCAGCTTGCAAGGCTGACTTCCTGCAAGACATCCCTAAGGAGAAGCCACATGGACCTACACCGATGCAGCCCTGAGTGCTGGAGCACCCTTGTGGACACCCTGCCAGCACTGAGATGCTTACACATTCACTGACTCAGCTTTCTCCTGCAGTCAGCATGGTTGTGTCTGTTTTGTGAGATGGAGGAGGACTTTGTGGATTGGTGTTGGACATATGGGTTAATGTTGGACTTGTGGGCTTGGGCAGCACTGGGTTGGTATGTTTTCGTTGATGCGCACTTAACCTTTATATAAAACTCTCTTTTTTATACATGAGTTGCTGTGGATTTGTTTCTCGAAAGTACCCAGACTAATACAGTCAGAGATGTTACACCAGGCCAAGTCAGGAAGAGCCTTGTTTGGGCCTGTTAAGGATTTTAGACTTTACATTGAGGGTACGCACAATGATCAGATTTATATTGTAGAAGCTTCCTCCTATAGCAGTGTAGAAAATAGATGGGAGGTACAAGGATGATGGAGGAGAAAGCAGTCAGGAGATTATTTCAATCATGCCTGGGGAAAATGCTGGCAATCTATTTGGAAAGTCAAGGGAGAAAAGAAAAGGTATAAAAGAGATGAGGTTCTCTTATCCAATACCCTCTTTGGCCTTACTAGACTATTGGCTACCCCGGAATATCATTGTCTGTTGTTCTGCTCCCCATCCCACTAGACTTCTTTCACGAAAGCCAAGAAATGGAAAGCTTTCCAAAACTTCAGGATCAAAGGCTGCTTGGTCCTCAGGGTTTTCAGACTTGTGTGACTGGTGGGTGGAGACATCACCCTCCGTGAGATGGCCCAGGATGAGAAGCAGGCTGGGGAGTAAAGATGGTGAGTTCTACTTGGGGGCCTGGAAGTGTGAGGGGCCTATGGGACTTCCAGGCTGGAAGATGCAAAAAGTAGAGTTCAAGGAGGAGGCCACCTGCAGAGGGTGAAAATCTAGAAGTCTGAGAATCACTCAGGCAGAGAATATAGGATATGAAAGGGAAAGGGTCATCTTAGAGTTTCAATAACTTTTTGTAAAGAAGACTCAAAATATACCGAAGAAACCTCTGGATGCCTCAGAACGATGATCAACGAAGAGCGCAAATATGGAAACTGCAGATGACCAGGAGCACTGAGCGGGGACCTTGGTTCCCAGGGGCCTTTTGCAGTGCCAGCAACCTCCTCCACGGAGTTTCAAGAGAGAGAAGGCAGTGGCTGTCAGGTAAGGCCGCCTTGAGCTGTAGGGGGGTTTGTTGATTGGAACTGATGCTTGGGGCCTGACTTCTACCCCCACCCCACCTTAGGTGTCAGGTCCAACATCAAACCTCAGGTTTCGCAGGGGTGTCCATGTGTACCTGCCTCTCTGGCTGCTCCAGTCTTCTGCCCACTGAAGGTCCCATTAAGTCCCGGCAGGTTATAGGCCGCTGAGCCACACAATGGTCCAATCAAGCCCAATGTGTGTGGAAAGCAGTCTCCCAGCTGTAAGGAATAAAAATCAATATTTCAACATCTGAATTATTCAGAAGTTGTGCCCTGGAGGTGATGGATCCAGCGCCCGAAGAGGCCTTGGTAGGAGAACAGCGACAGAGGGTTTGTGTGATGCTGATTTAGCCCCTCGTGGCCCCTGCACTCAGGCAAAGGGCTGGCAGAGACAAAGGAACAAACTGTTCTTATCCAATGCCCTGAGGAGAGCCCAGGGGAACGGGCCGCTCCTGTTAGGAAGGCTGAAGTGTCCTCCGAAAGAGAGGCACCTTGCCCATGCGAAGGCACTGAGGGGCTCCTGGGCTCACCAAGCCCTGAGTTCAGCAACATGACCCAGACCAGCAGTTCTCAACCTGTGGGTCATGACCCCTTTGGGGGTTGAACAACCCTTTCACAGGGATCGCCCCGATTCATAACAGTAGCAAAATCACAGTGATGAAGTAGCAACGAAAATGATTTTGTGGTTGGGGGTCACCACAACATGAGGAACTGTATGAAAGGGTCATGGCATGAGGAAGGTTGAGAATCACTGGCCTAGAGACTTTTCACTAGAGCAGGCTAGGTTCGGGTGGAGAGGAGATTGGTTCCAAGCACTCCTTTTTGCCATCACGTTTCAAAGTTTTCCTGGGGAAAGTGACTATAGACGTAATTATCTCCAATCCCACTCCAAGCAGCTGGGAGCTGACCAGGAAAGGTCAGCCTGTGTTATCAAAACCACAGTCATTGACTACATTGGCAGTGGAGGTTCAGGGAATGAAATTGAGGATGTGGATGGTGTGGGGACCACTCATCTCAGTGATGGTGGAAGGGAGCAGCCATGGTTCAGGGTGAATTTCGGAGACCTGTAGGAGACCTGCGTTCTATTCCTGGTCAATGAAATCATCCATGGCTTCCACCTGTCTGTCATTGGTCATTTGTGTGTTGCTCACATGCCGAGCAGGTTTCAGGGGCACTTCCAGACTAAGACAGACTAGGAAGAAAGATCTGGCGACCCTCCAAAAATCGGTTGATAGAAACCCTGTGGGTTGCAATGGTTCCATCTCACTGTGCCGTGAGGGATGGCAGCTATCAACACTAGAGGAACCATCAAAACAATTCAAGAGAGAGGGAGGCAGCATAGTATCTTGTAGATGTTTCTGGATTTTAGAAGGAGAAGACTTGAATTATGAGCCTCTCACTATGTGACAATAGACAAAAACTTTTCTCTCTTTGCCTTGGCCCATAACACTAAGACGACGGTGACGATGTGCAGAAGCACTTTACTGATCCTTTAGACTGGGCTTGTTGTTGCTCGGTGCCCCCCATAGCGGCCCTGTGCACAACAGAACCTTGCATGATCCTGTGCCAGCCTGGCAACTAGTTCTTCCTATGCCTGAGCCCTCCATTGTAGCCACGGTGTGAGTCCACCTCGCCGCGGGCCTTCCTTTTTCACTGCCCCTCCACTTAGGCCCACTTAGACCTGTACTGGTTAGGACATTGCTCTGGTTGCTGTAGCAGAGAGAGTAAAGTAACAGTGGCTTAAATTAGCTAAAAGTTTATTTCATATACAAATCCAAGTTGGTTGACAACTAGGTTCTATGGAGTCATCAGAGGTCCAGGATCCTTCACTCTCGGTGCCTGGGATGTGCCATCTTTTGCACAGTCTAAGATGGTACCCAACACACTCTAGAGGAAGGGGCCAAGGTGCAAAGGGAGAGGTAGCCCCTTCCCTATAGCCCAGAAGCCACATGTCCTTTACTTTTCCTCTTTGTTCCTTTAAATCATTCTCAACCTTTCTCATGCCGCGACCCTTTAATATAGTTCATGTTGTAGTGACCCCCAACCATGAAATTATTTTTGTTCCTACTTCATCACTGTGATTTGGTTACTGTTATGAATTGGGCAACCCCTGTGAAAGGATCGTTTGAACCCAAAGGGGTCACGACCCACAGTTGAGAACCGCTGCTTTAAATCATTTGTCCTCACATTTTCCATTGGCCAGAATGCGATCACCTATCCCATGGAACCGTCAGAGGGGCAGAGGAAATATACTTCTTTTCGGGGAAGCCTTCCCAGACCCTCGAGGTCGCCTTTGATGCTCCCACAGCTCCCTCACATCTCCTTCCCCAAATGCACGCGTATGAACTGGTTTCCTATTTTCCCTGCTGGAATACAAATGTCACGAGGGAGGGGCAGCGTCTGTCTTCTTCTCTGGGCCTCCTTGTGCCTACCGAGTGCTGGGCACAGAGTGGATACTCTGTGTGGTTGTGCTGCCTGACAAAGTGTGGTCATTCAAGGAACTGGCAGCTCCTCAGGATGGAACGTTCTAGCATCAGGCCCACTAATAAGCTCTTTCAACCCCAGATTTGTTGGCAACAGAACTGGTGCCTCCAGTTGCTTCTTGGACACTGCGTGCCTGGCTGTCGGCATGCGGGACTTTGCCTGCACCATCCCTTTTATTCCTCAGTCCTCTCCTTGTGGGGGCCTTTGGGTCCCATGCCAGACAGACGCTTTGAACAGGTAGCCATTCCCTTCCAGAACAAACACTTGCCCTGCAGCTGTTACCCAGGAGCTGGGGATGAAAGGAGAATGGGTGGGAGGTGCCTTTCACAGCACCGTGGCCTGAGCTGAGGGTACCTGTTGAATCCACCAGAGCTTTGTGTTTCTACTCCTGGTCTCTGCCCAACAGCCAGCAGACCCAATGGCTGCTTTGACAGGAAGCGGGAAGGAACTTAATAGAAGGTATCCCTGGGACGGGCCCACATCTCCTGCAGGGTAAGTGGCTGCCCAGAGAATGGGCTCCTCTGGCTTCCCTTTCATGACCATCAGCCACTCTTGGTTTGACCTAAAACCCACAGGTTTTCTTAGACATCGCCCTCTTGTGATTTCATTTTCTTTGTGCCCAGGGCTGCCTTTAGGGAATCCCA
>NW_022103914.1:6719168-6723691 GCF_000313985.2 Echinops telfairi
CTTCATAGGTGGCTAATGATCGTCTGGTTTTTCCTTTCCAACCCCCTGTAGGGGGCCTGTGCAGACATGGGAGGGAGACCCCCTCTATCCCTATTGTGGCTGCCTAACACCATGCCTGAGGACCCTGGTCACCCTTGAGGAGCCAGCCTCCGGGGACTGCGCCCTGCGGTTGACCTCAGCCCATTGGAGACGTTTTCATCACTCTCCACCCTTTCTTTTCCTGGAACTTGAGGGAGACCAGGCACCGGCTGACCAGGGGCACGGCCAGCCCTCCTTGGCAGTCTCCAGAGAAGCTGGAGCGGCAAGTCCCCTGAGATCAAGCCCCAGGGGCTGCTAGATATTCAGGTTACACTGATAGACAAAATGAGCCTATTCAAGAGCCAAGTTCAAATTTCCCTGCTGGTGTTTTTCCAGTGATTGGGGTGGGGGACAGGGAGGAGTGACCCTCTCCTGCCCGCAGCCCCTGGGAACTCTACCCCATGCCTGGCATCAAGGGAATCTTTTCCCAGCCCCGCTCAGGACCTGACTGGACTGGCCCGGAACAGTATCATTCCTGCAGCTGTTTTCTTCCGATAAAACGACTGTGGCCCTTTAAGCCCCTGCTGGGCTCCTTGCTTGGGCTCAAAATAAATGAAAGGAATCAACTGGCCCGGCTTTTCTCACTGGGGGTTCTGGGCTGCACATTCTTCCAACTTGCTTCAGCTCCTGTCCAGGAACAAAGAGCCCTTAAGAAGGGATTAACTTTTCCCTCTGTGGGGCAGGGACTTCATTTTCTCTGGGAGCCCGGCTTCTTTCTGGGTTTTCATTGACTGTCCAGACAGCACGGAACGTTTCTCAGGCGTGTTGATCCTCCCAGCCCGAGAGGAGCAGGCTGTCTCCCGGGGTTGACGTCTAATTCACTTCTCTCCAGCTCCCTTTCTGTCCCTTAACGCCATTTCGCCAAGTCGAACACATTGACCACCTTAAAGGCATTGCTCTTTGACAACAGAGGGTGGTAGGGAGAGAACTTGTTGGCAGTGCTCCACTTCTAGCTTTCACAGACTGTGTGACCTTGAGAACAGAATGTCCTTCACTTCTCTTGGCTGAACCTGGAGCTCCTCTCAGCAAAGTCAAAGCTGCTTTGCCGCACTCACGTTCTAGCGTCGAGCATAAACATCACCGGCCTTGCAGTCTCTCTCTTGTGAGTTCGATCAGCCTTTTGTCCATCCCCATGCTATCTGATCACCCCAAATATACACTGAGCATGGCCAGAGCTTACCCCACTAATGGCAGGATCCAGCTGCCAGGTACCCACCCCATTCACAGAAGTGGACCTTACAGGTTAATGGGACTAGACTTTAAGTTCGGCAGACCTGGGATCCGTGCTCAGCTGCTAAAGAGAAGGTTCAAGGTTCAAGTCCAATGAGAGGCCCCTTCAACAGAAAGGCTGAGCGATCTCCTCTACAAAACTTGGCCACTGTAAAAACAAGGGAGCACTGTTCTACTCTGACGCACGGGTTGCCGGGAGTCAAGTCAGCAGCAATCTTCCTCTTGTTAGACCATTCCATTTCTAATCACAAATAAGCACAAGATACTCCTATAGTGGCATGCTAAATCGAGGTGTGAACTAGAACCACTGGTGCCTGGCCTAGGGTCAGGTGTCAAGATCGATCCCCAGGCCCTTTGATCTTTGTTTTCTCCGAAGGCAGGGCAGGTGCCCACTGGCAGCGACCCCTGGGACTGTCCCACCCCAGGCTCTTCTCCTGCACTCCCGCTGGCCCCGCAGAGAGCTCTGATGGTCTCAGGAACTAGTGATGTTTGTCCTCAGACAGCATGACCCAGCAGCCATGTGTTGGTGACCGCAGCTTCCCAAAAACCTGGAAAGAAATCTGGTCTCCAAACAAATGGGAAATATTTGCACGTTTTCAGAAAGGAGCTGAGTCTGTTTGGTATGAGGAGGAAACCGGAGCAGGGAACGTGGTGATTAGACAGAAGCAGGCATGTGCCCTATTCTTTTCAAGCAACAAAGATGCTGTAGAGCCTACAACTCGGGCCTCTCTTCCAGAAGGACTATTTGGGGTCACAGAGACTTGGCAAACAAACTCAGGAAGGCAGGTTCTGGCCCCACAGGGAAGCGGCAGACCTGCAGCAGCCACGGTGTCTTTTCTGGAGTGAGGGCTTGCCTGGTAAACAGAGTTGGACTCAGGATTGGCCCGGGGCGGGTGTTTGGGGGAGTGAGGAGGAAGAGGGCAGGATGGGGTAAGATGGAAAGGCATCCCCAAGGTGGGCATTTCAGATGGCCATGGGATTCTTACTGTGGAAGAGCCATCAGGATACTCCCTTCAGTGCAGAGCTTCTCAACTTGTGGGTCGCGAAACCTTTGGGGGGGGGTCGAATGACCCTTTCACAGGGGTCGCCAGATTCATAACAGTAGCAAAATGACAGTTATAGAGTAGCAACAAAAATAATTTTATGGTTGAGTGGTCTCCACAAAGTGAGGAACTGTATGAAAGGGTCGCGGCTTGAGGAAGGTTGAGAACCACTGTTTTAGTGTATCTCTGTGGAGGACTGTAGCGATCAAGAGATTGTGAGTGGGTTTATTTTCCCTTTCACAAGAGTCCCTAAAGAGATGCCAGTCTCCTGTGACTCCATGTCTGTGAGGAGGTTGGGTCCTGGGATCTAGTCTCACCAGTCAACACCCTTAGTACTTCAATTAGACCAGGGGTGGGGAAGCTTTTTTCTGCCAGGGGCCGTTTGGATATTTATAACACCATTCTTAGTCATATAAAATTATCAACTTGAAAATTAGCCTGCTACATTTGATCAAACGATTAACTCATCCCTGATGTGATGGCTAGAACGGCTTCTCTTTGGTGCGACATGAGAGGTTAGCTGGTATTGATGATTTTAAAGACCCCCCCCACCCCAGAATTGGACCCTTGGCTTCCAGCCTAGGCTCAGACTATCTCCCACCTCAGCCCTTGGCGCTCCTAGAAGCATGCCGAATAGGCAACTAGTTGCTGACACTGATTTGGCCAAACTTGTTTATATATGCTATTGTTTGGGACCTCTAACAATCTGGCAAATCTGGTTCACCCTGGAATAAGTATCTCTGCTTTTTCCCTCCCCCTCGGCAAGCCGGCTGCACTATAGGTATAGTGTCCTCTTGGCTTTATGTGATTTAAAATACGAATAGTCTACGTTGTATGCAAACACATTAACAGTGGGAACACAAGAAAACCCTGTAATCACTCATTCTGATAGAATTTAAAACAATGACCCACAAACATGGCTGCACACTAGGGAAGCCTGACAGAAAATCCCAGGCCTGAGCCTACTCCCCAGAAAACCTATTCTAATTGATTCAGAGGGGGGCCTACGCATTGATTTTTTTTTTTTAATGGAAAGGGAGTGTGGGGAGGGAGGGGGGAAAGCTCCCAGATGATTCTAATTGCAGCCAGAATTGAGAACCATTGTTCTGAAGGGTGCCTGGGAAATGTGCTAATTTAATCAGGACAGGGCTAGGGGGTGTGGCAGTCGAATGAGCTCTTGGTCCGAATTGGCTAGCTTTTTCTTGCCAGTGTTCAACCCAGTCTCTGGATGGAAACGAAGCCAAGATTACAGTGCAGTTATGTAAACCTTGGCATGGAAGCTGCTTCTAAAACGACTCCTTACTGTATGTATAGTTCATCTAGAGCAGTCTAAATAATGTGAAGGCATTAGGTGGGAATCACATGTTTTGTGAATATAGTTAGTACCCAATAATAGTCACTGGATGACCTGAATGGACAGGAGGCAATAAAGAAAAACTCTAGCATTTAGAATGATTTGCAGAATGTCCTAGTGCTTCTGATAATGCCATCTCATAAGAAGTCTAATAGCACAAATGTATATTGCCTTGAGTTTCAAGACATATCCCTTAGTGGTTTACAGTGACGAGAGGCTTAAATCACCATCTCTTGTCCCCGAGATGAACTTCTGGTTCAGCGTCTGGAGGCGGAGTAGGGAAGATAATGCAGGTAGCAGAGGAGAATTGAACAAAAAGACAGTCACTGACAAGGCAGATTTGAGCTCGTTAGTGGTTCGCACTGCTGGCTGATCCCCTCTCAGTGGGAGTTTCAGAAGCTGCACATTGTTGAAACCTTTGTTTTCTTCTCTTTGGGAAAGACAGATCCATTAGCTCTGCTTAGAGCTTGATTTGTTGTCCCCTCCCCCAAAGCAGGGAGGGGACAGTACATTCCCAAAGTCAGAGGACAGCTCAGGGAGATTCGTCCTCTTTATAGGAGATCATTCAGCATATGGTGTCTCAGAGGGCTAGGGAAGGCCATTAACAGCAGGAGCCAAGAGAGGGATTAGCTCAGGGTTGTACTCTAGACAAGAAGGCCATTGGGTTAGACATAGGAAGAGCTGCCAGGGAAAGAGACTCAAGTTTCGGAATAAAAGCTCAGCTCTAATCTTGTTTTAAAAGAAAGGTGGGCTATGCATTGGGCTGCTAACCTCAAGGTCAGCAGTTCGAAACCACCAGCCGCCCTCCATGGGAGAAA
>NW_022103914.1:6724190-6726212 GCF_000313985.2 Echinops telfairi
CGACATTTAAGTTCAAATGGTGCTCCTTCTACAAATAAATGAGCACCCGAGAAGGGGCTAGCTGAGCCAGGTGCTTTACATTTCCAAACGGAATTCCTATTCAGAGACCCACAGATTACTTGTCAGCCCTCGAGCTCTAGCCCAGCCAGAGGAAAAGGTGGAAAAGGCAGCCCCAGGCCCGTTGTGGCTCCTGAATGGGACAAGGCGCAGGCGCCCATGCTCGTGGTGCAGCTGCGCCCTGCCCACGGACTGAGTCTTTAGGGGCTGAGAATGACTTTCCAGGAGACCTTGGCTGTGTCTGAGCCAGGTCCATCGAATCAGCTGTGTAACGTGAACACCAGAAGGAGAGCGCAGAGAAAACAGCTGCATCGTTGGGCATGGTGGCAGACCAGACCGTCATGAAACAGACCGTGTCTCGTGGGCCTTGGTGATGATTGTGGATTAAAGATAAACCCCTATCCTTGCTCTGGAGGTTGAATTGAGTTCCTTTATGAAGGAGTTTGGGAGGTGTAGTGAATTATGTATGGAGCTGCTAGCCACAAGGTCGGCTGTTCAAACCCACCAACTGCTCTAGGAAGAGGAAGATGAGGCTACCTGCTCCCCTAAAGAGTTTCAGTCTCTGAAACCCAGAGGCAGCTCTTCTCTTCCTTAGAGCGTCACGAGGAGTCACAACAGACTCAAGGGCAGTCACGTGGGCTTGGTCTGCCAAAGGAAAAATATGTCAGAACCTGCCACGTCTTCATCAATCACTCTCTGACAGCCCATCTCCTTCTGTAGTCCTTGACCTATCCTCAAACCAAATCCGCGGTCACCAAGTTCATTTCCAATCACAGCCCCCCTGCGGAGGATCCCAGGCAGGGCAACCAGCTTCTCCCCTGCTCTCCCAGCAATGTGTGCCAAGGTTAGGATGGCGCTGACCGCCTGGGCCTGTAGCTCACAGGGAACGCAAGCCTCCCTAGCCGTGCCGGGCGGTGGAAGGCTCTTGACAAATGTCTATGGAGTGAATCAGTGTGCCCGTGTGTCCCGTCTTCTTTAATGAACATGGACAGCCCAAGGACAGGATGGAGCATCCGGGAAACAGAAAAAGAAGCATCAGGTGACACTGAGGTAGAAGTCTAAGGTTGAAACAGATGATTGGATCGTTCACATCCAGTTCAGTTCTTCCCCCACATGACCTCACTCCCCACATCCCCAGAGGAGGAAATGCAGTGGGGAGGTCTTGGCGGAGAGTCGGAGACCCTGGATCAAGTCAGGCCTGGTTGCCCATGTGGTCTTGGGCAAATCACCCCCTGCCTTTGAGCCCCCGTTTCTCCTCCTGTGGAGTAAGGAGCCTAGATAACCTCCCGTGGCCCCTGCAACTGTAAGATTCTGTACCTAACACCACAATTCCACAGAGCTTGAGAAAAGGGCAGGACCTCATTGTTTGAGGGGCAGGGGACTTCGTGTAGAATGTTCCTGACCCTTAGTTTGCCCACTAGCTCTCAGCCTAGATAACCAAAGTGAGTTTTAGCTCAAAAACTTCTAAATACCAGGCCACAGCTGCATAAAATAAGAAAAAAAAATTGTTAGGCGATGCCCAAGCCGCCCCTGAAGCTGTGGAATACACTGCCTCAGACAGCAAGGATCTTTCCAGAGAGGAAAAAAAATCAGCACTATTATGTCTGTCTGCCCGGGCAGTTCTCACCAAAATCCTGCCTACTCAGGTCGCCCTTGGCTCTGAGGAAGTTCTGTTCCACCTGATGTCGGTCTTAATGATCAATGCAGGCTGCTCGCCCCTCCTGGCCCCAGCTGTCTCAGGAATCAGACTTGGAAATAGTTCCCAAATTCATCTTTGGGCAGCCCGACTTTAAATGCTTCCTCCAGAGACATCATCGTAAAATGCTTTCACTACACCGGGTCTTACAGATCGTCATATGATTCTAATTGAATCCCCTGTCTCTAGAGGAACATGATGTCTGAGGTAGGGAAGAGTCTTGTCTCAAGGTCAGAGAGGTGAGTAGAAAAGAGGCCTGATGCCCAGTT
>NW_022103914.1:6744811-6745997 GCF_000313985.2 Echinops telfairi
GAGAATGAATTATCTCTGATACCCTCGTCAGCTAACAGATTCCAGGGGAATTGCTGCCCCAGCGTGTCCTGTTCCACAGGAAGAAAAGCTTCCGGTTCCTTACAAACTTTGGTATCCACTTCACGGTTTGGGTTGATGCCTGCTCTGTTTCCTCTCTCCATCTTTAAAGAAAAGGAGAGGGATTTGTTCCCAGTCTCCCTAAACTTTAACAATCACATTGTTCCGGAGTCACACGCTTCCTTTGGGGACCGTGAAGGGCACTTGTAAACCCATAACCCGGCAATGAAAGGACCGGAGGGACAGATCAAAGGTGAAGGGCAGTTTACAGCCCTCTTTCAAGCCCCCATCTCCCGGGCTGGCTGATTGAAGTCTTTCTCTGTTGTTTGCATGGATAAAAGATTTGGAGAACAGGGTTCTATCTAGCCCTAACCCCTCACCAGGCACGGAAGTAAGGGATTTCTCCAGAATTTAAAATTGCAAACAACCTTAGTGGGAGGGGTTTAACCTGCCCCCTTCCCCACCAGGGGCCAGGGTTGATCAAAGCAGAGGTCAGCTCTGGGTGGCCTCTCACTAAGGTCTCCTCTCACACAGCATGGCCTCTCCCTCAGGGTGCCCTCAGAGTTCTAGCCACAGAGGAAATAAACTCTCTCACCCCACCCTCCAGCCTACCTGGGTCAACTACAAAATACAAATTGTGTCTTTTGGGTGAGCCCACAAAGCTTTCGACATTGGCATTTAAAACCAGCATTGTGTAATATAAAGATGGAGGAGCACACCCATGATAATAATTAAGAAGCTCATCTCTGAAACGATTATCCTGAGATAATTTTTAAACTTTAACGTAGACACATCCCCAGAAGAATTTTTTAAACAACAACAACAAAAAAAGTTTCAATTAATTAGTAAAGAATGTCTGCTTGAATATTAGGCTCTTTTCAAGAATAATCTGTATGGGGTCAAATTGACAACAGCCACTCTAACCGTGAGAGGAAGCTCAGGCAGCCGCGAGTTTATGTGAAGGGGGAGGAGTTTATGTGAAGGGGGAGGAGTCACTTGGAAAGGAATGAGTGGAGGCACAACTTGAAGGATGTCATCCTTGCCCGATAAACAGGCAAGGATGTCACTGAATTGTACAAAAGGTTCAGTGGGTGTATGTTTGGCTAGCTGTATATTCTCCCCAACAAAA
>NW_022103914.1:6747980-6749191 GCF_000313985.2 Echinops telfairi
GTTTTCCAGTGAGACTACCTTCGGACTGTGCCTTGGTCATGTCTCCCTTTAAGATGTCGAAGCTGTGTCCTACCTCTCAACTAGATAGGCGATGACTGTATCTGAAGAGATGCTGTGACTCCCAAGGCCAGATGACGAGGTGGGATCTAGTATCCACCTGCTTCTATCTGGGAATGTTCATCCTTGGAACCTAGCAGAAGAAGACCAAACCAGGTCCCTTAAAGAGACCACATGGAGAACTCACGTGCAGGGGTTGCCGTGGGCAGTGAATTATTTCACGTGGCTCCTCTAGCCAGTCTCTAACTCCCACCAAAAGGACCTGAAATGGGTCGGGTAAGAAGGTAGGGAGAAGATGCCAATAGGATTCACATGTGAGTAATTGTGAACAGGATTTCCTGGAATGCCATCCTGCTGTGAATAAAATAAGCCCTCTGAGAAGCAAAAGGAAACATCTCATTACCAACAAGAACTTAGGAGGGGAACAGGTCCTTTGGACCTGAGATCCTTGCACTGTGAACCTCCTGGATCCAGAAGACAGCTGTGACATCAGAGGAGCAGCAACAGAACTAGGGTCAGAGCCCAAGACAGAGCAGTGGACTTCCCAGCCCACAGAACACGGATAGCTGAGTGCTTTTGTGCAGGAGGCTGGCTTACAGAGTGAGGTGCCTCTGGGCACCTCATTGGGGATGCTGGCCTTGCTGACCCACAGACGTGGAGCTGAAGCCCGTTGGGCTGAGACTTAACAGCGGAGTAGTATGCCCCCGTTGGGCATTTATTAGCAGACCTGAAAGAATTTTTTCCCCCTTTTTTGTTGTATTCTTTTTCTTTAAAAAATAAATAATCATTTTATTGGGAGCTCATACAGCTCTTATCACAATCCATCCATCCATCCATTGTGTCAAGCACATCTGTACATTTGTTGCCATCATTTTCATAACATTTTCTTTCTACTTGAGCCCTTGGTATCAGCTCCTCATTTTCCCCCCCCCTCTCTCACCCTCCCTTCCTCACTCCCTCAGTAACTCTTGATAATTTAAGTATTATTATTTTTTCATGTCTTACACTGTCCAATGTCTACCTTCCCCCACTTTTCTGTTCTCCATCCCCCCAGGAAGGGGTGTGTTAGACAGGGTTCTCTAGAGAGATAAAACCAAATTGCTGATAATTTAATATATTTATTTATAAAGATAATTAGATATATAACAAGAAAT
>NW_022103914.1:6750449-6759635 GCF_000313985.2 Echinops telfairi
TTAACATGTCTTGATAAACAACTGTATCCTGAGCATTTCTCACTTGCATTATAACCTGTCGACTTCCTTAATAAAGACCTTAATCATGAATTTTGCCTGGGAGTTCAAAATAGCCATTGCGATGGCGATTAGAGCCTAGGTATAGAGACTGCTACTTAAAGCACCATCGGTGTCCTGGATAACAGCCCAGCTGAGGTTCCAGCCAGCCACCAGCAATAACCGCATGCGGAGTGACAGTGCCCCAGAGGGCTCCAGTCACAGCCAGACTTCGGTTCTTCCCAAAGGAGGCAGGGCAATGTGCAGCAGAGACAAGCCATGTCTGCTTTACCCTGTTTGAAGTCCTGGGCACAGAAATCATGAGAGAAACTACAGTTGTTGGCTTTTTAAGCCATCGAGTTTGGGGGGTAATTTGTGACACAGCCAGGGACAACTCATACAATAACTAAAAATATATCACCTGAGAAGACATAAAAGAAGAATGCATCATCTGTTGATCCCCTTCTGATTAATCAGCCGTGGTCTACTCACTTCTGAAAACCAGTCCCTATAATTTAGATCCACGGCCACCAGATACGAGGAAAGCCATGGCAGCATCGGTCCCCAGGCCCTGGACTGAGATTTGACTCATTTTCTTCAGCCATACCTTGGTACAAAAGTTAATTCCAGTTATTAAAGCAATTAGATCTTCCCAGCTTAGAATACAGCATGAATGTAAGAAAGAGCAAAATCAAAACATCTCACATACTTCTCCAGCTGTTTAACATAACAAAATTCTATCTAATTTCAGGCCTCCTGCTGGAAAATGTTCTCTCCTGTTCTTGAGTCAGAGATCATTTGGTTGCAATAAACAGAACGCACTGAAGCTGGTTTAAACAAACAAAGAAGGACTTGATAAGGTAGAGGGGAGGCCAGGCTGCATGAAGGATTAGTGCCAGAAATCACAACATTCACCAGGGCAGGCTGGCTCATTTCTCAAAGTGCTTTCTCTCGAGCTATATTCTCTCTTGTTCTGGGCTCTCGGGGATAGACGCTTCATTTCACTCGAATTCATTCTCTCAGACTGCAGGGAGCTTAGCAGATGGTTAAGGGCAGTCTCCAGAACTCAAAACGACTACTTTCAAATGCCAGCTCCACCACTTAGTTGCTGGTGACTTGGGTACGTTTCTAACCTTCTGTGGTGGCACCACATTTAAGACCTGAGCGACAGGAGAGGTTGGTACTTCAAACCAACCTAGCAGCTCTACCGGAGAAAAAGGAAAGGCGATAGAATAGCTGAAAAGTGGATCTAGGTTGGTTCTCAGAAGAGAGAGAGGCCCAGTGGTAGAAATGTCAACTTCCATGCAGAACCCTGGGTTATGACTCCCAGCCAATGTATCACCTTTCCATTTTGTTGTGTGTGGGTGTGGCAGTTACATAATCTACTGTCAACTTGAGGAAAGGGTAGAGTCTAGCTAGCCTGTCAACCAGGTTGCAGCTGATGACCTCATTTGAAGGCACAACAGACATAAATAGCTCACTGGAGGCCAGACACACACTCTCTCTGCTTCGTATTACTGTTGACAAGCCACACGGAGACACACTGAAGGAGTCAGAGCCCTAGAACTGAAGGAGCCACATGGAGACCCACGCCAGCGCTGAGATGCTTCCACCACCACTGGATCCACAAGACTTTCCACCCACTGGCCTGTGATCTTCCTACATTCGGTGTCATCTCAGGTGTTACATGAGTCTACAGAGGAATTTATAGACTGGTATGGGACGTATGGGCTTTATATTGGACTTGATTTGGACTGGACTGGGATGCTTTCTTAATATGAAATTGCTCTTATATATAAAGCTCTTTCTTATACACACGAGTGTCTATGGATTTGTTTCTCTAGTCAACCCAGACTAACACGGTGGGGTTGGAACTTACTCCCAGGCAGTTATATCCACCACTTCACCTGTCTATCTAACTGCCTGTATTTGGATCTCATTGGTGCTGTACATCTGGCCTCAGCTGTGTATGCCACATTCCTGAGCAGGAAGGGAGCCCCCTTCACCCAGCTAGCCCTCCTCATTCTCCCACACACCAACTCTCCTCCCTGTGCTTTACAGAGGGCTCTGGTTTTCTGAAGAGGGCCCCGAGGGGCACACTGGTGAAAGCACCTGGTGCTAAACAACAGGTCAGTGGTTCTAATCCACCAGCTACTCCATAAAGGTCGATTGTTTGGCAATGCTAGGAGGCAGTTCTCTTTGATCCTCAAGGTGGCCGTGAGCTGGCATCGACTTGCCGGCTCCGGGCTCCATTCTGTCGTGTGCTCACTGAGCAGCAGAGGAGCCTCCCTTCCTGCGGCAACCAAGCCAGTTTCCACCCTCTCATAAATACTGGACAGTTTTGCCTGGATCCCCAAAAAAATTCATTCAGGATCATCGTTAACTTTACTAGAATAAATCTATATTTTGACCATTCTAAATCCACTGCCTTCCCCCTGCCCCATATTTCCAATATAAAGGTTCACTTCTTTGTATTGTGGAAAGTTTTCACATGTGTACTGAATTAGAATTTGAAATATTTCTTTTCTTCCCTTAAACTTTTATCCCTATACAATTGTGTATAGGAATCAGAATCGATTTGACAGCAACGGGTTTGGTGTTTGTTTTTTTTTGTCTGAGAGGGTCGTGGCTTACTCCCTCTGACGTCATAGTGAATTTTCTTCTCATCTCAACAAGGAAAAGAGGGGAGACCCAATTCTGTCCCCTCCTTCCTTGCTATTGGCTTTTACACTATTCATTTTATACATGGTGTCCACTGAGTTGGTGAAGCTGCCCTTGGTAATGGAAACTTTGATAAACTGCTCCAGAAAAAATATAAAAAAATATTGATCTGACCATAGAGAAAAAGAAATGGGAATAGAATGTTAAACAGCAAACAAATTGGTTTATCAAAAAGATAATAAGGTTTAAGGAAATACTAATCAGGTTAAGTCTCCTTTCATTTCTGTATATCTTTTAAACCTCCATTAGATTTGCCATTTGGGGCAAAAAGCTTTGAAACAGCATATTTCAAAATCTAATCTTCAGAAATTCTGGAATGCCACCCACATATCGATCATGCTTTAACGCAGGGAGCAGAGCTAATTAGCGGTCCTCCTGGGGGAGGCCAGGCCGGCCTCCACATGGCCCCAGCTGACCTTTCCCCCAGCACCTTTTTTTCTCTTGTTGGCGACTCTGTCTCTACCGTCTCTGAAACCGTCAGGTTGTAATGGCTGATGCTCTTGTTGTGTTAGAGTGTCTCCATTACTCTTTCTTACTGCCTGAGCAGGGCTATTAAGCACTGTGCCTTCTTAAGAGGATCATTTCAGTGGAAAAGAAGAGGTTATTTTGCTGGGAAATGACCCATGGCTGAATATTAGCTCTGATTAGCTAAAGACAAGAATGGAGGGATAATGTTCTCACCAACTATAAGTGAGAAGATAGCTCACAACTCAAACACCCACTGTTGCTAGTGGCCAGAACCAATGGCCCCATTTCCTTTCCTCTGATTCATCCTTTAATGAATTGATTGCTTCCTCCCATTTTGTTTGATGGAAATTGCTCTCTAGGCAAGGCTGCTGGGCTCAGTGCAGCCCTTTCAATCCATCCACTTCAAGTGGAAGCAGACAGGGCTATTTTAATCCAATCTAATAGAAGCTTGGGAGAAAACAAGCCAAGTGTGCCCTGTTATTAAATTATTGCTAAATACTTAAGAAACTCTAGATGTCAAAAATAATACTTGTAAATGCCCAAGGCATGTGGAGACAATTAACACAATGTACTTCAATAATAAGTGTAGAGTCACTTCTGCTCAGTTCAGTGAGCAGAATACTACAAGTATTGTGGGATTTTTGCTGGACTTTCCTGACCACCTCCTCCTAAAAGACCACCCATCTTCTTTACTCCTCCATGCCTCTATAATTTTTGCACAGTGATTACCATAGTTTCATATTTTTATCGTCTTTGACACTTTCATTTTTAACTTCTTGTCTTCTACAATATTGGAAAATAGGTAAGTAGAATCCTTTTCTGTCTTACCACTTTATAGACATAGAACAAGGCTTGGTATATAACAAGCGCTCAATAAAATAACTCATGCATGAATGCCCCTCCACGTGTCTGGCTTCCTAGCCTCACCAAAAACGAAGCATAAGATCAGCCTCACTGACATTGAGCTAATTCTGATTCATAGTGACCCTGTAGGACAAAGTAGAACTTCCCTCTGAACTTTCTGAGATTTTAAATCATTACTGGAGTGGGCAGCTTCATCCTTCTCTCTAAGAGGACCTACCTGGGAGTTGAACCACTGACTTTGTGGTAGCAGCTCAGTGCATAGCCCACTACACTATTGAGGCTCCTTCCAACCTCACCAGCAGCTCCTACATAGTGTACCACCTACCTCTTCAGCATGCGAGGCTGCCAGGGCCGTCACTATGTCTTGGCTTGCTGTGCGCCTCCCTGGAGCTGTGGCTCTTGCATCAAAGGAAAGGGTGGCTGGGAGAGAGTCTATAGGCCATCTTTGCCATACACTTAGTTACTCATTTGAAACCAGGGAGGAATGTAGGATGCAAATTCATGTAGCAGTCCATGAGGTACCTTGAATTTCCAGGGTGCACCCAGAAGCCAGGCATGGGGCTGGGGGAATTATGAGAATTGCAGCTCCAGCCGCAGAGGGCAAAAATCAAAGCAGATCTTCCTCAAAACCTCCATAATCCTGACAGCCAGTCTTGACATCTCGATCCTCTTTGACTCCCTTCCTCCACATCCCGGCCAAAGCCTGCCACACCCGCTCCCTGCAGTCCTCACGGCCCAGCGGTGGAGCAGGCCCAGCTGCCAGCTGCAGGCCAGCCGCTCAGTCACATTTCCCACCCGTGTGGCTTGGATTGTGGCCCCCCCAGAAATATAGACGGAACTCCTGGCCCACCTACTTGTAAAGAGAATTGTGTTTGGAAACTGGGTTTTCTTTCCTGTGTTCGTTGGCCGGAGCCACAGAGGGGGACTAAAGAGCAGAAGGGACTGAGACACACCTAGGGAGAAGACAGCAGAGGACAGGGACAAACACATCGACAAAGATGGCTGGAAGCGATTAAATGCAGAACGAGACAAAGGAAGATGTTTTCCCAGAGCCACACCCTGAATCCAGACTTCCAGCCTTGGTCTGTTGTTCAGCCACCTACTGCGGTATTGGTGTGATCTGGTGTGATCGCAGCGCTAGGCAGCCAGGACATCACAGTCACGGAACAGTCCCTTCAGACAGAGATCACGACTTGCCATTTGCTTCCCCCTCCCCCAGTATGGACCGTTCAGGTAAGGGGAATTGTTTGCACACGGCGTCTCTTCTGACATCATGCTTGGTAAAGTGGAGGGGCGGCAGAAAAGAGGAAGACCCCTGACAAGTGGCAGCAACCATGGGCTCAAACATGACAGTTGTGAGGATGTCGCGGGACTGGGTGGTGTTTCCTTCTCATGTCCATAGGTCCCTGTGAGTCGGGACCCATTTGCTGGCACCTAACAACAGCCTTCATGGCTTCCTGAAGCAATAAGGGGAGGGGACTTCCATCCATTCCACTTCGGTTGGACGGTGAGCCCTGGAAGGTCAGCCGTCTCAGCATCCTGAGCTGGCTCCACCCCTGTGTGGTGACCAGACAGGTGCATGAAGGCACTCAGGAATGAACCCAGGCCAGAGGCCCCAGCTCTCCCAAAGCAGCCAAAGCCCTGTGGGCTTGAGTTGTGCCCCGCCTCTGCCGTTTTTAGTCGTGTGACCTTTGGTAAGCTGCCTTACCTATCTAAGCCTCAGTTTACTTATCCATAAGTTGATGACAATATGTACTCCAAGGCGAAGCTGGGCTTTCTACTCTCATGGAAAAGCTACAGTCTCAGAAACCCATGGAGGCAATCTTCCCTGGTCCTATAGGGTCGCTGGGAGTCAGAATCAACTCAATGGCAGTTGAGAGAGAGAGAGAACAACAAAAACAACGTGTGTTGAACTTCCTTGCATCCCCTATGGTTATGCAGGACCTTGCAAATGATCATGGCCATCAGCCAGGACCCTGACTATCCCTGACGCAATGTTGTTGGCGGGGCTACAAAAAGAATAAGAAATGGGATTTGTCTTAACCCTGAGAAATCATGAAATAGTAAAACCATGCCCTGATAGCTCTTTCCCGAACTGAGCTTGATGTAATGTTAACAGCTTGAAGGATCAAGATCTCATCTGGCCTCCTGGTCTCATGTGACAAAGGAAGAAACCAGAGCGTGGCGGGGGTCGGGGGATTGTGCAAGGCCCTCCGCAGGGGGAGGGGTCCCATCAGAACCAGAACGCTGGCCGCCTGACAACACTCTTTCCTCTCTAGATTTTTCTCCCTTTCCTGAAAAGCAGAGGAAAGCAGAGGAAAAGTCTGATGAAGACAGGTTTAAGCTACTAAGGAAATTAGTTACTAGATTGTCCACAAAGATATGCTTGTCGACGACCTACTTTATAGGCTCTTAGTGTCTGCAGGGTGGGAATAACGCACACAACATTGTCTCTATCTGTTGCCTGGCGAAGACGATAATAATCTTCCGTTTTTAAATACTCATAGTAGACCAAGCACTGGCTAAGTCCTTATACACCACATTATCACAAGAATTCTCTCAAAAGCCTCATAAGTTTTTATGGTAGACTTCTTTGGAATGCTCATGACGGAAATCTAAAACAAGTTTAATAAAAATAGGAATTATTGGCTCACAGCAATGAAAATAGCTAGAGTTGTCTAGGCTACCAGGTGCTCTGAGAAATCTCTCTCTCCTTCCATCTTGCCCGTGTTGGCTTTATTCTCTCTTATCTCCTCTCTGAGTAGTAAGAAAGAGGGTCCCTGGAACCTATGACCCTCACAGCTTATCATTCCAGGAGAGGCCTGTTCTGATCCAACGTCCATCTAAAACTCAGACCCAACTCACTGCCAGTCAACTGTGACGACGGGATAGAACTGCCCCCGTAGGTTTCTGAGATAGTAACTCTTTTTAGGAATAAAAAGCGTCGTCTTTCTCCCTCGGAGCAGTTGGTGGTTTTGAACTGCTGACCTGACTATAAGCAACTCAATATATAATCCTCTAGGCCACCAGGATGTCTATGTCCAGATCACCTTATCTGAAATACCTTTACTGTGCCTCTTAGTGCCAGGAGAGCAGAGGTGCACCAATCACTGGGTTTCGGGAGATGGGATCACTTGGTTGGCCTCCTCATTCAGTTGGGAAGAAGAGGTCAGGGGGATAAAGGAGAAGCCATTTCTATTTCAAATAGGATGGAACTGAACATCAGAGACATCGACCAATAATTGCCTGAGTCACAGGACCAGTAAAGGGCAGAGCTAGAACCGAAACACTGTCTCCAGAGCCGATGTTTTCATCCTGAGGCTAGGTGTTGCCAACTTTAGTGTGACCTGTGCAGTGTACAGTCTCTGGCTAGTAATTTTGTTGCTCCCAAAGCTATTGAGTGATTTTATTTTCCTTAAAAAAATAGAAAGAATTACAAATTAGCCCACTAATAATTTCATCTTCATTTCCTTGAGCATCCCCTGACTGATCTTCAAGCCATTTTATTCCTAAGGGTCTTGGACTCTCAGGTGCAGCAGCGCCATCCTGACTTGAGAGAGTGTTGTCACCTGTTTTGAGTGTCTCCACCGGGGAAACGGGTGGACAACCACTGCATTTTGACAGTAACTTTTCCTCCTTCCAGCACAACATGGGTGACTGCCTTGCGATACCAAGCACTAGATGACCACTCAATTCAGCCACACTGCATGATTCATGCAGAAGATTGAAGCGATACCATTTCTGATCACAGCAACGAAGACTAGGAATGTAACGGTTAAAAAGAGAGCCCAGTCCATGAAAAATCCAAACCATTCCATATATTAGGAATTAAGTTAAAAGGACATGCAAACCCTACAGAAAGACAATAGCAAAGCGCTGGTGGAAGCTGGGAGGGAGAAGATGACTTAAATAAATGGAGTTTCAACAAAGCAAATGGTAAATTTGGCCCGAGGTACAAAAGTGCAGATAAGGTTGGGCCACAGAGGAGCCTGCTCTGCCCTGAGCTGCTCAGACCACACACTGAGAGAGCCCAGACTGACCGGCACATATCAGGGATGGGTGGCCAGGCCGGCAACATATCTGGACACCACACGAGCCAGGTTTCATCTGGGTGTTAGGGAATTGGAGATGTTTTCCCAGGTATGTTTTTGGAAGCAGGAAGTTTGAAAGAAGTATGAGGCATGCTATGCGCGGGGCAACAGTGGAGGAAAATTATGGGAAGAGAGCTTTCCTAAAAGTCCGAACTGTCCCTGGTCTGAATGAAATAACCCTGTGAACAGGCAGAGCCGAGGATAATATCAGTCCTGGCGGAGAGATGAGGGGCAAGTCTAGCCAGCGGAAATGACTTCCATGTCATCACAAGGTGATCTAGGAGGGGCATGTTAATACTGTGACCATATTCATGCATACGAATTCCCCAGGGCATGCCAACTGCCCCCGGCCCCAGGTTGCTTCTGGCCCCAGCACCGAGCTTCCAAACAGGTGTGCACAGCCCACCCCGGCCCTGCGCATTCTGCACCAAGGAAGCCACGGGAAAGCTCCTGAGGCCGAAGTCGGCCTGCACTTTCCAAGAGCCTGTGGCGAGACGGAGGAGGCAAGCAGCCCTGACTTCCTACAGGAAAAAACTGATTTCTGACAGGAAACAGGGATGGATGTCTGTCAGGAGAGCAGGGATTTCTGACCGGAGGCCAGGGGTCTCTGAGAAAACAGAGGTTTTGACAGGACTGCAGGAGTTCATGACCGGGAAATAGAGACTTTGGACCAACAACGGCGAGTTTGACAGAAAGTCGGTGGATTTCTGACAAGAGAACATGGATTGCTGAGAAGCGTGGCAACTGTTCTCAGGACAGTGATTTCTAGAAGGGGAGGCTGGTGGCAGAGTAGTGATGGCTGACAGGAAGAAACAGTGATCGCTGCCCGTGCACTGGGACGTCGCCAGAACATTCATGTCCGTTGCACGGGGAGCAGGGATGTCTGACGGGGCCGTGGCGGCTGATGCTGTCTATTAGGAGGAACAAAACAGCCCCTCACAGGACAAACTGAAAACATGGCAGGAAATCGATCCCCTCGAAGCGCGCTGGTGGTGCCAGGTGTGGC
>NW_022103914.1:6759927-6762432 GCF_000313985.2 Echinops telfairi
GGAAGCCTTGTTTCTGACCTGGGCAGTGAAGGCTTTTAAGCCGGAGGGAAGGGCAGTCCTGGCTTTGTGATCCTGGAACCAGATCTCCTGGGGTGTCGAGACCAGTCAGAAATGCAGAGGAAAACACCCAACAGGGGGTCACGGATCAGCAAGTAACCCCCCTAGAAACGCCCCCCACCACCTCTGAGCTAGGCTCAGGAAGCACCCCTACCCCCAGTTTTTCAGAACCACTTTTCTGCAGGGGGTTACTTTAGTGGGAGGCGGGTGTCTGAGCGGGGAGGAGAGAGTGTCCTCTCCGCCCAGCGCTCACTGAACCCCCACAGGAGAATCCTAACTGTGCAGGTCCCCAGCCCAGCTGCAGAGTCCCCTGGGGCTGGGAGGGCCAGGCCTTACTTCCGCCCAAATACCGGATGCAGGGCTCAGCCCATCACACAGACCTCCTGCAGGGAACGGCCTCCACCACCCGCCCTTCTGGGTCCCCACCCACTGCGTGGGCTTGCTTTCCATCTGCGCTCTTCTTGCCCCAGACTATATTCGGAAGAGGACACACATTCCTCTAGCTTCCCCTGCCTCTTGGTGGCCCTCAAGCCATTTCATCACTCAGGGTTTGGGTGAAACTCCTACCAGGGGAAGCTGAGTCAACAGTGTTTTTACCTTGCGAGGGTGGAGTGGGTGGGAGGGGTGGAACCACAGCAGGGATTCCCAAGGTTGACATGTAATTGTTTGGGGCCAAGGATTTTCCAACCTGAGCATGCCTTAGAATCACCTGGAAGACTTTTGTAGCTTGCTCAGCCCTGCCACGAGGGCTTCTGATTCAGGAAGTCTGAGGGTGTGCCAGAGACTGACTTACAAAAAATAATAACAGAATAAGTCCCCAGCAGATGCTTTATACGAGGTGACTTCAAAAAGTTCACGGAAAAATTCCACGATCTTTTAGCTCCATTTCTCTGTAAACTCCCTGGCGCCCTCCTACGGCTGGCCCCACCTCCCTTTGAGAACCATTCTGATGGACGCCCATCACGTTCCGCCATCTCTCATGTCTCATCAAGGGTTCTTAGGACTTAACTGCCCGGGTCACTGCTCATCGGCCACCCACCCGGAAGAATCAGTAGGCCCTTCAGAGCCTCCAGATCACCCCCTTTCTCTGCAGAGCCACGAGGCCTGTGTAGTCGGGTGACCTGGAGCAAGTGCCTTAACCTCTCTAAGGTTTCCTTACCTCGTCTGCAAAATGGAGAGAAACGCCTGCTTCACAGGGTGGCGGAGGTCTGAAATGAAGTAATACATAGAAGGTCCCCGGCACGTAGCTGACTTGCACACACTTGGTCTTCACACTGCTCCTCTCTGGGGAAAGCAATGCTCTTTTGCATATAGCTGGGGTAGGCCAGGCTGTGCAGTTGATGCCCGATAGAAGGCACCCAGCTGAGGGGCTGAAATACCACAGGGGCTTCATTTACCATGTCAGGTGCCCTGGGTGGGCCTGTCTGCAAAAAGGCCGGGTCTCCCCCACACAGTGGCACCATAAGGGCAAACAGTGGCTATAAGGGTCTGGCCCAGTACCGTGCCCATCCTGCTGGGGAAAGCTAGAATGATACTTGCAGTTCAAGCAATTCCTGCCATCCTCACAGATGGACCAGGCTCCCGCCTCTCCTGCTCATCACCCGAGGCCTTGGTGGGGCGGACAGCAGCTGAGAGGGTGAGGGGGTCTGCTTCTTTCATCTCGGGGCTCCTGGAGGCTGGCGAGGCTGCACACACCTGCAATGGCGGCTCAGAAGGCTGGCCCTTGGAGGGGCAGGGTGTCCAGTTCTGGCTCACTTGGCTGCCCAGGATTTCGATTTCCTTTGCATTGTAGTGAAGTGGAGCCTGGTCGGATTTCTAAATTAACTATAAACTCCTTGAGGTTGATTTTTCAAGAATTGTAATATCCGTGAGCATTCTGGATAAAGGCGACACTGTATATGAATTTCATGTATTGAGCACTGAGCACTCAGGTGTTATGAGCTGGTCTTTGGGAGAATCCTCATTCGGTCACATAGGCACTTGACCAGAATGATTCATGGTAATGATTCTGAACTAGGAGGAGGCTGGCAAGTTTTCCCTCTGTGTTAGTCCGGGTTGACTAGAGAAACAAATCCACAGGCACTCATATGTGAATAAGAAAGAGCTTTCTATAAAGAGTAATTGTATATTAAGAAAACACCCCAGGCCAGTCCAGATCAAGTCCATAAGTCTGCTATTAGCCCATATGTTCCATGCCTGTCTGTAATTCCTCTTCAGACTCACACAACAATGACACCAAGTACAGGAAGATCACAGGCCAGTGCGTGGAAAGTCTTACAGATCCATGGCGTTGTAAGCATCTCAGTGCTGGCAGGGGTCTCCACGGGGCTTCTCCAGCTCAGGGCACTAGTGTAGTTCCAGGTGTCTTGTCAGCTGCAATGTCTCTCAGGGAAAGGCAGAGAGAGAAGTGTCTCCCGCCTCCAAGGAGGAAATACCAGATTTCCCAGA
>NW_022103914.1:6762744-6764620 GCF_000313985.2 Echinops telfairi
CCCTTCACTCTTAACAGTCTCAAATTGACACCAGATTATGTAACGACCACACCCTCCCTCCAGGGAACATTTGGCAGTGTCTGGACTCCCATGGCCCCAATGAAGGTGGAACTGGCTATTCGTATCTGGAGGGCACAAGCCAGGAATGTTGCTCAACATCTTACACTACACAGGACAACCATCCACAGTAACAAACTATCTAGTCGGAAATGTCAGTAGTGATGAGTTGGAGAAAGCCTGCTTTGTAGTGATGGGGGAGAAAATGGAGCTATGTCCTAGCACACGAAGTGGCTACCCCAAGTCTATCCAGGCCAGGCTCAAAGACCTGCCCTGTCGGCACACTGTAGGCAGAGCCATTGCTTGGGCCTGGTTGGTCTCACCTACCATCTTAGGAGGGTTATGTGATACAAAGCCAGGCTGTTCATCTGCAGTGAAATTCACAGTTTCCAGGATGGCTGGCGGCTTTGTGCTGGCACCAAGCAAGGATGCAGAGCTGCGCTGGGAGTGGAATGTAAGGCGCTGGCTGTGTGGTTCACACGCCCCCTGGTGCGCCCAGGTCTGCCAGGACCCGTGATGGACCCATGTCCTCCCTGGCAGTACTAGGGGCTGGGAAGCTGGGTGTGCTGCCGGGGCATGCCTTGGCCGAGCGACACCTTCCAGCTCCACTGGCCACAGATCCTTCGTGTGATCAGTCCTGTCTTGGGGCTTTCGGTGGTTGTGTTTCTATCATGAGTGAAGTCTGACCTCAACCTGAGTGCCACAATCCGCTTAGGGGGTTCATATTACTTGGCTCAGGCCCAGGCATCATGTTAACATTTCACAGTTTAATGCAGGGATTCCCTGAGCCAAGGGAAGAGGGAAAGAAGTCCACAAAGCCGCAAAGCCTGAAGGCCAAAAAGCGAAAAAGGGAACATCGTACGGACCAAAGGAACACTAATTTGGATCAGAAGTACAGATAGCCGGGTGGTGCAAATACTTAAGTGCTCAACTACTAGCGCACAGGTTAGCAGTTCAAACCCACCCACAGGTGCCTGGGATGACAGGTCTGGTGATCTATTAACAAAAGGTTACAGCCCTATTAACTCTAGGGATCAGTTCTCCTGCGCACACCTGAGTTGGAATTGCCCTGACAGCAACTAGCAATGACATGCATGTGCTATACCAACTGAGAAAGTACACATTTTAGACAGTGGTTAAAATATGTATTTTGTCAGTACGAGTTTTTTCAGTGAACAAATACTCTGTAAGTATCGATGTCACCACATGGTCGAGTGGGCGGGGGCATAGCTGATGATAAAAAGGAGGTCTCACATTGGAAAAAGCTGGGAGCCCCCCACCTTTTTGAGTCTCAGCAAGTTAATTTGGTTAATTTCCCACGGCTCCTAGTTGTTGAGTGGGGAGGCACTGCACCCCGCTGCTGTCCCCAGCGATTGGGATCTGCTTGCTTATTCTGTCCCTAGGGCCCCACTGTGGGGATGGCCTTGGCTGCTCACGTCTGCAGGGCTTCGCAAGTTGAACATGCTCTTCACCGTCCGTCATCTCATTGGCTCCTGCAACCTCTGGCGAGGAGGCTAGGACAGGTGCAGCCACTTCTCCTTTATGGACGAGGACGGGGCTTGAGGGCCTGATCTGCCTCTGGTCCTATAGGCAGCAGAACTAGAGCCTGGGCCCCCCTCCTCTGGCTCAGGACCCAGAGCTCTCCCCCTTTCTCTGCATTAGGAACCCCTTCTCTGGAGGACTTGGGCCCACACAATACCAAATACTACTTACTCTCCAGTACCTAGGACGGGCCCAGGCCTGCAGGACAAGGGCAGGGCTCCCTCCTGCACCAGGGTGGCCTTCTCTTCAGTGTCCTGGGGAATGTGTGTGTGTGGGG
>NW_022103914.1:6765221-6767746 GCF_000313985.2 Echinops telfairi
AGCTGTTTGTAACCCCCAGAAAGACTTCTACTCCCAGGAAGAGTTAGTCTCAGAAACCCACAGAGGCAGTTCTCCCCTGTCCTGCAGCGTCACCCAGTCAGCACTGACTCGATGGCAGTGGGTCTGGTCTGGGGTCATGCGATGGCTACAACAGCTTCTCTTCAGGGAGCCATGGGAGGGGAGCGGGTAGGGATGATGCTGTGGGCCTTCTCTGGCCCTCAGGCCAGATGCTCCGCACCCCTAACGAGCTTTACCAAAGGAAGACACTCTCTCTAGAATAAATGCATGCTTTGTCATTTTTGTTCCAAAGACATCCACCCATACATGCATCCAGTCCACAGGCACTAAGTCCATCTAGCTCGGATTACCGAAAAGCCCTCCGAGCACATTTGGAGCAGCTGACCTCCAGGACTGACCGAAGAGCAGCTGCAAGAACAGCCATTCTGACCGGCTCACCACTGATGCTTTCAGTCTTGATGCAAAGCTAAAGGTTCTTCTGTTGGAATGTAAAGTATGCAGACAGAGAAATTTCCAGAAAATGAGTCAGAAATTCCCTGAATCTTAAACAGACTCTCAGATGGCTACAGCGTTTAGAGGAAAAGCCAGGAACGGACTTTGTACCTTCAGTTCTTCATGGACGAGTATCTACAGTCTCAGCACAGAAACTCCAACATCGGTTCCAGGCCAGCTATCTCAAGGACCAGAGGGGAAAACACTTGTCAGATTTAATCTAGAGCCTGGTATGGACTGACATTCACCGAGAAACGTTCTTCCTTCAGAGGAAAACGAATTGCACAGTCCAATTCCATTAGTCATGCAATATCTTTTCATTTGATCAAGAAGCAAAGGCATTTTATTTGTGAGGGGAAGGTGGGGTTGACTTGGCAAATGGAAACAAAGGAAATATGTCTGGATGGATATTTTGATGTTCACCGTTACACGGAAATTGCAAAACCTGTGACACAAAGGAGGAAATGACTTGTGTGGTGTCCTCGTCCAGGCTATCCGGAGGAAGGGCTTCCAGCAGAGACCGAGGGAGGGGCTCTGCAAACGTGGTTTCACTTCGAGCATCACTGCCGACACCATTACCAACCACTACCAGACAGGTCTCTGCCTGCCCACGGCGCAGCTGGGGGAGACCCCGCCAAGTAACTAGACAGGCCCAGCCCAGTGTGACCAGAACTTAGGGAGGCCAGGACCTGTGTTGGGGGGAGGGTGCTCACACCCAGATGGCAGTCCAGGTGGGGAGGGCCTGCCTGGACACAGAGAGACAAGGAGGTCTCTCTAGAGTGGCTTCCAGGACCAATACATTCATGTGGGTCTGAAGGAAAAAAGTTCAGAATCACAAGAAATCCTTCAGCAGCGAAAACATGATGGGTACACTCAGCATCCCTGCGGTACACACTCAGCTACGAGCCCGACGGTGGTGGGTCAGTGCAACCAGAGTCCTGAGGAGGAAACGTCTGGCCATCGGCTTCCCCCAAGTCAGCCAGGGAAACCCCATGGGGCAGTGTTCCTCTGTCCTCTGGGATCTCCAGGAGCTGGAATTGATTCGATGGCCCCCAGAGACAGCGACAGAGACATGGAAATAAAATCAGGAGCCATGATGACCAGGAGTACTGAGTGCCTCCCACATGCCAGCACGTCACATGCCGTACATCACTTCATTCCCTGCCACTGCGAGGTCGGGCACCTCTGGGTGGTGCGGTGTGCTCAGCGACTGGCAAAAGGCCCATGCAGAGAGGTTTCCTCAGAAGAAAGGCCTGGTGATCTACTTCCTAAACTAAGCTCACCAGATTTTAACATTGGTAAGGCGGGACAAAGGCGGGACACCATTGATAAAACTCATATCCTGGCGAAATAGCCACATAGCAGTCGAAAACCGTATACCCTAGCTTGTCATGCATTCTTTCCAAAAATCGGGGCTTTTTAAAAACGCCGCAGGACGTGGGAAACATTGTTAAAAATTGGGACTATCCCACCAAAAGCGGGACATCTGGTCACCTTGTCCTAAACCCACGGAGCTGCCATGAGGCGGCTTCAACTTGCTGGCCGCTCGTAACCGGCGAGAGTCCCATCAGCCCCTCTCATGCCTTGATTCAGTCGCACCTGGAAAGGGAGAAGCTAGGCAGACTCAGACCTGGAGGCTCTGGGGCCTGCCACTTCTTCCTCCCGCATTTGCTCAGGTTGTGGGGGAATCTCCGGGGAGATGCGCTCCCCGTATGGCTGGGAACTGGGCCAAGGAGCACACCACAGCTGCACTAATGTTTGCTATATTGAATTCCGAAGCCCAGTAATTGCCATTTAAAGTTCAACTAATGGCGAGGGCATTCATCTGGGTTTATGCTCATTTGTACAGCAATTAATTTGTACTTAAAATTAACCATCAAAATGGCAATGTGATTCAATAAAGTAGAAACGATGGCCAGACCACAAAGACCACATAACCTCGTTGCTTTCCTACCGGCAGGCCTCTTCTCCCCTCCCACTGCTGTCTGTCCTCAGAGGTTCTCCTCAGGCGGGGG
>NW_022103914.1:6768316-6775562 GCF_000313985.2 Echinops telfairi
CTGCCCCGCCCTGTAGGGTTTGAGTTCCTGATCTCTGTTTGGGCTTTGCCTCCTGCCTGACTGTGGTGGCTCTGTAACTCCTAAGGCTCCCGGCCTTGCAAGAGCATTTTGTGTTTTCAGCGTTTGACTGTTTGAGGCGCGGAGGCTAACAGGCTCCTGAGGTTTTCATGTTTGGGTGTCATGCCTGTTGCCATGGGACCACAGACATACGTGGGTGGAAGTCACACTGGAAAGCAGCTTACCCACCTGCCTCATCTAGAAACTGAGTGCGAGTGGGGTCGCGTGACTCGTTCAAGGTCACACAGCAACTTACTCCGGCAGAACTAAGACTTGACTCTACACCACACGGCAGCACCACACGGCAGTGTGCATTGCCTGTACCAAAGCAATGACATAATTTCCCAAGTCAGTGGGAAACATACAATCCATCTTCCCACCTTGGAGAAGTTCAATCAATGTAGGGGTGTCCGGCCTGGCTAAGCGCCCCCAAGCTGGCGCCTCGTGACGCAATGCGCTGCGCACAACTTCGTTTCTGGCTCGGAGCTGGGCGTCTGGCCAACCAGGTTCTAGTCCCGGCTCTGCCTCTTCCCACCTGCGTGACCTTGGGCCCCTCACCTCCATGAGACAGAATTTTCCTGCCTCGTAGGATGTTATGATGATCTCAGGACATAACAAACATGAAAGTTCTCAGGAAAATGCAGAGTTAAGAAAAACAGGTGTCAGGGGTCAGAATCAAGTCGATGGCAATTGTTGTGTTTTCCCTATGCTGGGCTGCTGGACCTAGCTATCAGAGAACATCAGGGTTTCCTGTTTCACAGGTGAGGACATGGGGACTCGGGGCACAGGGTTGGCCAGCCAGCTACTGGCAGAGTTCAGATTCCCACGCCACAGTGGGAATCTCGGCTGTCGAGCCTGACCCCACGCACCTGGGCAGCAGAGGACGTATCGGCTGTCTGTGGAATGAGAAACGCCCCCGCTTTCCTGTGCCAGCAAGTCCCGACCTCGGCAACAGTGGTTCACTGGAGACCGAGGGGCAGCATCGGCCAAGGCCGGCGTTCCAGAAGGGTTAGGAAGGAAACAGGGAGGAGTGGGGTGAGTCGTGTTCAGTTGAGGGGGTTGTGATGTAGGAGACGAGGCCAAGTGTGAATTGCTGGATGTAAAACCAATGATCCGCTCGGTAGTTTTCGCCAAGTCACAACAGAAAGTCAGAAAACAGAAACAAGGGTTCTGTCGCTCACACTTAAGGCAGAGGCAGGCAGGGAGCGAGGGACACGTGGCCGCTGCGCTCCACCTCAGCCCCGGGCTGGGAGTCTGGGGAGCATAGAATGAGAGAGGGGGAAGCTAGGAGACCCTGGGAAAAGAGCCCCACTGCTGATGGCTGGCTCCCAGCCCCTGAGCCAGGACTTGGGAAGTTGCTCTGGACTGTGCAAATGAGCACTGATGTTGCAAACTTGTGGGACCTGCCAGCTCTCTCAGTTTAACTAGATTTCAGAAGTAACACCCAGGCGTGTTCTGCATTCAATTAGAGCTGGTGATTTTAGAGGGAAGGAGCTCGGAAATGGCATGAAAGGCAAAAAATCTGTTCCTGGAGAAACGGCACCGTCTGCGCCTGCGCTGCTGCAGTCGGAAAAGGCTCCCCTCCCGTGGTTACCCAGCAGGCAGCCTGATGTTACTGTCAGGTTCGCAACAGAACCATATACTAATGGCACCCAAATTAGCTCTAAAATTAGCTCCTAACAAGAAACTCAAGGCTAGCTCAAGGCAAACAGATCTTCTGACTGTGAGAGACAGAAAGCACTTTAGCGAAACAGCCCCATATTGATATTCTCGAGCCTCAAAAAAAAAAAAAAAAATCACTCTTGGCTGTGAGTGAATTGCCCAGAAAGAAATGTGTGCGGCCTACTGCCTGATTCTGCTTCAGACACCCGCGCAGCACAGTCTGCGAGCTTTAAGAAAACCTCCCCCTGGGAGCAGCTTTGAGCCTGTGTGGCGAGGCTAAGGAGAGAGAAGGTCTTGGGGTGCTGGGAGAAGTGGTACTGTGGATTTCAGAGTCTGCTCCACTATGCTGTTGAGCGCATACCTTCAGAGACCGCACCTAGAGGCTTGAGAGCATCCGGGTGGAAAAGCGTTTTGGGCAACTGAAATGGGTCTTGGGGAGTTAGTTTCAAAGGCAGGCTGGAAATCGTCTTCCGAATCCTGCCTGTTGTAACTTTTCTGAGATGGCAGCAGAGGAGTAAACGGGATGAAAAGAGAGCCGCTGTGCAGTGTTTCCTTCTGTTACCCAGAGGGGTGCATTGAGTTGATGGACAGGCAACTAACATCAACAACATGGGATTCACAAGTCCTGAGTCAGCTGCTTGGCTTCTCCATGAGTCCCTCAAGGGCCCCCCATAGGCATTTGAAGATCAGCGAGTCTGTATGTTTGCAGGACCTTGGTTACAGGAGTAGAACACCTCATCGAATGTCTCCCACAGAGAGGCTGGTGGTTTTGAACTGCTGACAGTGGGGTTAGCAGCCCAGTGCGTAACCATTACATCACCAGGGCTCCTACCAAGATCCTTTGTGAAGTTGCCTCCGGGTTGTGGGCCTAGGTTGATGTGGAGAAGGGCGGTGCAGGAGGTGGGGAAAGTGATTAGAACCTCTGAAAACGACTCCAGAGCAAAAAACAAAACCCTAAGAAATCAAATTACAGGTGTGGTTGGAAAGCAGGGAGAAGATAGTGCTGTGTAACATGGACGTTTGAGGGCAGCATCGCCCGGATGAAAAGCTCATCCAGTTCTTGTGGGCGAGATGCCCACTCAGGACATACTGAACTCCTGTTGGCACAGAGTATCGTACCTCCGACCTTGACATTTTGGGGAACGCGAATCCAAGTTCGTCCCACAACGTAAGAAATGTGAGAGCTCTATTGGCGTTGTTGACACAAGACGTCGGTGGACTGGACGCCAGAGTCAAACGCAGGGCGTCGTTTCCAGGCATGCCGCGGTGCGATTCTGTGCCAGGGCACCCGTTTTGGTCCCAGTCCCTGCTGCTGAATATCGTGCTGCCGCTTCACTAAGCCCCCTTTTGTCTCTCATTCAGTTTCCACTCCTGGGTCACTGCGGAACAACAAAAGCTACCACAGACACTCTGAGCCTGTTTGGGAAGAAAAAAGATGGTGTCATGGGCCGAGCTCTGGCTAGAGATCCAATCTATTTCAGTATGAAAAACTGCCTTGTATCTTCGACCAATTCATTTAGCTTGCCTGCACTTCCCTGCTCTGGCGATTAAGCGAGAGAGGGTCTGTGTGAATGTGCTTTGTAAGAGAGAAGATGCCACACAAAAGCTAGTTGTTAGTAATAACTCATTCACTGCCTCACTGGGTTAGGATGAGCTGGCATTGGGAGGGCCATGCAAGAGAAAGTTATTACTGTCAGAAATTCTGGAATCTTCCAGCCCCAGAAAGAACCACTGAGGCAGTATGTTTATCGAATTATCAACAACCGAGGGGGAAAATGAAGCCCAGCACACACTTTATTAGGTTAACTAGAATTACCATGGGCAGAAACATATTATTTATTAAATCCAAAAAGAATCTTTTAAGTTAAGACAAATATCAAGTTCTCTAATGATGCTTATAAGATGTTTGAGATAAAGAACTTGCTACTGCAGATGCTCATTTTCCCGGCAATGCCAGGCAGGACAAATCTCAAACTCACAACCTTTTGTTTCAGTAAAAATAAACAGATCCATCTTCTCCAATTATCTCTACTGCTTTGGATCGTTAGTGCAAATGTACTAAGGTTGGTGGGTCTGGGCGGTCACTTTACCTTTTTCTAGATTTGCCAAGAGATGGGATGGTTTCTAATGAAACATGCTCATTGATAGAACAAACTTCCTTTACGTATATTCTTCAAACTCAAAAGAGCGAGAAAACCTCCTACTTACAAAAAATGTTAAACCCCAAACTTGAAATATATTCATACAAAACTGCTCAGAATCTCATATAAACCAAACCACACGCACTACCATCGGGGCACTACCATCGGGGCACTACCATCGGGGCGATGCCCACTCATAGCGACCCTATACAGCAGGGTAGAACTGCCCCTGTGAGTTTTCAAGAGTGTAATTCTTTATGGTAGTAGAAAGCCCTGTCTTTCTCCTGAGGAGCGGCTGCTGGTTTCAAACTGCTGCCCTTGTGGTTAGCAGCCCAATGTAAAACTGCTAGGCTCCTTAGTATCTCATATAACCACTAGAAAATCAAAACAAAAAACCTCTAGCTCTCATTAGGACATCAGGAAAGACGAGATAGCTGCATGCTTCTCCTGCGCAGCTGGTCCACATCCATAGCACAGTCTTCAGATCTGACCCATCCCCGGGGGCATTGGCCTGGGCTCGGGCACAAATGGTACAATGTAGACCCTTCCTTGAAAGCAGCCCCATGGGGTTGGGTCAGGGGAGAGGAGGCTTGTCCATAAATGTTAGGGTCAGCTGTGCTGGCCTCGGATCGGCAGGGGCTGGAGCAGGGGGAAGGCCGAGGAGGAAGGGTCGGAGCGGTGTAGTTTGCCCAGGAACCGCAGTGGTTCCCCTACCTCTGCCAGCTCTTCCCTTAGGGATTGCTCTGAACCAGTTTGGAAATCAGGGAGCTGTCTGTGAGTCCCTGGAGACTGGATTCCCTCCCCCACCCCCAAACCTCCTAGACAGACAACATCTGACGGGGTAGGCAAAGACATGAAACATTTGTCTGGTTAGCAACAGGCTCTGGCCCTTCCATTTCCCAAAGAAATACACAAAGGAAAATCAGTGGGTTTAAATGCCACCCCACCCTGCAGGGGGGGCCCTGGACCTTGTAGTCTGGAAGCTTCCTGGGGTGTGCATAGAAGAGGCATGCTCCCGAGTGCTGGTGACTGTCCACCCACGGACCGCCCTAACAAACACAAGCCCGAACAGGTGTGGCAAAGGGAGCCATGGGAAGCCCAGCTCCCAGTCCAATGAGCATCTGGCCCTAAGCCAGAAGTCCTGATGACCAGAACTACGAAGTGCCTTCCTACGTGCCAGCACATGGCAGGGTATCATGCCAGCCCTCCGCTGTGAGGCAGGGAACCTCTGGGGGTGCAACATGCTTAGCTGCCAACGGAAAGGCTGGAAGTTCAAATCTCCCCAGTGGTGCCTCTGCGGAAAGGCCGGGCAGTCTACTTGCTGAAAACCCACGTGGCACAGCTTCACTCTGACACACACGCAGGTTGCCAGGAGTTGAAGCTGACTCTCTCAGTTCACAGAAGAGGACCCTGAAGCCCTGCAAGGGTAAACAATCCACTTCTGGTGTGTGACAGCAGGCACTCAGGTGGGAAGTCTTGCCCAGGTACCGTGCTGCCTTCTCCCAGGGCCCAGGCCACTGGCACCAGTAGACACAGGCCCTGCAGCTCCCCGTACAGGATGCCTGTGGACTACGGACATGGAAACCGGCAGGAAGCGGTCCTCCCATCTGCCTCTGCTGCGCGCAGCGTCACGGGACCTCTCGGTGCCTTGCTCCAGACTCAGCACAGAGGGTACTTAACAAAAGGGCGCTGAACTCCAGCGTCGAGGTCAGGGCACAGTGGGGAAGGCCAACACCCTGGCTCTGGACAATAGTAGTCAGTAGTCGGGTGGGGGAGGTTTGGGGAGAGGAGAGGACCAGAGGTCCTCACTGCCTGGTGGCCCGCTGACTGGGCAGCCACAGCGAAAGGGGACAAAGGAAGAGAGCAAAAGTAGGTTTACAGCCACCGAGGGAGTGGCCCCTGGGCATGAGGCTGTCCTTTCTTTCCCACAGTGGTGGTGCTTAATTCAGGGTCTTCTCAGTGATGTTGGCCCTGAAATGACAGTTGAACCAAGAAGACGGGGTTGAGAGAGTCCCGCCTCCCTCATGGCTCTGTTACGTTGGACAAACCATCCTACATCTCACGCTGTTTCTCTGGCTGCCAAAGGGAGCCCGCACCGCTGACCACCTCCCTCCCTCGGGGGAAAGGCCAGCGTTCCCATCTGGGGGGCTTGGGGCTCTTTGCAGGGGGCACGGGGCAAACACCACCCGTTCCGGTGGAATTTGGGACTGTTTTTACTCTCGCTGCCAAGCGAAAAGTACGCAGCCTCAACCCCCCCCTGCCGCCCCCCTCGCCCTCCCTTTTCCTGAATGTATTGTGGAAGAGGCTCTCTGCTTTGGAAAGCACTGTTTTGTCTCTTTTGGCGTTTGGGATTTCTAGGTGGGAAAGAGAGAGTCAGGTTCGGAAACTCAATCCAGGCATCGCTATCTGTCCACAGTTGTCCAGACTCCCCTCAGCATTTGTCAGCCAAAGGTCACAGCGCATGTGGGGGGGGTGGGGGGTCATGTAGACTCTGTTTCTTTGCTTTCTCTTAACCAAACCTAGTTTCTCCCCCAAAGCCACTATTGATCTCGCTGGCTTACATAGGTCATTAATAATGCTGGGTCCTCAGGGGTCCCTTTATTGCCTTGTCTTTATGGGTTGAGGGGCTGTCTGCTTTCTGAGACCTTCTTGGGGTGGGGGTGGGGGGCTGCTTCCCAGTCAGAGGTGAGCAAGCAAAAGTGGGCTTTCAGGGTCATTTGTTGAAGACACAGCCCTGCCCCCACGCCGGTCACAGTGTGGGAGGGGAGCTTGCTCAATGCCCACCCCCAGTATAGTTTACCCCGGGAACCTCCACCACGCCCTGTCTGCCCTTGCCTCCTGTGCTCACCAGCTTGCCAGCCAGCACCCCTCTGAAGAGCAGCCTGACACCTAAGAAAGAGTTGGAGCAAGCGGCAGGAATGGCCTGGAACCTCCTGGACAGGTGCCACCAGATGTGCTTGGCCCCTCCTGTCTGTGGAGACTTTGGCCACTTGTTTAAGCCCCAGCCATCTCTGCGTGGCCTCCCCCAAACTTCATCCAGGCCCACCTCCCACCAGGACGCAACCCGGCAGCACTGACTTGCGTGGCCTGCTGGCGGCGCTCTCCAGCCGTATGTGGGTGGGGAAACTGCTGTGCTTTTGGCCAGGCAGCCCCAACCAAAGACGGGCCCAGGAGATTGATTTTCCTCATCCTTCGCCAGACCAAGGTGGGGCTCCTGCGGCCCTTAGATGGTCTCTGAAGATGGCGCCATGAAACGCACAGTGGCAATTCCTACACACTGTGGCCAGCTGCTCTTGGTCTGAGGGGCAGGCCCCAACCCCAACTACGTAGTCAGCCACCCCTCCCCCCAGAAGAATTCACTTCAGAGGACAGCACTGAAGCTACAG
>NW_022103914.1:6776843-6778463 GCF_000313985.2 Echinops telfairi
TGGACATCCCCTAACAGAAGGGTCATGGGGAGGAGACGAGCCATTCAGGGTGCTGTGCCGTAATGATGAAACATACAACTTTCCTCTAGTTCTTAAATGCTTCCCCTCCCATCCCCCCACTATCATGATCCCAATCCTACCGTACAAATCTAGCTAGACCAGAGGATGTACAGTGGTACAGATAGGAACTGGAAACACAGGGAATCCAGGAGAGACGATCCCTTCAGGACCGGTGGTGAGAGTGGCGATACTGGGAGGTTAGAGGGAGGATGGGATAGAAAGGGGGAAGTGATTACAAGGATCTACATATAACCCCCTCCCTGGGGGATGGACAACAGAGAAGTGGGTAAAGGGAGGCATAGGACAGTGTAAGATATGACAAAATAATAACTTATAAATTATCAAGGGTTCATGAGGAGGGGGGAGGAGGGAGGGAGGGGGAAAATGAGGAGCTGATACCAAGGGCTCAAGTAGAAAACCCTCATCATTCTCAAATGATGAGGGCAATACAATGGATGCATGGATTGTGATAAAGTTGTATGAGCCCCCAATACAATGATTAAAAAAACAAAAAATGTGCCCATGTTTAGACTCTCCCTCTGCCTCCCCTCCCCATGCCCCACCCGTTTCCCTTACCTCTGTTCTTTGACAGCCCATCCCCACTGAAGCCGATGGATGTGCCCCAAGCATTTCCCCGGGTTCTGCTCGCTGAGGAACGCAGGCTGGTCAATCAATCCCTAACTGTGTGCATTTTAAAGGTTGTGGGCACTTTACAAAGGGACCCTGGAAGAAGAACTGTTAGAATGCAGAGAAAAACCTTCTAATGGTGGAATTAGGGAATATGGGGCTAAGGGGGTCTTTCCACCCGGATTTGCTGTGTGTGTGTGTGTGTGTGTTGAGATAGGAAGGGGTGGCATTATTGTTATCATGCCAACCAGCCTCCTCTTCCTTCTGCCCTTGTCTCAACTCCACTTCTATCTTCCTGGCTAAGCCTTGACAGGCTCCCACCCCCACCCCCCAAAATTTACATTCTGCTTCCCAAGGTGTTCTCATCATCCCAGAACAACTCCTGCTCCCTCTGAAGATCTTTGCCTGCATTTTAGACGTGCCTCCAGCAGAGAAGCAGCTCTCAAGAGAAGGAAAGGGGAAAAGCCAGGTAAGCAAGCGGACCTGGGCGTCTCTCTGAGCAATGCCAGCACGGCGGACTATGCTCTGCTCACCCCTGGGCACCAGACTTGGCCCCTGCAGGCCCCCTCGGAGGGGCTGCAAGCGCTCTGCTGCTACTTCCACAGGGTCAGGGGTCCTCCCCCTCTGGTCCCTGCTCACTTATCTCCTGGTGCAGCCTCCTCCTCCTCTGCTTCCACATGGCCAGGCCCCAGGTATTCTGGACCACTCAGGACAGAAGGCTGGCTCTCCCAGGAAGCCTCAGAATAAGAGGCTGGTTTTCAAATCTCCTGATGGCATGATTTCTAAGTGTTTGATCCTGGGCCCCCTTGCTAACTTTCTAATAGCAGCATTCTGGGAAATTCACCTCTGTCTGGATCCGCAAAGTCCCAGGTAGCAGGCCCTGGTCAGAAAGTGGAGGCGGAAGCAGGAAGGAAAGGTGAGGATTCCTTGAGC
>NW_022103914.1:6779573-6793051 GCF_000313985.2 Echinops telfairi
CAAGGGAGCGAGCGCTGCATAAGGACAAGGCACGATGGCTGGGTCCCAAGTCACAGGGAAGGAGCCTGTGCTGAGGCAGGGGAAGCCCCCCAAAAGCTTCCACTCGGTTGCTTTCACCTTTGTCTTCCTCCCCAGGGAGGAATACCCTCCTCACCCTAGACCTCACCCGCTCCCTTGAGTCTGGTCTCCATACCTTCCCTTCCCAGGGGATGAGGTCTGTTGTCTTACACATTTGCACATCGCCCCTCGGCGCCCCCAGACAAACGTGCGGAGTCATTACGGACAGACCATGCCCCCAATCAGTGTCGAGAGGAGGCCAGGCTCTCTCCTGAGACACTGAGGCATATTGGGGACCCAGGGGACCTTCTGCACACGGCCTCCCCGTGCTGAACCCCTGCTTGATGCTGCCCAGACATCCTACAAAGTGGCCACTTCAGTGTGAATGTCAGGTCAAGAACACATCATTTTTGTAATATAAGTGTATCCCGTGTGGTGCTTAGAACATACTTACGAGCATACTAAAAAGTACTGGGGGCTTACCTACTATTCCATTTTAACAGGACATCTACATTCTTATTTGCATAATCTGACCATCTTATCTTATAGCCTCTTAGAACCTTCTGCTACCATCATTCTCTGGCCCCTAGCTCAGTTCCTAAAATCAAAAGTTTAAAGATTATTGGTTTCTTCCTATCGCTGTACACCCTACCACACCTCCTCCCAAGCAAACAAAACGATTTGCAACCAGACAAAAAGGATTACTTTTAAATAAAACATATCTGTCGTCTTGCTAGTGTTGCCAGGCATAGCCACTCTTCATGCTCGGAGAGCAATTTGCAGAGCGAGATCCCTCATCCTCCAGAGAGCCTCAGAGCATGGTCAGGACGTGGACAGTCACCACCTCGGGTTCAGAGTTGAAGAACAGAGGGACACCCGTACACCATCAAACCAGCCTTTGTTTATCTGAACTTCAAATTTAACTGGGCATCTTATATTTTATCCAGCCACCCTGTAGGACACCTGGGCAGTCCAGAGAGGTCAAGTGATTTGCTGACAGTCCCAGGCATCGTTACAAAGGAGCCCAAACAAGCCTCAGACCTCAGGCTTTGTGGGCCTCCCATCATGTAGACTGCGTCCTTCCCAGGCCACTGGGCTCCCGGTTAATTAGGGAACAAAGAGCTCTTTGGAGAAAGCTGAAAGGGAGAGGCCGTGCCCTAGAGAGGGTGGTGCAGAGAGAGCGAACCAGAATGGCGTGTTTTAATTGATCTTTGATTGTGCCAACGACTGCCAGCTTCCAGGCAAGCAGCTGTTATTTCTGAGTCAGCACCCGTGAGTGAGGCACGCCTGCCCAGGGTCCCAGAGGCCTGGCCTCTCTGTCTTCTTCTCCCCTAAGCGGGCCTCCCTGTGCAGGAAGTGGGTCTGTATGAGGCCAATGTTGCCTGCTTTCTTAATTGGCAGAGCAGCCAGGAACCTGGAGGCCTGGACATACTGCCCAGGGTCACCCACAGCCCCGCATCCAGCCAGCTGAGCCCGGAAGCCCCGAGAGAGCCAGCTCTGCTGATGGAGTGAGATTCAGCTGACGGATGACCTTGCATGGAACTTTGAAGCACAAGAGACTTGTTGAAGAGTTTGCAAGCTCCAACGCTCCTTAGCAAGTTGCTTGAGCAGTAACACGGCTCCAGGACCAGCTGTAACCCTGGAGAAAGAAGCCTTTCAGCACGAAGAAAGAAACTCTCTTTAATCTTGTTAAAGCCCTCCAGTGCTTGAGCCCCAAACCTCATCCCCTCAATTCCTCTTGCTTGCATTCCACAGCAAAGCCTTTTGGTCGTCTCACCAGGAGACCTCTTGAATCTGTACACTTTATTCCATCAGGTGGCCTCCATGCTATCTAGACCGCCAGCATGTTGCTCTAAGAGCCCCGTGAGGCCTATCCACTGCCACACGGACAACAATCCAGTTTCCCATCACCAGCCCAAGACCCTGCATGCTTTGGCTCCTGCCGGTCTCCCCTACAGTGGGCATCTCTCCCTTCAGGCAGCACCTAAGATAGGCCATCACCTTGTTCATGCCCCACAGCACACAGAGCCCACCTGACCCCGTCATCCCTCCTCACCTGATCTCAGGTCACTTGTCATGCTCCTTGATCAGAACATAAGCTTTGTGAGGGCAGGGACCTCATCCGACTTACTGTCTGCAATATGCCCAGCATGCCCACTGTCAGAGATGCTCAAAAGCCCTTTGGGGAATGAATGAGTCAGGCGGACCAAGCCAGTAGACTTCCAGTGCCGCAAAGTGCAAGGCCGTTGGGGCTGAACCAGCAGGTGGAAGGAAGCTTGTTTCTCTCTAATGCCTAAACCATCTCTCTGGAGAGAGAAGCATTCAGATCAACCAGCTATTGGGGTGATACAGTTGATAGAAATCTTAAGAGGTGAACTTCGTTCTGCCCCCTGCCCACTGACATCTGTAAGCTGGCCCACGAGGCAGTCTGCAGTGCATGCACAGCACGTATGGACCCTGTCGGCGCCTCCTCACGGCTTCCCCAAGGGTGGGCTCGGGTGATGCCTGAAGGGCTGGAAGCTCTGGCAGAGGCGAGGGTTCAGTTTGCCTGGGAAGTGGCAGAGCCGGGATGGGGGTCCAAGCTGGTGGGCTCTCTGGCGGATGCTCCTGCAGGCAGTGACTGCGGGGCTGAGCAGGTTCTGGACAAGGTCCATCGTGGCCCGTGTTTGTGGAACTACGTGGTGAGCACTCGACAACGCAGATGAGGGCAAGTTGAGAGCAGTCACTTCTCTTTAGGATAATCTTATCAGTCAAGATTTACTTCCATAATCAGGCATGAGACTCTCTGTATATAAATTCCATTAAAATGTGGTTTTAAGGCTCTAGAGCAGTGGTTCTCAACCTTCCTCATGCCGCGCCCCTTTCATACAGTTCCTCATGCTGTGGTGACCCCCAAACCATAAAATTATTTTCGTTGCTACTTCATCACTGTAATTTTGCTACTGTAATGAATCAGGCGACCCCTGTGAAAGGGTCGTTCGACCCCAAAAGGGGTCGCTACCCACAGGTTGAGAATCGCTGCTTTTAGAGTAATATCTTTTGAGGTAAAAGCTTCGTAGAATCTTAAAGCTGCAGGATGACATCTCAGGGTGGGAGGAAGCTCCAAATAGCTCTACAGCGAGGCAGAAACCCTACAAGTGGTCCAGAGGTCCAGAGGAACCCAGAGGTCACACTGGCTCTGTGATGCTTGGGGAAGCTCCACAGAGGAAGGGGTGAGCTCTGACCTAAGGCTAGAAGAAACAAATTCAAGTGTCATGGGTAGAAATATATTCTGAGAAAAAAAATGCCTACAAAGGAGATCACCTTTGTAAGTTTTTTGTTTGTTTGTTTGTTTTAAAGTAGTACAGGCATGTTTGGGACATGTGGGGAGCAATGTATAAGGTGGCCAGTAGTCAACTGGAACCATGAAAGCCCTCTTCGATGAGAATCACACCCATAGCACCGAGTCCCCAGGGATCTCGGGGCCATTTTCCTCAATCTCTAATTTAGGGGATTTGCCAAAGACACCAAGAGGCCTCAAGTCCTACAGAGACAATGCTCTGATAGGCTTCCTCATTGATCTGTCGGCTAAGACTGCATTTAATGCAATGCGGAATGGGCTTTGCACTTTAAACATGTTCAAAAGCCACTGGTCCCTCCACGTGTATCTGTATTTCTTTCTGCAGCAGTCTAGAGAGTTCCTCTGGTTTGTTATTTAAACGGAGCATGACTCATTTAAGATTTACCAGGTCATTCTGAATTGTTGACGGCAGTATTAAGTCATTTGACCTGTTTCCAGTGGAAAATCCATTTATATTTATAAGCTTAGAAATAGCCTGGTGTGGCTGAGAGAGGCCTGGGGAGCAAGTCAGTGGATCCAACCCCAAATTTCAAAAACCAGCGCCGCTCCGAAGAAGCAGAAATAAGGCAACGGATGCTGGCGGGGACAGAATCGCTAGCCGGCCATGCCACCGTGTGCGAGTCATGAGCTCTAACTTGGGGGCAGTCTGCCTGGCCTGCCTCACAGTATTTTTTGTGAGTCAAAGGAGCAATGTCCTATGTGAACATTTGCAATGTCTCTACCAGCTGTAAAATGATCCACACGTGTGATGTGTGGAGTTGGAGTTGGAACTCTAGATGGAGAGGTTCAACTGTGAGTCCTTAGGAAAGGGCTGATCAACTCGGCCAGTCATTTCTCAACTTGGATGTATGAAAGAATACGTTATAAAAGAAAAAGAAATGCATATGCTGCCCCTTTTATGTTTCACCTCTTCCTGTGCCTCAGTGTTTTTAGCTACTCACTCACTCACACACTGCCATCGAGTTGATTCCGACTCAGAGGAACCCTATAGGACCAAGTACAATTGCCCTTATGGGTTTCCAAAACTGTTGGTGGGAGTAGAAAGCCTTGTTTTTTACCCCTGTGAAGCTGCTGGTGGTTTCGAACTGCTAACCTTACAGTTAGTAGCCCTATGTTAACCCCCAGTGCTCCTCTTTCTCAGCTACAAATTAACTGAGTTCAAACTGTGTCATTGAAACGGGTAGAATCTAGTCAATGGAAACTTGGCCAAGACAAATCCCAGGGAAGACAGAAAACAGATGGTGCTGTGTAGCTTCTAAAGATATTTATCAGTTACTTGACTTATTTGTAAGCTCAAGATGGGGCTTTTTAAAGGCATTATTTAATCTTATAATTAAAGCCACATTGTTAGGCCAACATGCATGGGCACAAGTTCTGTTGCAGTTTAAGGAAGGACTGACTCTTCTAATAAATGTGTTCGCTGACAAGTCAACAATTTGCTGAATTTAACCAGCTGCATTGGTCCCTCTTTATCAGGAACCCCCATCTCTCCCAGTTCCTTTGACCCTGGAGAGCTTTACTGAGCCACTTCCCAGATGATTCAAATAGGTTATCTTCCATCGACAGAGGGAGGCTTCCAGGGATCGCAGCCCTGGTCAGGCTGTCAAACTGGAATGCCGGAGAGAAACACAGCGCGCTTGGCTCAAGCATGTTTAGTGGCTCCTTGTTTTATGGATCCACATTCTTTAGCTTGCTGGAAGGCCGCTTCAGTTTGGCCTTATCCTGGAGGCAGCAATGTCTGGTGACAAAAGCCCTGCATTTGGGAAGGAGAGAGTGTGACTCTCGACCTGCCCTCGGGCAGTGTCCCTGCCAGTCCTGTAAGGCAGGGGGCTCTTCTGCCTAGGGGGACAGGGGAAGAGGAGGCATGTCTGCCTTTCCCAGGTTTACCAGTTGAGTATGATTTCATTCAGTGAGGGGTTGTGCCGCTAAAAAACAGTGTTTTTTAAAGCTTGAAAATTCTCACGGGATCCAGACTTTCGGGACCCATGGAGACGAATGAGTCCCTGGAACTATTGCTCCCAGATAATCTTTCAAACCTAAACCAAAATGCCCCCAGAAGTCTTTAAACCAAATGCTCGTTTAGTTTAATTAGTAAAGAATGTCTGCCTTGAAGCTGACTACAGGAGACCAAAATGATACACCTGGTGTGAACAACTAAAACCTTCTTTGTTGGTCCCTCCCATACACGTTGGGGCTGATATGGTTTCCAACATTTTTTCCCCTTCCTCTTGGGGTTTAGCTCTGATGTATTTTGTCATTGGACAACCCTCTTGAATTTTTTATATATGTTTTTCTGTTTTTCGGTACATGAGACCCAGGATTGATGAATCGATGGACACAACACGTAGAATAAGGGTTCCTGGGGAATACTTGGGGGGGGAGGGGTGTGTGTAAAGGGAGCCGATGTCAAGGAGTTCAAGAAGGAAAAGAATCTGTTGAAACCGACTGTGGTAGCAATTGTACCATACGACTTGATATGATTGAACTATGAAATGATACATCTGTATTACCTCCCAATAAAAAAGGTTTTTTTTGGGAGGGGGGAGAATGTCTGCCTTGAGCTATGTGCTCTTTAAAAGAACTGTCTGTATGGGATCAAACTGACACCGGCAGCCAGGAAGGTTGGACGGTGGCCCAGGGGCCAGTGAGCTTCTGTTAGCGTGAGAGGAACCGTTCAGAGGGGTAGAGGCCGTGGTCAGTGTCACAGAAGTGTGCATGTACACATTGTTGAAGTTTGCTGAATTGGCATATGGTTGCTGTGTATTTTTTAAATCATTTTATTGGGGGCTCTTACAGCTCTTATCACAATCCATCCATCCATTGTGTCGAGCACATTTGCACATTTGCTGCCATCTCCACTCTCAAAACATGTTCTTTCTACTTGAGCCCTTGGTATCAACTCCTCACTGTGTGTGTTTTCAACAACAATCATAAAACTGCTTGGAAAACACTGTCCTTCAACCCACAACTCCAAAACAGCCTCCTACCCACTATTCCCCCGCCCCGCCCCACCTCTTAGCCTGTAAGACTTAGGGCAACCTGAACGGAAGGTTTGGGTCTTTTTTCCTTTCTGGCTGGTGGCAAATCTCAGCCAGATGTTAGCGGAAGAATTATTTTCTTTAACATTTGTATCTTTCTCTGTCACACGTCCTCCCCTGCCACCCCACCCCACCCCCCAGCTGTCCTCCCTCCTCGTTTCCCAAGTTGAAACCTGGCGAAGGAGCGAGACATGACCCAGCTTATTGGCTGCACCCAAGACGAGGGGCAGTGGCATTGCTATGAAAACCAATGTTCTTCCACAATTCTGCATTCCACAATCGGTCTCCTTGGCCTTTTCTTTCTCCTCCACCTTCCCCTCTCTTCACTGAAGGTGTGGTAAACTGCTTCACATAGCCATTTGTGTTAGTCGGGGTTGACTAGAGAAACAAATTCAGAGACGTTCATATGTAAGAGAGAGTTTTATTTATACATTAAGAAAACATCCCAGCCCGGTTCAGATAAGTCCATAAGTCCCGTATTAGCCCATATGTCTGATACCAATCTGTAAATTCCTCTTCAGACTCACGAAACACATGTAATGACACCAAATTCAGGAAGATCACAGGCCAGTCTTGTGGCTCCAGTAGCAGTGGAAGCATCTCAGCCCTGGCAGGGGTCTTCATGGGGCTCCTTCAGCTCCAGGGCTCTAGCATAGCTCCATGGGTCTTGTCAGCAGGAATATCTCACAGGGAGTGAGCATGTATCCCACCTCCAGTGAGCTATTTATCTCCTTAGCACCTCTGAATGAGGTCATCAAGCTGCGACCTGATCGATGGGATAAACTCCACCCCTTCGCTCTTAAGTCTCAAACTGACAACAGATGATGTAACTACCACACAGTCTAGCCATAGTCTTTGTGACTTCCACCGTATAACGGGGTGAGACTATGTAAATGAGGTGCTGTAACTCACCAAGGGGAGAGGATCGCTACCTAATAATATGAATGAGGTGCTTAGCACCCTTTAAAGGGGTAGAGCCAGGCAAACAAACTGTATGGAACTCTGATGGGGTTCTGTTTTGCCATCTTTCCAGCTTTTAAAAAAAATAGACAACTTCCGAATGAGTCAAAAGAGATCAAATGATAAGATATTACATTTTAACCTAACTAATCCTGCTATACTGGACTTTACAGTGCTCTCTCTGACGCAAGGTGTTCACATCCCTGGACTATGGTCAGAGGCGCTTCACTGGACCCTTCACCCGGGTGGGGACCCTGCACATGGACTTGGGCTTCCACTGTCAGCCATAGCCTTCTGCAAACCGGGTGTTCATAGCTTAAACTCTGATCCTGTTCCCACCCTCAGCTTTGGATTTGATTATTTACAATCCTTGGATCCCACAGGCTGGTGTACTTCTTCTGTACGGACTTAGTTGACATGGGACTGAAACTCTTTTGTATGATACTTTAGTGGTGGATAATGGCATTATGTATTTATGAAAACTCATAGGACGGTGCCACACAGAATGAACCCTAAAGCACGCGTGGATGTCAGGTGATAATAAGGTGTCGTATCCGTCCGTTGGTGGTCACAGATGCACCACACAAATGTGAAGCTAGGCTTCAGCAGTATCTGTTGAGGGGAAAGGGTCTCGGAGATGCGTCCATCACCAAACACAGCGCAAGCTCTGCCCTTCTGAGAGCACCCCAACTTCTCTCCTGGGAGCGTCTTTCCGGGTGGGCGGCCACATGGAAGGGGTGATCACGACAGAGTTGGGTGGACGCTGTCCCCCAGCCAAGCGTTAGGAGGAGTCAAGGAACTCACCCCGAGACCTTCTGCGGTCTCATTACTGCTGCCTCTGGCAGGCTGACTGCAAAGCATCCAGCTTGGCCAAACAAGGCCCTCAGGATGATCTTTCTTTGACTTTACTTTTGCCTTTGGGGTCTCCCGGTTGTGCGAACAGTTAGCATTCCGTTGCTCACCTGAAAGTCGGCTGTTGGAGCCCACCCAGAGGCTGTGAAGAAGAAGGCCTGCAGAACTACTGTGGGAAGAACCGACAACCAGGGACCCCCTGGAGCCCGAGTCTCCTGACACACGTGGCGTCCCCGTGAGCTGGAGTCAGCTCCATGGCAACTGGCTCCAGCACAGACACACAGCCCCCATGAACCGTCTGGCAAGTTTCCCGCCTCGGAGAGGGGCCAGTCCTCCCACTTCCTGTTGCTTTCTGTCCTTGGTGGCATCGTGGGCTACGTGCACCGTGAGCTGCTCGCCACAAGGCCAGCGGTTCACACCTACCAGCTACCCCATGGGAGAAAGACGGGCTTTCTACCCCGTTGAGAGCGACCGTCTCAGAAACCCACGGGGGCAGTTCTACCCGGTCCTCCAGGGGCGCGATGAGTCAGCATCGACTCCGTGACAGGGAGTTTCCCCCATTCGTGAAAAATATTTGTACTTTCCTTCTCTGGCAGGTTTTCATTGGTTTTACTGTACGTGCTTACTAAAAAAAATGATCATTAAACTGATCAATACGTTGTGAATGGAAATGTGAGTCTCCCTTGCTCTCCCCAGCTCCCAGAAACCACCACGGCTAACCAGTTTCTTGAGTTTTTCTCCCTAAGAAAGTCAATAGATATGAAATCCCATAAACTCCTTAGACATGAATGGAGCATTTGGAGTCCAGGTGTGGCGCAAAGGACCAACATGCTCATCTGCTAAACTGAACGGTTGGTGATTTACGACCCTGCAGCGGTGCCTCAGAAGAAAGGCCTGGTGATCTCTTTTGACAAAGCCAGCCGCAGAGAGCCCGTGCGCACAGTTCTGCTCTGACATACGTGGGGCGCCCGGAGTTGGAGCCCATGCAGCGATCACTGGTTTGGTGTTTTAATTTTATCTTTCAGCGTTGGAAGCAACTCTCGCCTTCGACTTTGGATTGGCAGGAGAGCTTTCCAGTAGGCCTAGGCCGGGATCCTGCGCTGGATGAACACTGTGGCTGACCTTGGTGTGTTGAGTGAGACCCAGGAGATGCTTCAAGGGTCTTGGCGGCTGAGAAGATGCCCAGAGGAAGCCTGGCCGGCACGGGGAGCAGAAAGAGCCAGGTGTAAGGACTGGTGGGCGTGGGGCCATGCCAGACAACACAGTCGGGATGGGGCCCACCGGGTTCAGTCATTCTGGGGAAACCCAGACAACGCCAGACACAGGCCAAACCGCCGGCATGAGCTCCGCTAGCCAACCTACCCTTTCGCTGCTTTCTTGAAAGAAACCTCTTCTGCGTTCTCTCTGCAGCTTTCATTCGGCTTCGGCCAGCTTGCGTTTCAAAACAGGACACATTACCTCGCTACTGCATAATCAAGCTTTTGTTAACACCTACCTCATCATCAAAATACGATCCAGGTGTTTCGCTGAGCCGGTCTCAGTCCGAAGCAATTTAAATGAATAAACACACTTCTCATTCTTGAGTATTTAGCTGAGAAGCAAAATAAGTAAATAGATAGATAAAAAGCCTGATGTGGGAGAAATGTAAATGTAAAATGAGAAGCAGGTATGTCCCAGGTGGGCAGCGCTGGACACACAGCATCACTAAGTAAGTAAGAAAAGGTGATGATCCCTAAGGTTGACCCATACCTGTATCTGTCTGATCACGTGCACAAAACCCAACCCAAACTCACTGCCCTCCAGTCGATGCTACGCAGTGACCCTATAAGCCAGCGTAGACTGTCCCTGTGGGTAAATCTGAGACCGTAAATCTTGGTGGGAGTAGAAAGCCCGGTCTGTGTCCCACAGAGCAACGGGTGGTTTTGAACTGCTGCTGCTACGATGAGCAGCCCACCGTGCAGCCCCCTGGGCTTCCAGGGTCCCGGCCACATACTGAGAGCCATGAATTAGGGTCCATAGGAGAGCAAGGGGACTTGAAAGGGCATCTCAAATCCTGCGGGGTGAAAGTGGTCTAGACTGGGAGCCAGAAATGATCTCCATGTTTATCTTGAATCTTCATGAGCCAACATAGGGTCTCGCACTCGGGCTGCCGTTTGATTTAATGACTGTGATTTAGGTGCTGTTGGAACCTCTGTGACGGTCATCCCTGTGTCGCGTCCTAGTGGCCCTCCAGATTCGGCTGCCATAGGTTGATGGTGGGGGACTGATGCCCAGCCTGACTGACTCATTTTGGGGGAGAACACCAGTCACTGTTCTGGAAGCTATCCTCCCCGCACCCCCAATTCCATTGCAAGAGACGGCCAGCACAATGAAGTATATGCCATGAAAAAAGACAAAATCAAGCATTCTGATCAAGTAATTAAATATATGCTACACGTATGGGACAGACTGGGTTTTTAATTTCTCCCTCACAACCCACCCCCCAGCACCAGTGGTGCCGTGTTTAAGTACTTGGTTGCTAACTGAAAGGCCAGTGGTTCAAATCCCTCAGCCAATCTATGGAAGAAAAGACGTGGTCCATTGGCTCCCACACAGCCCAGGACACTCCATGGGGCAGTTCTCCCATGAGGGTCATTTCTTTTCTTTTTTCTTTTTTTTAATCATTTTATTAGGGGATCGTACAACTCTTATCATAATCCATACATACATCAATTGTGTAAAGCGCATTTGTACATTCATTGCCCCATGAGGGTCATTTCTTAGTGATCTCAGCTACACAACAAGCTGCCACGGAATCGATTCTGACTCGTCATGCTACGGTAGGGGTGGCTGGAACTATCCGTGGGGATTTCTAAGAGTAGAAAGCCCCGTCTCTCTCCCCATCATGATCTAGGGCAGCTGCAATGGCAATACCACAAGCAGTGGCTTTAACTAACACAACTGCATTCCCTTCGTGCCGAGGAGGCCAGAAGTCTGAGCTCAGGGCTCCAGCTCTCGGGAAGGCCTGCAGCTCGGTCAGCTCTGTGTCCTTGTCTCCTTTCACACGGTGCCCAGCGGTCCTTGGAAACCCTCCTGTGTCTTGGCTTCCATCTTCCCTGAGGTCTAGGAGCTTCCCAGCGCAGGGACCCCAGATCCAAAGGACGCGCTCCGCTCCTAGCTCTTCTTTCTTGGAAACAGTGGTATCCCTGGTGCTGACTTTCCCTTTTCTCAGTCCCTCTGGACACAGAACTTAACTGTGTGGCATTTGACATGGTATCCTCTTTCACCCCTAGGGGACCATGAGTGGGGCGGATCCTGTGATGCTTGGGGTCATTGTCAAAGACTCGTGCCTTTTCCCCTTTTGCATGCTGTGTTGGTCTGGGTTGACTAGAGAAACAAATTCATGGACACTCACATGTGTCTAAGAAAGCTTGATATAAAAGAGCAATTGTATATTGAGAAGCAGCCCAGCCCAGTCCAGATCAAGTCCCTAAGTCCATTATTAGCCCATATGTCCAATACTAGTCCATAAATCCCTCCTCAGACTCACACAGCCATGCAATAATGCCAAATGCAGGAAGATCACAGGTCAGTGGGTAGAAAGTTTTGTAGATCCAGTGGTGGTGGAAGCATCTCAGTGCTGGCATGGGTCTCCATGTGGCTCCTCTAGCTCCAGGGCTCGGACTGCCATCAGCATAGCTCCATGTGGCTTTTTCAACAGGAAGACAACAGAGTGTGCGTCTGACCTCCAAATGAGGTCATCAAGCTGTGACCTGATTGCCAGGCTAGACTCCACCCCTTCCCAAATTGACAGGAGATTATGTACCTACCACACATGTAATTCTTTTCAATTTCATCATCCTTGTTGATTTTTTCCTTTCTCCTGAAAGTATTAATTCATAGAGACAAAGCATTTATTTTTTAAACAGTCAGGATTCACACTTAGCGATATGCTTACCTCAATCTTGTTCAACAGCCTCCTTTTCTTGTTGCTGTTTCCTGCAGAGTTAAGCCATGACCAGGAGCTTGAGGTTGGGTTGGTGGACCGCATCTTCCCTGAAGACCACCTAAGCTGAGCCAAGGGACTCCTGACCTTGACACACGCATCCATCAAAGCAATCATCAGGAAAGAGTGCGTGTTCCTTCTGTTTCTTCTTGCTTGTTCCAAAGTCAGTGTGCATAATTTCCAAAGCGTCTCTGACACACCCCGGAGAGGCTCGCTGGTGGCCAGTTCCTGGAGGGCCCGGGTTGGCTCCCTGTTGCCAAGGTTCACCTCTCTTCAGCGAATTTCACCCCCCAGGTCCCAACGCCGAGGCCTTTCCATAAAGCCGCCAGCATCTGTCAAGTGCTCCAAATGGCACCTCCAGGTCCACGTAGCCTTTGAATAACTTGTTCGTTGGACATTTGCCTATGGAAGTTCCCAGAGCTCTTTAGGCAAATGGCAATTTGTTCTGTCTTAATTCAAACTGTGCATACAGCAGCCACATTTGGGCAAATGTGAACTGTCTGTGAGGAATTCGTCCCAAAGAGGTGTCTTACTCTGGTCTTGCTCTCTCAGGATGCTTTGCCTGCAAGCCCTCCTGGGCCCGGAGGCAGACCTGGAGTGTGCTTCCAGCGCCTCTTCTCCTGGGTCGGTGGCAAGTTTGCGACGGTTCTTTCATGAGCTTCTCGCCAAGTTTCTCCTTCTGCGTTGCCTTCCACCAAGCATAAATACCGAAATTAGACATTATTCTTGTGTGGACTACCGCGTGTCCCTCCTCAAGCTGGAACCTCCATCTGCTCACAAGGACATCTTCAATGGTAATTCAAGAATGAAGAAGAAAACGTGGTATCATTTTAAAGCGTTCCTGGGCTTCTTGATCCAAGAGGCACATTTGTAGATCCCGCATGTACACCCCTCTCTCCTCAGGAGAAAGACGAGGTGTTCTAACCCTGCACAAGGTGACAGTGTCAGAAGCCCAGAGGGGCAGGGTCGCTATGAGTCAGCATTGACTCGATGGCAGTGAGTTGAGTTGAATCGCAGTCCCATTTTTCCTTATGTTGTCTTCAAAAGTGTTCTTTTCCTCAATTTATAACTGTTTGACTCTTTCTCACCTGTGATCGTCTGGTGAGATGGAGGTGGGCTACACTCTTTCTCCATCTTTGGCTTCTCTCAGGAGCTGCTTGGCAGCTGTCCGTATCTCAGCTAGGGCGTCGTCTTTTACGGTGGCCATGCTGGGAATCCACTGCTTTCCAGCCATGCTGGTGGCTGC
>NW_022103914.1:6793326-6795017 GCF_000313985.2 Echinops telfairi
CCTCTCTGGGTTTCTGAGACTGTAACTCTTTATGGGAGTAGAAAGCTTCATCTTCCCCCCAAGGAGCAGTTGGTGATTTCAAACTGCTGACCTTGCAGTTCGCAGCCCAACACATAACCACTATACCACCAGGGCTCCTTATGTATAATATATATATGTGTATATATATATCTGTGTGTGTGTGTATATATATATATATATAGATAGATAGATGAGAGAGAGAGAAAGAGAGAGAGAGAGATTGATCGCACAGAAATGGCTTAAGCTATTATAGAGTCTGGCAAGTTCCAAGTTTATGGGTCAGGCACCAGGCTTCTCCTGAGTCAGCTAACAGCTACAAAGCCCCCATACCCCACTCCCTGCCTTTTTCCTGGGATCTGACAAATCAAAGCTAGGTGCAAGAGGGAAGACTCTCTAAGCTTCTCAACATGCAGGAGATGCACACAGCGGAGGGCAGCCTGGCAGAGGGGAAGGTCAGCTTGCCTCGTCAAACAAGCACAAGGACTGGCTCCCACCCAGCCCCAGAACAAAACCCAAGGAGCCTGAAGGCCTGACAGCCCATCTCGAAGGCTCAGGCAGAACCTGGGAGTGGGAGCAGGTGAGTAAGGCAGCCCACAGGGAAGGGGGGGGAGAGGAGAGAGGACCTAGTTGTCAGATGGTCATCAGGCCTAGTTCAAAGGACTTGGGGCTGAGGCAGGCCCAGGGATCGCCCACTAGATTAGAGAGGCCACTTGTACTCTCCCCTTGACAGCCTCTGGCTCCTTTGAAAGACAGTGCGCAAGCTTGTGGAGCTGTCTCCTGGCGCCCCGGTGCAGGGTCAGGCTAAGAGGAAAGCTGTACACGAAGTGGAGCCCTCCGCCGCCGCCCCCTCCACCGCTCTGTGGGGAGAAGTTCTGACGTTGCTATATATGCCATCCCCCTCCCCCCATGGAAGAAAAGAAATCACATTGTCATCGTTTTCTAAGTTTGCTCCTAACTCGCTCCGGTTTTCCTGTGTCTGGGCGAGGAGGGGAGCCATTTGCAGGCACCTCACTCTGAGAGCAAGGTGGGGCCTTCTAAATGTCCATTGGTGTAGCCATCCTCTCCTCTGCCTACAGCATAGCACCCCTGTCCCCATGCCTCAGCCTTCCGAAGGCACCCCAAGGCCTGCCTTGGAGACAGAGCTTGCTTGCCCACACGCAGAAAAAGGAAGAAGCCCGGGCCAGAAGGAAGGAGGAAAATTGGGATAGCGCCCGGCTGGTCAGGCCCCGAGGAAAGGTCTTCCTGGGCCAGGGGGAGAGCAAACCTGTTCACTGCTTCCGGAGCCTGTGGGCAGGTGGCCAGCAGGGCTTCCGGAGGAGACAGGCTCCTCCTAAACACAGCAACAACAGACCAGACTCGCTCAGGGCAATGGCCACGACAACAGTGAGAGGGAGGGGCTGCTGGGGGGGATGAAGATTAAGATAGGTTTGGGGCACTGTTCTCCCCTGAGGGGAGAGAGAGAATATCACGGCATCTATGAATTCCAAGAAGAAGTGAGGGGTGGGTGGGGGGAGGGTTTTTTTTAAATAGTTTTATTAGGGGCTCATATAACTCTTATCACAATCCAGACATACATCAATTGTGTCAAGCACATTTGTACATTCATTGCCCTCATCATTCCCAAAACATTTCCTCTCCACCTAAGCTCCTGGCATCAGGTCCTCATTTTT
>NW_022103914.1:6796146-6798290 GCF_000313985.2 Echinops telfairi
GGGGGGGGGGCTGTTAAACAGTTCCTTGTGCCAACTTGGAGACCTGAAACTCCAGCAAGCCTGGAAATGGTGGTGGGCGTGGGACAGGTGATGTGATATGATATGATATGATATGAACCCACCCCCCCACGCCCCAGGGAACAGTTCACCATCACAGGCGGCAGGCATCCTGGGGAGATGGGCTCTCATCCTATCACTTTGCACTTTTATAGACAGGAAACTAGAGTTGGACCAGGACTTACTGAGAACAGAGCTCCTCCAAGAGAGGTGAGGCAAATGGCCACACACAAGATGATTTCGTGCTACAAAGAGGACTTAGTTATTTAACAGGCAAGGAGCCTTGGAGACACTGCGATCAGCATTGGGCTGCTAACTGCAAGGTCAGTCATTCAAACCTGCCTGCTGCTCCTCGGGAGAAAGACGAGGCTGTCTGCCCCTGGAAAGGTTCCCAGCCTGAGAAACCCTAGGTAGGTGCTGGGAGTCAGCATGACTCAATGGCAGGGGGGTGGTTTTTGGCTTTATTGTAAGGGAGTCTCTGGAGACTGTAAACAGTTCATAGTGAACATCCGTGCTAACTGAAGAATTGGTGGTTCAGTCCCCCCAGGGGCAGCTTGGAAGGAAAATCTGAAAGGGACAGGGCAGCGGGCTCCATCAGGCCCTCAGACCCCAGTTCATGGCACCCCAGCCACACGTGGGACCCCTGTCACTCACAGGCGCTAGACTGCTGCTGCTGGAGACCAGGCCTGCGGAGGAGAAGGTCATCGGAGAGCCAAGATCTTACAGCAGCATTACCTCTCACTGCCAATGCGAGGAGCCAGGAATGAGCAGCCTGGCTTCAAGGTCAGCTCCAGACACATTTTTACGCTGAGCAGGGGTTTCCATGGCACACTTGATGTGAGGACCTCAGGCAAAAGCTTCGGGCTGGCCTACCTGCCTGCCTGCTACACTCGCCCGAGGAGTCTCCCTGGAGGGAAGAGGCGGGGAGGGAGACGTCCGGCAAATGCCTGGACAGAGAAGTTCTGAATTCAGGTGGCTTCTCCAAAGTTCCCAGGACAAACGTGGATGGGGAGATGAAAGCGGAAACGCATACATTGGACGTGTCTTTCGGACCCGGAGGCCCTCAGGAATCTCTCAGCAAAGAACACACCAACCAGTGTGCCTCTTTGCACGTGGTGGTTATCAATATTCAGCACAGCCTCCTACCAAGCATCGTTTTTGAGGCTCCCAGGCTTACCTCTCAGTAGCTGGGTGGTCTTGCCCAAGACATTTAACCTCTCCAGGCCTCCGTTTCTCCATCTGTAACGTGGGAATAATAAAAGTTCTTTTCCCACAGGCCACTTTGAGGGTTAAACGAGATACGCTTGGCATGGTAGAGGGCACAAGTCAAGCGCTCGGTGGTGGCAACTGCACCATGACTACTCTTGTCCCCAGGCTGGAGTGCAGTTTCACTGCCTCGCTGAGGAAACCTGCTTGGATTTGCAAATCCAGACTGACTGAACAAAGCAAAACAAAAACCTAGACATTCTTGTTTCCATGTGGTTCATCTCCGGCCCCAAGATCATGAAAAAGGGGCACCCGGGCACATTCATGTAGTGAGACATTCAAACCAAAGTGAGGGTATCAACAAGGCCGGGGGAAAATCCAGTTACATTCAGGATTCCTCCCTCACAAGCCACTCTAGCTTCAGTAATCCCTATCTCAGTAAGTGACCCCTGCTAAGTGTTGGGATTTAGTGGAGTCAAGAAACAATACCTCCCTTCTATTCCCAACTCAAAACCACGATTTGAGGTGGATAAAGCTGGTCACAGAGGCCCTGGGTGGTATAAGTGGCTGATACACTCAACGGATAACCAAAAGGGTTCAAATCTACCCAGCGACACCTCAAAAGTAGGGATTGAGTCAAGGGCAACTGGTGGCTTGAGGTAGTTATCCTATCCTGAAGTGAACATGCATTCCCAGCCTCCAGGCTTTGTGACGGGCGCAATGGCTGCCCTGCAGCGTAAGCAGGGCCACATGTGTCTGTACAGGCAGGGGTACCTGGAGAACTCAGGAGACGAGCCTGGTCGCTGCTCCCTGACACAGCCGTCATCTAAGAGCCAGTGAGGAACACAGAGCTCAGCGGGGTTACTCTAACAAGAGTCCTC
>NW_022103914.1:6799580-6802067 GCF_000313985.2 Echinops telfairi
TGCTGGTGGTTTCAAACTGCTGACCTTGGGGATCCCAACCCAATGTGTAACCACTATGCCCCCAGGGCCTCTTGACTAATATAGACTCCATGAAAATATAATTACCCTTTCCTCAGCACCTGGCACAGTAAGGGATTCATAGTAAATGCCAGGTAAATATTGTCAACGTATTGGGTGAAGGAGAGAAAAGATTAGGGGCAAAGGCACAATCCCAAGGGAGGGTTCTAGAGAGCAAAGGCTCTTCTCCTGTGTGAGGGCGGCAGATGGCGACATGAGGGGGGCGGGGTGCGTGGAGGGGGCAGGGGAGGAGGGGTTTGGTCTGGAATCAGATGGCAGAAGCTAGCAGCTCCCTGGCTGTGTGTGGACACAGCCCATAGCACCAGGAGGCACAAAGAGACAGAGCGAAGGAGCCGGCCCGGCCCGGCCCTTGTCAGATGGTCTGCACACAGGGGATCTGGAACTTGGCTGGAGCGGCAGGAAGTACGGGTCTTGGCACCAGCCACAAGGAAAATCACCCACAACCTTTCTCAGGAGGCAGCGCGGGTGGACTCTCCTGAGCACCTGCATCCACATGCAGGGGGATATTTGCCATTTTATAAGGGTCTCTGCATTGGAATCCCCTCTCTAGTTTGTTGAAGGGAGGGGCGGGATCCTTGTAGCATGAATCTTTCCGGAGCGTAGTCAGCTTTGTCCCTGTTTTACAATCCTGGCTCCCTAGCCTTGCTGGCAATGCTCAATGTGACCCGATAGCATTGAATAAATTCTTTTTCTGCGTAAGCCATGCAGAATTGGTATCTGTTGTTTGCAGCCAAGAACTGTAACTGGTGTTGTCTGGGGCCACCTGGGAGGTGACATGTGACAGCTGTGTGCATGTGGACAACCCCAAGAGACAGAAACTGCCCTTGCAGCCCGCAAGTCAGGGGTCCTCAGAGACAGGGAGGGAAGGGGTCACTGTGGGTCTCAGTCTCTGAGTGAAGCTGCAGCTCCCACAAATCTGTGGGTGGGGACAGCCCCAGAAAATCAGTCCATTGTTGAGCTAGGCCTACACGGTGAGTCCTCCCAATACTCCCTCAACCCATGGCCCAGGAAACCCCTGTTCTGTGGAGACCCAGAGAGCCCCCCAGTTGGCCCATGACCTTGTGGGAATGCAAACCCCTGCCCCTCCCGGGCATCCCTGCACTTGTGCTTTCCTGCAGGGACGGGACTCGGTTCATCTGGTCACCTCTGGGCCGCTGGGTGTACTGCAGAGGATCACATCAGGGCGGGAGAGGGCCCTTACCACACTTCCTGATGCCTCCAGTAACAGGGTGCTAGCACAGGAAAGGCCCACGGGGAGCTTGGGGCCCTGTGGTGGCTCATGCCGGCAGGCTTCAAAATCATCCAGGGAGCTGCTGTCAGGGAGGGTTCCCGTAGACGCCCAGCCCCAGAGCTGAGCCTCCGGGGTCTGGGATGTGTACACGCTCCAGCGGAGCTGAGCATGACTGTCCGCAGTGATCCTGGCCCATCCTCTCCTCTGTGCTCACTCGTTTCTGTGGAGCCAGGCCCAGACCCATGTCAGTCCCCTGCACGCTGGGACAAAGCACTGCCCGGTCCTGTGCTATCCTCGCCCCACGATCATTGCACATCAGTCTTGTGATCCACAGGGTTTGCACTGACTGAGTTTCAGAAGCAGTTCACCAGGCCTTTCTTCCTAGTCTGCCTCAGTCGGGAGCTCTGCTGAAACCTGTCCGGACTCACGTAAGCCTCCACGGACAGACGGGAGGCCGGTGCACTGGTCCGTGCTCCCGGGCCAGAAGGTGGGATTTCACTAGGGAACCGCCGCTGCCCTCTAGCTCATCTTGCAGAAGAAGAAATTAAGACCTAAAGCGACATGTTCTCCTGCCCAAACCCTCCGGACTCCTACTCCCTCCCGGCTGGCTGGGGCATGCAAAGAGTTTCTTTCACCAATCGGTCGATTGGTTTTTGTGGCCTCTTGGAAGACAAAGATTCTAAAGGGAGCGGCTTTTCGTGGGAAAATGCTGGGAATAAAGGGGGAGGCACCACTCTTTCCTGTGCCGCGTGGTCTCGGCCGAGTGGGATTCTGTAGACAAAGACAGGAATTGATCCAGCCGGGCCCTCAGCCCAAGTCCAGTGGTCAGTCCCCTCCCTGAGCCTCAGCTTCATCCAATTGACAAAATGGGGTTAGATCTATTTACTCTGCCTACCTTGCCAGTCTCTGGGGTGAGTGTGAATTGTGAACCTCGTGGTACTGCCCTGAGCGGTACTGCAGACACAGGAGGTGTGACTCGACTATTGATTTCTACTGGAGGTCCCCTGAGGACATGCTGGGTCTGTCTTGGAAACGGCAGAGGAAGCTAAGCTGCTGCCAGGGATGCTCTGGGGAGATTCTCAGGCCTTGTGGGCTGGCTGGCAGGGAGAAGCAGTTTGCTCACTCAGCCTCTTCATTGCCAGGGGTGTGTGTTATGGAGGGGGGAGGAAGTCACTGGA
>NW_022103914.1:6803154-6811433 GCF_000313985.2 Echinops telfairi
CCCTTACCAGGTGCTTCTGGGAAACATCCCTGATTTGTGTCGGTGGGAAAATGAAGCTGCACGAGGGGACAGAAGTTGGCTAAAACCACACAATAAACGCAGGGCCAAGACAAATAAAAGCCCGCCTTAAATGCAGGTCTCTAACCCCCAGCACAGGAAGCCTGGGGGCAACGCAGGTAGGTACTCCAGCAACTAACAAGAAGGTCAGGTGTTTAAGCCCAAAGTGGAGGGGTCTGTCAGCCTCTGCCAAGATTGTCACCTTGGCGGCTCGAAGGATCGTTTTACATGACAAGCTCTGCAGGGTTGCCATGAGTTAGGAACTACCTAATGGCGATGGGTTGGGTTAGGTTTGGTCAACCTCACAACAGGTGTCTGCAGCACAGGTGGCCCTCAGAGAAAACAATCAATGCTCTGCCCTTTCTGTAAAAAGACATCGTACTTGATAAAGTGCAAGTTCCGTGTCAAAAAACCCAACCCCCTCAAGGAGACGGACTGGCACAGTGGCCGTGACAATCGTCTCAAACACAGGGATGCCTGTGAGCTTGCACGAGTGGGACAGTGCCTTCTGGGCAGCCACACAACCTCGTGAGGACGACTTGGGGCACTTGCTGATGAAGAGCAAGGATTGCAGCCATTTGGGATGGATTACAGCTCCATGTAAAGAAGACCAAATTCCCAACAGAAGAAAGATTGAGGTTGCCAAGGATTCTGTCTTGCTTGGATCCGCAATCAATGCTCACGGAAGGAGCAGTCAAGCCGTCAAACAACGCATCGCATGGAGTTCGTCTGCTGTACAAACGTCTCGTAAAGTATCGAAAAGCAAGGATATTACTTTGAGGACTGTGCTCAGCAGGGTTCTCTAGAGAAGCAAAACTAGGACACTTATGATTTTATATATATAGATGGGGAAGTTTATACAGCGAAAAGGAATATAACCACAAATTAGTCCACATGGCAGTACCCAGAGCTCAGTCCAGCTTTAGTGTGACGGTGAATATACTGAAGGTCCTTCCAACCCACGTGGCCACTAGCCCAAGGGCAAGGCCAAACAGTAGGAAGATGGAGAGGTGAGGGTAGCAGAGGCCAATAGCGCCGTGAAGCGAAAAGGTCATGGTGCAGCCTCACGGTGCAGCGGAGGCAAAGTGGCTGGCTGGAGATGGGGTGTCTGGAGTGGTGGCAAGGCAAGCAAAGTCGGCCCACAGGCAGCAGACACCAGCCGTGGAACAGCATGGCACAGTGACTTGGGCCACCAGATTCAGCCCTGTGGAGCAGAGCACTGCATGGTCCACAGACAGCACAGCAGACAGGAGAGACAGGGCAGCTAGATCAGGCAGCGTGCTGGTCTCACACCAGGGAGAGCGGGGGGTGGGGGTGGGGGCCCTCCAGAGAGCCTGTGTCTGGTTCACATCTGCAAAGAGGTCATCAAGCTATGACCTGATTGACAGGCTAAACTCCACCCATATCTTCTTACAGGTGCCATGTCGGCACCCAAAACTTAACTATCACAAGGATGAAGGTGCACCTGACCAACCCGTGATATTTACAATGGCTTCAGATGCTTATGAAAGTTGGACAGTGAATATGAAAGACCACAGAGGGCTTGAAGCACTTGACTGTGGTGCTGGGGACGACGACCGAGAGTCCCACAGGCTGTCTTAGAAGAAGTACAGCCAGAAGGGTCCTTGGGAACAAGGATGGGGAGATCGAGTCACGTACGGGGGACGTGTTATCAGGGGAACCAGTCCCTGGACAGGATAGTGTCCGTGGTAAAGTAGAAGGGCAGCCGCTCAGAGGAAGGCTCTCCACACGATCAATTTGTCACGGGGCTGCCACCCTGGCCGCAAACGGGAGAACTGTGACAAGCAGGGCCAGGCAGGATTCCGCGCTGTTGTGCATAGGGTCCCTATGAGTCTGAACGAGTTGATGGCATCTAACAACAACAACAACAACAACAAGAGTTTGAATCAACTCGACAGGACCTGACAATAACACCACCCTTACTGCACCATTCACACACCCTCTGGAAGGGGGCCTGGCCTGCAAAGGGGTTTTTAAAACAATAAACCCACTGTCAATGAGTTGATTTGTTTCGGAAAGCCATAAATCTTTAAGGGACTTTAAGAGACTGCCTACTCCCTTGGAGCAGCTGGTGGGTTTGAACCTTGGATCTTGTGATTAGCAGCCCAGTGGCTCTCCCACTGCCTCACCAGGGCTTCCAACAAAGGTATATGGGGAAGAAAACAAGGGACAATCTATTGACAAAGTTCGACCAACCAGGCCCTTGGGAAATGGCCAAACTGTGGGCCGATGTTTCGGAGACATGGAGGCCACACTGGGAAAACAGGGTCCTTCTGGCCACTTCCGCTCTGGGCTTACTCCACGGCTTGCCCAGCACTGGGCCAGGCTTTCCCAGTGGCCAAATGGAGAGGGTCTCACTGGCAGAAGGGGGTCGGGGAGGGGTCCCACCAATCGCCGCAGGCCACGCCCTGAGCCGTGAGTGGGCATGACGGCTCTGATGGGCTTCTGGTCATCGAGAACTGACGGCCTGGGCGGGGGGAGTGTCAGGAGCCGCGGTCACATCATGTCACGGCCGCCAGAGGAGTGGCTACCCCTCAGCCTCAGAGAGGTTTAAGAAACTGGACCAAGGTCCCACTGCTGGTGAGAACAGAGGTGCCCACACTGGAAGGTGGGGTGCACTTTGGTGTCTCCACTCCGAGCAATCATCAAAGGGTGATGGAGGAGGAGCACATGCCAGCGGGGCAGGGGCAGGGTGGGAGGAGGGTGGATCCGGGCCTCTGCACCAGACTCAGACTAGGTGACTGGCTACTGCCTCCTCATCGTCTGTGAGCCAGCGGCAGAGCTGGCGAACCAGGAACCCAGGAGGGCGCCCCAGGTGGCGGTAGGAAGGGGCTGTGTGGCGGGTGTACCCTGCTGGCCTGGACATGTGCGTCTGCTGTCGGTTCAAGGAGGCCGCTGCCTCGATTCCATCTCAGTAGAGGGCAGATGTTGGCACCAGTCACAAGAAGGCCTGCTTTCTGAAAGAATCTTGTTTTTGAGCAAGAAGTCCCCCTACCCACCCCCGACTTGGCATAACAAAAGCAGGCTGTTTGTTGTTTGGGGCAAGGGGGATTCATTTTGCAGTTCATTGCTGCCCATCTTGACCCTACAGAGCAGGGTCGAACTGCCCCTGTGGGTTTCTGAGACTGCCACTCTTTGTTGTGGTTATGGACGATTTTCATCATCTTTTTATTTTGAGCTTTCCATTAATTTTTAAAAAATCATTTTATTGGGGGCTCTTACAGCTCTTACAACATTCCGTACATCAACTGTTATCGAGCATATTTGTACATATTGCCACCATAATTTCCCAAACATTTTCTACTTGAGCCCTTGGTGTAAGCTCCACTTTTTCTCCTCCCTCCCCAACCCTTGTGAATCCTTGAGCAATTATATATTGTTATTAGTTGGTATCTTCCACTGTCTCCCTTCACCACATCACCACATTTCCCTGGTGGTGGTGGGGGGCAGCTGTATATCCAACCCTGTGACGGGTAACTCTTCATGGGAGTAGACAGCCTCACCTTACTCCTGTGGAGAAGCCTGCTGCCCCTGCGGTTAGCAAGCCAACAGGTGACCCACAAGGTGACCAGGGCCCCTTGAAAACAAGGGCTTCTAATTCAAGCCCTCACTCCACTCTTGATCTCAGGGGCCCTTCCCTGTCCCCAGCCGGGCCAGTCTGAAGACACTCCACCTGGAGGGGCCTGTAGACATGACCACGTTTGTAGCTTCTAACTGCCCCAGAGTGCCCCACGGCCTCCAGGGTGCGTGTGGGGGAAGGCTGAGGGATAAGGTTTAGACTCCTGTCCCCATCCCCCTCAAACACCCTAGGACTGCCTTTTAAACCAGTGTCTGTTACCCAAGCAAACAAACACATCTGAGCGCCTCCTTCAAGTCTCTCGTGCCTGGGTGCATGAGGCTGGGCAATGAAGCCTGTGTGTGGCAGCCCCTCCACTGAAAGGCAGCGCCCACCTCAGAGGGTGGGTGTGAGTTCAGTGAGTTAACGCAGGGGAAGCCCAGCAGCCCATTGAGCCTGGGTCCCAGCGAAGCACCCTGAGCGGTGCTGAGAGGAGACTGAGACCCCGGGGGTCTGAGAGACTCACCGAGGTCACGCAGCCACCTGGCAGGAGAGGGAAGAGTAGGGAGTGCCAGTTTTCCTGACTTGCCTCGGCAGGGCCCTTTCGTGTCTTAGACAGCTCATGGAAGTCTTGGAACAAATAAACAAAAGCTCATTTTGAGGAAACCAGGCTGTATTCAGGAATTGTATTGCAATCAGGAAAGATGTGCATCAGGGTTGGGATCCTCGCACCATACTCATTCAATCTGAGCAACTCATCCTTGAAACCGGATTGTATGGCATTAGGATTGGAGGAGGGCTTATTAACAACCTGCTATATGCAGATGACACAGCCTTGCTTGTTGACTGTGAGGAGGACTTGAAGCACCTGCTGATGAAGATCGAGGATCACAGCCTTTGGTATGGATGACAGCTCACTGTCAAGAAGACCCAAATCCTCACAACTAGACCAATAGGTAACATCATGATAAATGGAGAAAAGTGTGAAGTTGTCAAAGATTTTGTGTTGTGTGGTTCCACAATCAATGCTCATGAAATCAGTAGTCAAGAGATCAAAAGACACATTGTATTAAGTAAATCTGCAAGGAGGTTACTTTGAGGACTAGGCTGCATCTGACCCAAGCCAAGGTCTTTTCCATCGGCTCATATGTATGTGAAAGTTGGACATTGAATAAAGAAGACCAAAGGAAAATCAATGTATTTGGACTGTGGTGCTGGAGAAGAATGTTGAAAGTACTACAGACTACTAAAACGATAAAAAAAAAATCTGTCTTGCAAGAAGTATGGTCAGGAGACAAAGCGAGTGAATAAGCAAATGTGGTGAAGAAGCTGATGGTGCCTGGCTATCAAAAGATATAGCATCTGGAGTCTTAAAGGGTTGAAGATAAACAAGCGGCCATCTAGCTGAGAAACAACAAAGCCCACATGGAAGAAGCACACCAGCCTGTGTGATCACAAGGTGTCAATAGGATCAGGTATCAGGCATCAAAGAACCAAAAATCCTATCATTGTGAATGAGGGGGAGTGTGGAGTGGAGACCCAAAGCCCATCTGTAGGCAACTGGACATCCCCTTACAGAAGGGTCACAGGGAGGAGACAAGGCAGTCAGGGTGCAGTATAGCAACGATGAAACATACAACTTTCCTCTAGTTCTTTAATGTTTCCCCTGCCCCCACTATCATGATCCCAATTCTACCTTACAAATTTGGCTAGACCAGAGGATGTACACTGGTACAGATAAGAGTTGGAAACACAGGGAATCCAGGACAGATAAACCCCTCAGGACCAATAATGAGAGTAGCGATACCAGGAGGGGAAAAGGAAGGTTGGGGGAGAAAGAGGGAACCGATCACAATGATCTACATATAACCCCCTCCCTGGGGGACAGACAACAGAAAATGTGTGAAGGGAGACATCAGACCGTGTAAGACATGACAAAATAATAATTTATAAGGGATGGAATCATAGTTCAGCACCCAGCTGCTAACCACAAGGCTGGGGGTTCCAGCCCACCAATAGGAAACCATACGAACCCTAATAAATTATCAAGGGTTCGTAAGGGAGAGAGGGTGAGGGAGGGAGGGGGAAAAGTAGGAAGCAAATGTTTTGAGAATGATGATGGCAACAAATGTACAAATGTGCTTGACACGATGGATGGACGTATGGATTGTGATAAGAGTTGTACGAGCCCCAATAAAATGATTTTTAAAGAAGTAAGAGAAGTATGGCTGGAGAACTCCTTAGAGGCAAGGCTGGCAAGGCTTCGTCTTACAACTTTGGACATGTTGGCAGGAGAGACCAGTCCCTAAAGAAGGCTGTCATGCTTGGTAGAGTAGAAGGGTAGCAAAAACAGGGAGGCCCTCAACAAGATGGGTTGGCACAGTGGCTGCCACAGCAGGCTCGGGCACGGAACAATGGTGAGGCTGGTGCAGGGCAGGGTTTCGTTCTGTTGGGCACAGGGTCGCTCTGGATTGGAACTGACTCAATGGCACGTATAAACAACAACAACAACAACTGTGGGGAACAGAAGGATTTCTCTTAAGTTGTCTCCCCAAAATATATGCCAGATTTAGTTTGAGAATAATTGTTCACTAGGCGGTCAACGAAAGTAGGTCAGAGATTATTCTCCTTAACATCAGCCATCAAGAGTGGATTGGGAGTCATTCTCACTGAGAGGTATCAGCTGTCTAGATCAAGCAGGCACCACTGCTTATCCCACAACAAATAGGGGCCATTCCTTTCTGTTATGGTTCCCTCGAAGCAATGCCCATAGGCAAGCCCGGGACCACTCTAAGATGACTAAGCTTAGGCTACCATCTTGCCACACATGCCCCCCTATTCCCTCCTCTTACTATTGCACGTTCACCCCTAGGTCATCCCCCTCCTATTGCTTGTATTGCCTATGTTACAACCCCTCTCTATGACGTAGGTTGTTATCTGCTATCAGGGGGCTTGCATGCCTCCCAGGATAGTAATTGTCTATTTTATTATATGAGACACCAGAGTGATCAAACTTGTTCTAGGATGAATTGTATTGCCCCTTTTCTGGGATGTATGATTCTGTAATGAGATCCCCCTAAAGTGATATGATGCGTGGTTAGCAATAAATAAGGAGGCTCCCTGGTTCTTGAGGGTGGCTGGCTGAGAGGTGGCTAAGGAGGACGAGGCAGCTGTGCCTACTCTGACAGCTAAGCCCCCTCCACGAGGACCATCGAGTGGGGCTGAGGTGAGCAATGCTACCATGAATTGCGTCTGACTCCATTACTTGACTCCATCTTTTAACTCTCATGCTCTCTACGACTTTACTATAATCTCTACTTATTATCGCTGTACAATTGCGCCTACCGAACCTGTGATGTTTTGTGGGGCTCCCTCTTCCCTTTAACCCCACACAACGGGCTGTATCAAAGATCTGCAGCGCAGGCCCCATGCTTACCAGGGAGTAACGGAGGAGAAAGGGTAAGGACGAGGAGACAGAAAGAAAGGAAACAGGTGATAGGACGATGAGGAGGCTGGAACCCTCTTGGTTCAGGCATGAAACAGGATGGCTCAGGCCTCACTCACGTGCTCTAGAGGAGACACCTACATCAGGTAGAGGAACTAAGCCCAGAATTAAATAAACCCGTTGCCCTCTAGTCGGTTCTGACTCACAGGGACCCTGCCGGACAGCACAGAACTTCCCATGTGTGTCCAAGGCTGGCATTGTGATGGAAGCAGACTGCGGTGCCGGTCTCCTATGGATGGGCTGGAACCCCCAGCCTTGTGGTTAGCAGCGGGGTGCTGAACTATGATTCCACCAAAGTGTTTGAAGGCTAAGAATTTTGTCTGGAGAATAAGGATGACCATTTGAGTCACCGCAGACCTCAGCCTGCTTTGTGGTCACCTTGATGGCTAGATGGTTTTGAGGTCGAACGTGGAGTGCAGGCACAGCCACTAACTTGACCTACAGACTCCAGGGGCCCAGCAACGATCAGGGAGGCTACAGCCAGAGTGGCATGGACCCTCCTTAGTGCCTAAGGAACAATCACTTAGAGTCTCGTTCTTTATCTTGGTTCTATCATTTGCTAATTGCATGAGCAAAGTATTTAAGCATCCAAAGCTTGGATTTAATCATCTATAAAATTGGGATTGTAAATCTTGCCTCAAAGGATCATTGGATCAAATGGGATAATGCATATAAAGCATTTAATCCTGGGCCCTGCAAGTAGGAAATGCTCAGTTAATACTCAATACTGTTATCATCAAATGTCTCTTCCTGCCCAATGTCTGGGTGTTGCCTCCCCATCTTTCTGGATTATTTAAAATTTGATTTGCCTGCAAAGATAGAATTCCAAAATAGTAAAACAACAACAAAAAACAAAACCCCAAACTCTGCCAGAGTTGGTTTCAACTTATATTGACCCTCTAGGACAGGGTAGAGGCGTCTCCGTGGGTGTCTTGAGTGTCACTTTTTACGGGAGTAGAAAGCCACATCGTTGTCCCAAGGAGCACCTGGGGGTTTCGAACATAACCCCTTATGCCGCCAGCATTCCTTTCCCAAAATAGTAGGAATTCCAAAAAAAAGGTAACAGTTCTTTTTTTTCCCCACATAAATCTGTGAGGGGGGTCAGTGGTGTCCCAGTACCTGGGATCCAGCGTGATTTTG
>NW_022103914.1:6812274-6813523 GCF_000313985.2 Echinops telfairi
CTGTCCCATTTCCTGACTGCCTTGGGCTCAGCTCGCAGAAGTAGAGGTTTCTGGACTAGTTCAAAGATGGAAGGATTCAGTTCTCTGGGAGCTTCCGGGGCAGTTAGCTCGAGAGCCAGAGGGCTGGAGGCTTCCGAGGTCTCACTTGTGGAGCAGGTTGTGACTGGGTCCGGCCAGCCGGCATCGCGCTACTTCGGTCTCGCATCTTCTTCTCCAACCATGCTTGGATTCCCAAGGGCCAGATCTCATCCACTGAGGGAACTTTGGCTCACAGTGATCCCCGTTGTGTGTCAGCAGCAGCACTAGGCTCCAGGGGGTTTGTAGGGGCTGATTTTTCACAAGTAGTTCACCAGGCTTTTCTTCCGAGGCTTCTCTGGGATGACTCAAATCTCCAATCTTTTTGTTAGCAGCTGAGCACACTAACCATTGGTACCCAAGGACTCTGGAGCTCTTCAAGGTGCTCCAGTTGTTTGCCCCTTTCTTCAAGCAGTCTGCCCTTCCCAGCTGGTGGCCTGTGCCCATGCTGTGCCAGGTGAAGTGCCCAGTCTCCTGTTTGTACCAGTCACAGCCCTCCTTCCTTGCTAAGGCTCCCTGGAGAATGCCTCTTTTCAGACGCTTCCGTAATCCCCCCTCATGGCGGCACAAGCTGGCCTGAGTGGTGGTTAGTTCCCTGAGGTTGGTACTTGTCTCGGCTGTCTCCATCCCTCCCCCTGGTCTGGAGGCTCCTTGCGACTGGGAATCCAATCTCACCGCAGATACTCCACAGCCTGCACTTAGCCTTGGTCCATGGCTGTTGAAAGGGAAAAGGCAGGAAGGAAGCCAGTGCCTGGCTGAGATGCAGCCGAAAGATCATTAGATGAGCCAAGACCCAGGCAGCTGCGACGAGAGGGGCTGGTCCAAGCTCATTTCCTCCCCTGTGCTGAATGAATGGGCTAATCCCCATGGGCTAATTGTGCTTCAGAAAATACCCGCTTCTCTGCCTGGCATGGCTTGTAGGCTTAAGCCCTACTGGTCAATAACTCCTTCATCCATTCAAGAATTTGCAGGCTGTAGAGTTTGCGAATCACGAAGACCAAAGAAGTGCTCTTTTTGAACTATGGTGTTGGTAAAGCATGTTAAATGTGCACGGACTGCCACAGCACTCGGGAGTAAGCATTGGGCTGGGAAACGCAAGGTTGGTGGTTCAAACCTACCAGCCGAGCCAAGGTAGAAAGAGGAGGCTGCACGCTCCTGTAAAAATGTGCAGCCT
>NW_022103914.1:6814659-6819924 GCF_000313985.2 Echinops telfairi
TCCGGCCTCCGTGCTACATGCCTCACCCCTCGTGGCAGGGAGCCCCGGCCTGGTCCCTCCTCTCCCGGCCCAGCAGTTTGCTTTGCCAACTTACAGGCCAAGGCCTGGTAGGTCTGCTCAGGGGACAAGAAACTAGCCATCCCCGAACCAGATGCTGTGGAGTCACTTCTGGTTCGAGGGGACTCTGTGTATAGAAGAGTAGAATTGTGCTCTGTCGGGTTTTCCATTGGCTGCTTTTTGAGATGTAGACCACCCGGCCTTTCTTCCACGGCACTGCTGGATGGATTTGAACCAGCAACCTTCCAATGAGTCGCTGAGTGTTGAAGTGAGCTATCTAGGGACCCTCTGCAATGGCACTCACTCCCACCCCCCAAGATGTTCGGGTTATTAAGGACGTTAACAGCGTACATATGCTCTGGACACCATTCTACAGACAGGACAGCCTCTTTTCTGCTGTGCCTGCACACAGCCCTCTCTGATCTTGGGTCTCTCAGCAAAGAGGCCTTGGCCCTGCTCATGCCGTTATGAAGCTCTCTTAGGGCTGCTAATAAATGCCCAAAGGGCATACTACCGAGCCGTGAGCCTCGGCCTGAAAGCACTCAACTCCAGTTCTGTGGGTCAGCAAACCTAGTTCCCCCAATGCAGTGGCTGAAGGCACCCCCCACTGCACAAACCAGCCCCCTGACGGTACTCCGCTTTATTTGCTCCGTGGGCGAGGAAGCCCACCATGGTGTCTGTTCTGGCTCTTGGATCTGCCACGCCTCTGTAGCTCGTCTGGTGTCAAAGCTGTCTCCTGGACCAGCGAGGGTCAATGGGCACGCACCTTGGGGTCCAAAGGACACACGCCACTCCCAGGTCAGCTCTCTTCCTGGTAGGGGACTCCTTCCTTCCTGCTTCAGTGACCCAGCAGGAATGGCAACCGCGATGAACCGTCACTCACAGCTGAATCCCATAATGCCATCAGTATCTCCCCCCGCCCTTTCTTACCCAGACCCATCAGGAAAAAGCCATTTGGTGGGGGTTTAAAAGGCCGTGACTAGAAGCGTCATATGAAATCATTCATTGCCCTGCAGAGATTTTTCTTTGACATTCCTTAAATTGGACATGTGATTAGGAGAGGCCAGTCACTGGGAAAGGACATCATGCTCAGCTCAGGGTCAATGAAAAGGAGCAGGACTCTCGGCGGCATGGGTTGACACAGTGGCCGCAACTATGGGCTCAAACGCACCCAAACTCGTGAGGCTGGAGCAGGACCGGCAGGGTCGCTCTGGTATGGAGGGTTATTATGGGGTGGGGCAGACGCAACAGCACCGAACAACAATGGGCTGTGGACTATCATGGACAACTGCTCCTTGCGTCCCTTAGTCAGAGCTCCTTAAGTCACAAATGCCTTCCAAAAAACCCCCCAAACGGGAAGGGGAACTGATCGTGATGATCAACACATAAACACAAACACCCCCGCCAGGGGGAGGAACAGAAACCTCAGGGTAAAGGGGACAGCAGTCAGTGTAAGATATGAAAATAATAATTTATAATTTATCAAGGGGTCACGAGAGTGGGCAGGGAGGGAAAAAAAAGGAGCTGATACTAAGAGTTCAATAGAAAGTAAATGTCTAGACAATAATGATGGCACCATATGTACAGATATGCACAATACAACTGATGTATGGATTATTATGAGCCCCTAATAAAATGATTTTTAAATAAAAAACAAAGCAAAACAAAAACTCCTACTGCCTTTCTAATCAATACTAACTCATCCTAAACCAAACTCACTGCCATCAAGTTAATTCCAACTCATAGTGACCTCTCAGTCAGAGTAGAACTGCCCCTTGGCGTTTTCTGAGGCTGTAAATCTCTACCAGAGGAGAAAGCCTCATCCTTCTCCCACAGAGCAACTGGTAGTTTTGAACTGCTGACTTTGCCATTAGGAGCCCAACACGTAAGTCATTATGCCACTAGGGCTCAGAGCAAATCTAAAAAGGGTTTCCAAGGCTATATAGTTTTACAGGAGAAGCCCACCTCATCTTACTTCTGAGGAGTGGCTGGTGGGTTTGAACCACAAACCATGTGGTTAGCAGTCCAAAGCCAGTTTCTTCCATTGGAGCCACGGCCTATCCATCCTGCCAGCCCACAGTCACGTTTCCAAGGCCCTTTATGATGTTCTAGAACAGTGGTTCTCATCCTTCTTAATGCTGCAAGCCCTTTAATACAGTTCGTCATGTTGTGGTGCGCGGTACAGAGCACCAAGCCCATCCCCAGTGGCTGAGAGCAGAGGTTAGCAGCACTCTGAGACCCCGGGAACGACGGGGTAGGTCCCCCTGAAATGCGGCTCTAGCTGAAGCCCGGAGGAGCAGCCAGCCCACTGCTATTTCTGTCCGAGCCCAGTGTGGTTCCTCACGGCACTGTAATTATGCTCAGCCACAGCTTAATCATGGGGGCCGCCGCACATTTTAAAGAGTAATTAAGTGTGTCTCACCCAGAGCCCGGCACAAGGAGTTTCTGGGATGCCCATCCCCATGGGCACTCTCTCTCCTTTAGGATGTCTCCATTGGCACCGCCACTCACAGCCCTCCCTGCCCCTTCTCCCCCTGCCCTCACACCCTGTCAGTGGCCAGGCTGTTGGGAGATGCCCACGACACCCCTGCAATGCGACATGGGAAAGGCTGCCTCTTCTGCGCTGCTCCCGGCACAGCTGTGGGCTGGGAGAAAATGGACAGTGCTGTTCCCAACCCTCCCATCACTCCTTCACCAGCCTGGCTTCAAAACCCACCTGCCTCTTCACAGCCCTAACCTGACAGATCTGCTCGCAGTCCTTTATCCTGGAGTATAAACCGCACTTAAAGCATGGTGCTCAGCATTGGAGCTAGAGGGCATCTGGGGAATTATTTAGGCCAATTTCCCTCTTTTACAAATGGAGGAATGGGAGCCCACAGGGACCACAGGGCTGGCTCAAGACCACAGAGAGAGGCAGCCGAGCTGAAACGGCCATCCAGTGTCCACTCCCTCTCCCCCCTTGGGCCTGGGACAGGGATTCAGGTGGGAGGCCAGAAGGGGGTGTCTGGAGAGGGGAGAGATAAGCCACGTCTTGGACAGTGGGTTTACATGTGGGTCTTTGGCCCCACAGGGGTGGGAAGGCTTCAATCCCTGCTATGAACATTGTTTAGAAAAAGCACAACCCCTGAAGTGTGGCTGGACTTGCCATATGGAGATTTCACACTGAATACTACCATGGGCAGCAGTGGAGTTCCCATGTCTAGGAATTCGTCCAAGTGGAGTGTGTGAGTCCGGGTAGACTAGAAAAACAAATTCATGGACACACACACATATATAGGAAAGAGCTTTCTATACAAGAGCAATTGAATATTGAGCAAATATCCCAGCCCAGTCCAGATCAAGTCCATAAGTCTGATATTAGCCCATATGCCCGATACCAATCTATAAAGTCCTCTTCAGACTCACAAAACACATGCAATGATGCCGAATGCAGGAAGATCACAGGCCAGCGGGTGGGAAGTCTTGTGGATCCAGGGGCGGTGGAAGCATCTCAGCGCTGGCAGGGGTCTCCACGTGGCTTCGAGGCTCTAGCTTAGTTCCATGTGTCCTGTCAGCTGCAATGTCTCATAGGGAGTGAGCAAAGAGAAAGAGTGGCTCCTGCCCCCAGAGAGGAAAAGAGGAGTTCCCAGAATCCTCAGAAGGCCACGCCCACACCGAGGCCTCATTGGCTATGACCTGATTGACAGGCTAGACTCCACCCCTTCACTTGGACTCCTCAAATTGAGTATGTCACTACCACGGGGAGCTTACCTCCTCGGTTCTCGAAGTCCCCTCTGAACAAGACACCTCAGCATGCTCATGCTCACAGGCGGGGGAGCAGGCTCTAAAGTTTGAACCCATGTAGCTCTGCTCTAACCCCCATGCCACATGGCCACTAACTGAGCTCGTGGCCCCCCAAAAGGATGCTGAGGCAGCCCGAGGTAAAGAAAGGGCCCCTGGGATCGAAGCTGGAAGGCCAGAGTTTCCATCTTGGCTCTCCTACTTGCTGGTTGTGTAGTCTCGGGTGAAGCGCGTCACCTCTCTGAGGCTCAGCTTCCTTATCTGTGAAATGGAACGGATGGGCCTTGCCCCAACAAACTCATAATCGGTCTATGAGGCTCAGGTGAGAGGGAAGGGGTGCGCCCACGAGGCTAGTAATGAGGGAAGGGAGCACCTGCAGGCGAGGTGTTTGGCCACTTGAGGCAGGCTTCGGATCGCAGTCATCAAAATTGAGGACTAGAACAGCGACAGCTGGCCTTTAATTCAGATCGTGTGGAGTATGGAAAACTTTTCAATGGAAGGACCTGGGCTCTCAGTTGAGAAGACCTGACGCTTGTCCATTATCTGATGGACCAATCGAGAAGATGAAGCTTGCCCAGTGGAGTTCTAGGTCATAAATTCCACAGGCGTTAAGTTCGAGGTGGCAGATTTGAGCGTGGTCTCATCGTCTTAGGAAGTTCATGAGCACTTGTCACTGGAGGGCATCCAGCCTTGGCCCAAGGGCTGACTCAGGGTTCATGATCGCTTAGCTCTTTTCTTCTTGGAGGTTCTGGGGTCCTAGAAACCTATCATCCCAATAGGTGCTCACCCTGTACCCCTGAAAGAGCCACTCTCCTGCACACACCCGAAAGGACTAATTATGTGCTGGACTAGTTTTTGTTCAGTTTGCCCTTGGTGCCATCTCCTATTCTAAGGAGAAACAATCCCAGCATCTCTCAAGCTCTTTGCTCATATAACCTTTTGAGTCCAGAACCGCCCTCTGCCCAATGATGGAGAACAGTGTCCGCTCCATAGAGGCAGACTTCTTCCTGGAGGGAAGCTCGCAGGTTCCTCAACACCATCTCTCCCGTCCAGAGCAGGGTTTCCACCTGTTTCTTACACATTTAGCCATGGCCAGCTAGTGACAATGGATGGGCCTGAATTTTTAAGATGCATACTGAAATGATCACCAGAAAAGGAAATATTATGGGTGGGTAACCCTGCCAGAAACACAGTCTTCCTTAGTAAACAAGGGCAACATGCACATTGCATCGCAACCAAATCTCTTAACGGGCAGAGTTGGGAACAACGGTGCCCTACTCAAAGATGGCAGCCAACTTCACTGCTTTGGATATCTGTGTTAGTCTGGGTAGACTAGAGAAACAAATCCATAGAAACTCATGTTTATAAGAGAGAGTTTTATATAAAGGGTACTTGTACCTTAAGAAAGTATCACAACCAAGTCCAGTC
>NW_022103914.1:6820024-6836027 GCF_000313985.2 Echinops telfairi
TAGAGAAACAAATCCATAGAAACTCATGTTTATAAGAGAGAGTTTTATATAAAGGGTACTTGTACCTTAAGAAAGTATCACAACCAAGTCCAGTCCAAGCCCATAAGCCTGATATTAGCCCATATATCTAACACCAATCTATGTAGTCCTCTTCAGACTCATGAAATACATGCAAAGATGCTGAGTGCAGGACGATCACAGACCAGTGGGTAGAAAGTCTTTGGATCCAGTGGTGTTGTAAGCATCTCAGCGCTGAAGAGTCTCCACGTGGCTCCTCCAGTTCCCAGGGCTGCACCAGGGTAGGTCCATGTGGCTTCTCCTCAGGGATCTCTCAAAGGGAGTCAGCAGTCTCCTGTCTCCAAGGAGGAAAATCAGCAGTTCCCAGAATTCTCAGGAGGAGGCCATGCCCACACAGAGGTCTCTGGCTATCTCCAGATTGACAGGCTACACTCCACCCCTACTCTCTTAATCCTCAAATTGACACCAGATTATGTAACTCCCACAATGTGTCTCTCCCTAAAGTCCTGGCTATCATCTAGTCTCCTGTCTCTGGCTCCTCAAAGGATTCGCCCTGCCTCTTCCAAGTCTCCCATTCCAGGGCTTTTACCTGTAAAACTTCCCATTTGTTATCATCTCGGTGTACTCACACTTTACAAATGCCGACGAGCCGGCCGTGACTGAGCGGGCTCTGCAGGAGTATTCTGCGGTGGGGATGGTTGCACAGCGGCCTCCAGGTGTCCCTCACCATTCCATAACCGAGCTGCTCGCTTCCCCTGTGATTTGAGATCCTGGTGTCTTCTGCCGTTTTTCATGCAGCACCAATGCGGGACTGAGGTTAGACTGGCTTGAGGACTTGGTTCTCCGACTTCCTTACCTGTGACATGAATAATCATCCCACCCCATCTAGCTCCCAGACGGTGAGAATCAGCTGAGAGGGGTGGCTGCTGTGCCAGGCTGTTATCTGGGGGATGATTCTGGTGCCCTCCACCCCCAGCATGCTGACTGGGGACACCAGAGGACCTGGGCAAAATCCTGGGTCTGGCCAGACCCCCTCCCAGGCCCAGGCTTTGTCTGCAGTGTTTTCTTCTGCCTGTGAACCTCACCTTGCCCAAGATCACTTTGCTGAAACTGGCAGGGGCTGTGGGACCTCTCCCCATCTCACAAGCCCTGATGAGGATCAATGCTTGGCTCTGGCAAGGGGCAGCTCCTAGCTAACGCTGCACCTACAGAGCACCAAGGCTCAGGGCTCCTGCACCAGACTCCAGCCAATTGGGAACTGGGAGCATCCTTCAAGGGGCCCAGGTACCAGGCTGCAGGCCTGCGGAGACAGCAGGACATGGATCCTCAGGCCTGACGTGGTGGATGCTTCCATGCGGTGGAATGGTAGACATACTGCTCCCACTCAGGCCATGGCCGGGGGGAAGGGGGGGGGGGCAGCATCTGTCCCAGCAGCACAGTGTCTGCCAGATGCAGCCTCTGGAAGGGCCTCCAGCAAATGAATCCCTCCCCACGAAAACAGCCCTCTGCCAGCTGCCAGCAGACAACCACGGAGGCTCACGGTGCCCAGTGACCTCGAGCTGTCTGGCTCCTGGGGTGTCCTGAGCCACAGGGAGAGGTGACCATGAGCAGTGTCACTCAGACTTGCTCTGCTCCTGGTTCTGCCCCATCTTCAAGTCAGATGTGTGTGTGTGTGGGGGGGGGGGTCCCTTCCTCTCTTTGGGTCTCCGGGATGGCACCTACAAACAGGGAACAGCAATCCCAGTTCTACTAGTTTCACTTCTCCCTTCTAAGGATCCAAATGAGATCAGCCGCACACTAAGTGGCCCATGCGCACTGAGAGTCCTGGGTAGGAGGCCTGGTGGCGAGTGGGCTACACATACTCACCGCCAGAGTTGGTTCCAACTCACAGCCACCCTATAGAGCAGGACAGACTGCCCCAGGGGGCTTCTGGGACTTTAACTCTTTACAGGAGAAGAAAGCAGTTTTTTTCCCGAGGAGCGGCTGGTGGTTTCAAACTGCAGACCTTGGGTTAGCAACCCAACTTGTACCTCATGACACCACCAGAGCTTATTGGGTTACAGGTGGAACTTACTAACGGCAAGGTCAGTAGTTTGAAACTACCAGCCTCTCTGTGGTGGAAAGACAAGGCTTTCTACTCTAGTAAAGTTACAGACTCTGCCATCCCATGGGGCAGGGTAGAACTACCCCCTGTGGGTTTCCGAGGCTTTACCTCTGGGGGTAGAAAGCCTCATCCTGCTCCAGAGCAGCAGCTGGTGGTTTCAAACTGCCGACCTTGTGGTTAGCGGTCCACTGCATACCATTACCCCACCCGGCTCCCGCTATTAGTGGGTTTCCACGCGATGGTAGTGAGGACGGTTACGATCTCAGAAAACCACACAGGCACTCTACACTGTCCGACTGGGTCTGAGTCGGAATTGACTCGCTGGCAGAGGGATGGTATTGGGGTTTGGAGATTACCTGGCGGCACTGTCTGGTGAGCCTTGGGCTACTCTGAGGAAGATGCGGCTGGCTGCGCCCTTAGATTTACAGCCGCGCAGCCCTCTGGGTGTCACTGAGTCCGAATGACTGGCAGGTTTGGGGGTTGAGATTACCTGGAGGGACACTGCCCTGGGCTTTCAATCACTAGGTTAGAAATCGGACGTGATGAGGGCAGCCTTCCCGCCCCCCTCCCCCCCAGCCCTGAAGGCCACCACGGATACAGCTTCTCAGCCACCACTGATCCGCCCTCCTCCCCGCTAGTTCCCGGGCAGCACTGCACACGCACACCTGGAATGGCATCTCTTTTCCTTGAATAAAGTTAAGCTGCAGTTCTGAAAGGCTCCCGGCACCAAAGGCTCTCATTGTTAACATAAACACAATGGCCCCGAGTGTCTGCTCCCCCCGCCCCCCTGTGTGATGCAGCGCACCCCTCCCCTCCCCTCCGGGAGGGGGCCCAGTCGGACAAAGGCCCTAAAGGCACATGGGTCGCACATCCGGAGACCCCCTTGCAACGGGCAATACCCAAAGCCCAGTCCTGCCCGGGGTTCTGCCTTCTCCAGGTTTGCTTTCTAAGCGGGCCCGATTCCTTTGTGTCCCGCTGGTCTGCCGGGAGGGGAAGGTCTCCGAGACCCGGCGAGAAGGGAGGCCGCTGGGCTGCGGAGGCAGCGCGCTCTCTGGCGGCGAGCACAGGCCCTGCAAGGGCAGAGAGGCGCGGTCCAACTGGGGAGGATGGTGCCTGTTCGGGGTCACCCAGGCCTTTGCAATTGCTGGGGTGGGGGTGGGGGCTGTTTCAGACCCAAACCATTGAAATGAAGACGCAGACCCTACCGCCGGGTGGCCTGACTTCTTCATTAAAAATAAGGCGTGTCAAGTGTAAGCATGAGGGAGGCCGACAGGGATCCAAGCCGGGGCCCACTATGGGGAGCAGGTGCCACAGGGCTCCTGCGGAAGGGCACCCATCAACCCCCCACTCCACCCCACCAAACCACAGACCAACTCAGAAGCCAAGTGCTCTGTGATCAAAGGGCATCTCCTGACAAGGCTGTCCCCAGCCCTCAGAGAAGCCAGAAGGCCTGCTCACCAGACACTCAGCCCTCAATCCGAGGACGGGCCCAGAGGCCACTCAGTGTGCAGCGGTGTGCAGTCAGCCCAGGGACTCTGGGATGGATGCGCTCAAGGCCGCCCTAGAAGGGAAACCGGCCGGCAGGGGCAGGAGCCACACAGCGTGGCCCCTCCACTCGGACGCCAGGGCAGTCGTTCACCGGGCCTCGGGGGCCACATCTTTCCCTACAAAGAAAAAGTTAACATTTTGTTCAGGAGGCTGCCTAGGATTGAATGAGTTAATTTTTTTCCCTTTTGTGAATAATAAATATAAAGGATTTTGGATTGTGTTAATACATCTGCTTTTTAATAGGAAGTTTCCCTGAAATCTTTGCACAAAATAGACTCCCAAAGATGATGTACCGTGTTTGTTAGGTGGGCCTGGTTAGTTTAGGGGTCGCTGCAAAATACCCCCAAATACCCCTCTGGCGGCGACTCAAACCACTCACTGGTGCGAGGATAGGCCACAGTGAGGCCCCAAGAGGTGACCATGTGCCCCCTCCCCCGCGCGCCCCACTGTCTCCCTCAGTGAATGTAGAGCTTGTCGGAGACGGCTGCGGGCAGGTGGGTCATGATCTGCATGCGCAGCCACCAGTAGTAGTCCATGGGGTGGTAGCGGGTGTAGGGGGTGGCGGCGGTCAGGGCGTGCGCGACCGCCTTGATGACGGGGGTCGTGTCGGTGGAGCCGCTGCTGCAGTAGTTCTCCATCTTGGCGATCTTCTCATCAAAGTACTTGCGGCCGTAGTCCTTGCGCACCACCTCGGGCAGCTGGTCCCACATCCTCTTGGCGATGGCCTGGATGCTCTCGCGGCTGTAGAGCTTGGTGCCCGCGATGAAGTTACCGGGCTCCACCACACTGACCTTCACGCCCAGTGGGTGCATCTCGTAGCGCAGGCAGTCGGAGAAGGCCTCCACCCCGAACTTGGTGATGCAGTACGGGGAGCGCGCCGGGTTGGCCATGCGGCCCAGCATGCTGCTGATGTTGACAACGCGGCCTGTGGAGGGAAGGCACACCTGCTCAGGGGGCCCAGCACACCGCCTGGCAGGATCCGGGAGTCTGAAGGGAAGTAGAACTCCTGCCAGGCTAGGGTCGGCTTCCTGGGCCACCAGAGCCAGGGGCTTTTTATGCGGTGGCTGTTCAGATTTGACTTGCCTTCCCTAAATGTATTGGAATCTTGTTATGGATGAACCTGTGCCCCCATTCCCACCCCCAAATGCGTTATGAATTGTAACCACTATACCCTTAGATGTAACCTCCTTTGGGATAGGGCTTTCTCCATTATGTTGTTAATCAGGCGGTTGTCAGTGTAGGGGGTGTTTTAAACCTATCACTTGAGGTCTAAAAGCCTGGGCCCAGAGCAAGCACACACAGATAGGGAAGATTCATGCCACATCAGAACTGCCAAGAACCACAGCGATGGGGGAGATTCATGCCACATCAGAACTGCCAAGGACCCGAACAACAGAGGCTGAAAAGACACCAGGGCCTTCCCCCAGAGCCAGGTCACGGAAGTCAGCCTTCTCACCTCCCAAAAGTGCAAGAAAATGAACAGTTTTGTTACAGCAACCCCTGGGGGCAAAGCAGCGTGTCAGTGAAAAAGAGGAAGATCCCTTTGGAGGTGCCCTGGCGCAGGGGCTGCGCCAACAGCCTCCAACATCTCAACAATCATGAAGTGGGGCAGGCCCGGTCTGTTGTATGAGGGGCTTCACAAGTAGACTTTCTCTCAAACTTCCTGAAGGCCCCTCGGCCACACTGTGAAGAGGAACGGAATGGAGGGCGCCCGACAGCAGATAATGCAGGCAAGCCCTAAGCCCTGTGCCTAGGTGTCGTCCTTTCTGAAAATAAGGGCTCCTGGTTGGGAGGCCCTGCAGGTGTCGTGTAATCAGTTCTGGGTGCTTTAGGGGAGCAGCCGGCACAAAGCGGGGGAAGCAGAGCACATACGGGGACCAGCAAGGACCAAGAAGGAGGAAGGCCAGGGCTACAGAAACCGAGACAAGGGTCTTCCCCCAGGGTGGCTGGCAAGAGCTCCCTGAAATCTGACTGGCAGCTGGTAAACTGTGAGAAAGTAACTTTCTGTTCTTCAGCCTGGCACTGCTGTGGCAGCAGCGGGAAACGAAGACAGCAGCCAGGCCAGCATCCCTCCGAGGCTTTCCTGGGGAAGCCACGAGGAGGAGAGGCAGCCCCGCACACCGGGAAGGGGTGCCATAATGGTCAGCACCCAATGCCCTGCTGTGGGAGAGCACTGGGGGAGAAAACGCCCTGGCGACTTGGGACAGTTGCGTCTTTGTGGACGTGAACAGAAAGACCTGTGCTGTTGGAATGGCTCCAACTCCACCTATTGATGAGGAGAGATGGGCTGGGGTAGGTGCAGGGGTTCTGAACCTGACCATGGAGCTGGTCACATGCATGGTCTTGGGCACTGGAGGACAGTGGTGACCTGGAAAGAGACGCTCTTGCAGCCCAGATGGTGGGCAGTGGGGCTGGATGTGAGAGCCCAGGCTGACCTGGGAGCAGAGCAGCTGGGGACACTGTGGGGAGGCACCTTCCAGAAATCTCTAGGTCAAATCATGAAGGTTTGGGGTTTCCTTCTAGAATCCGACAGCTGCTGTATGCACATCCCTGGTACACCCAGGGCTGAGCCTGCCGGTTCGCCCTTGTTTTGCACGCTTGTTTGCTCTCCTAGTAGAACAGCTCTCAGGGACTTCTGAGATGATTTGTTTACAGTTCGTTTTCCAAGAAAGGTTTGGGTGTTTTATTTTTCTATATCCCCAATCTTCATTTTTTGAAAGAAACGGAATACCCCAATTGGCTCCATTTCTTTTTAAACCACAGCATAATAACCCATAGGATGGATATGCCAAAACACCCTTCAGCAGCCCTCCTGATACCCAAAGGGTAGGCACGGGTGGCAAGGAGTCTGGACTAGGTTGCAGCTGTCATCTTGAAGCCGTTGGTGTTTATTAGACGGCTGACCTCCTACTTCTCTGCTTTCTGGAAAGCTTGCACCCCCTCTAACTAGGCAGTTACGTGCCCGCCCCCCCCCCGCCCCCAGTGCGAGTGCTCAGTCTGCAGGGCTGATCCAGGAGGGAGAAGGTGATCCCTTTGCAACTCACCTTTGGCCCTTCGGATGAGAGGGAGAAAGGATTTCGTTGTCCTCACTGTCCCCCAGAGGTTCACTTCTGCCACCTCCTTGTAGGTCTCCATGCTGGTGAACTCCACCTCCCCGAAGGTGGAGATGCCCGCGTTGTTCACCAGGCCCCAGAGTCCTGAATAGGAGAGGACAGGCCGGCCGTCACCATGGGGTGCGGCCCCAGACGGCAGCCTTCAGCACAGACCCCTCCCCACTGAGGCACCTTTTCCCATGGCTTCTCAGCCTCCGGCCTGCTTCTCTCTTGTGCCACTCGAGGGTGACAGGAGACAGAGAGGGTGCAAGTGCGGCTGTCACCTTCCCTGCAGTCTACAACGCCCAGGCTTCAGCTCCCTGAGGGAGGCTACCACCTGCATGGTGGCCCCGCCTGCTGCCTACATGCACTTCCGGCCCCGTCTCTCCGTCCCCCAACTGCCCTGTGCCCCGTATCCATGTGCCTGTCTCCTGCCTCCATGCCTGCCTCTGCTTACATTCCTCTTCCTGACAGCCAGGAAACTGAAGAAGATTCCATGCAGGGCAACCCTCTCTGGAGGACCTGAGAGGAAACCCAGCTCCCAAGGTCACATTAGCAATTTGGGGCTCAGTCAAAGCTTGATTTCAGGTCAGGCCCCATTCGCCATCCCTACTCTTACAATTAATCCCTACTCCCACCCGACCCCTAAGCTCCCATTTCTGAACTAAGACACTGTTCGCTGGGTGTCGCATGCTAATCCATCGGCAACCTGGTCACCGGTACCCTGTGCGTACCCCTCTGGTCCCTGCAGGGAGAACCAGTGCTCATCCTTGCATGGACCCAGAGGGCTAGGTGCTGGGTCGAGCAAACGTATGCATTCAAAATACCATGGGTTCACTGTTTGTGGCAAGGCTAGCCAAGGCTTCTGTAGACTCAGAGAACGTTGGTGCTAGAAGTTTCTTTGAAGTGCATGTCTGATTACGCATTTGAGAGACAGGAGAGCTGACGCAAGGCCCTGAGAGGGCCCAGCTGACTGCAAGTGATCTAGTTATTTTGTGGCAGGGTTGAGTTGGCGGGGAATCATGAGGCAGCCTGGTTAGCAGGCTTCTTGGGGGCTGGATTTCTTGGTGTGGGCACTGGATGGACCCTCAGGACTGAGCCAGCTTGGCGTGTTGGCTGTGGAAACCCACAGGGTGGCCTCCCCATGGCTCCGAGCAGCCTGGGAGCCTTCTTGCTCCTTTACTTGGGAACCTTGGCTGGGCTCGCTTTAAGAGCTAACGGTGGAAGTGGAGTGTGTGTCACGGACAGGGTAATTGGCCTCTCGCTGTTTTCCTTCGAGTTACCCAAATTAAAGCTTCCTCAACTGACCTCTGGTGCCTTCTCCCTCAATTATGGGGAGTTAAGGACATTTATTAGGAAAAGGAAATTGCTGATTAACAAAGTGCTCGCTCTGACCCCCCACAGCGGCAGTTCTAAGGCACCTCTCTCTGAGCCTCACCAGTGACCTCCGGGGCAGCAGGCGGAATGACCTCGCCCTTCCTCTCCTCAACCAGACCCTAGCAGCCCCTCTCCTCCAGCAGCTGCTCTCCAGGCCGCCTGCTCCCGGCGCCCCCACGTGGCTGAGAGTAGACCTGTGCTCCACGGAGATTCCAACGCTTTTCCGAAAGCAGACCGCCAGGCCTTTCTTCCCAGGAGGCTCGGGGTGGACTTGGGCCCCAGCCCTTTAGGTTAGCCCCCCTGCACCAGCCAGGAGCACCTCTGCGCACACCGGGAGCTCAACAGAATCCGTGAAAGGAGCGAATGTCCACGTGCTCGCAAAGCTGCTCTTAACCACACTCTCCTCCTGCCATCGTCCTCCCTCCCTTCTAAAAGCACCCCCCCAACCCCCGTCTTCTCATTTCCCTGCCACTGCAGCTGGTCCAGAGCCTGCATGGGCTCCAGGACGCCAGTGCTCAGGAGTCCCCATCCCCACAGCCCGCTGTCGCTCTGACCACCGGGCACTCACTCACCCCTGGCTGTGAATGATTCTGGCCTCCAGTCTCCCTGGCACCCTTCCTCTGCCTGCCTCCCTAACTAACACAGGTGCCCCAACGTTGTCCTAGCCTGCCTTTCCCAAATGACCCAGTCCTCAGGCACCTGCTAATTCTCGTTTGTGCAATCTTCCAGGGCCTAAAACACATGTCATTGTCTTTTCCAGCCCCCGAGACTCCAAACCATTACAGCTGACACAAATAACCGAAAGGGCTTCCTTGCCCGTAGCCTGTGAAGGGCCCCCTCCTGGATGGGCAGGGGTGGTTCGAGAAACCTGGGGGTGTCTGGGAACTCGGCTAACGTTCCGAACAAGCTCATGGTCGCACCCCACTGGCCCAGGTGCTAGCTCCACTTGGGTGACTCGCAACAGCCCAAGCACCCCATTCACACCTTGGCCCTCAGCCTCCTTGTAGGAGTTGAGGCTTTCTCCAGACCCCAGGAGCCTCCTCCTGAGGGTCACTTCCGCCAGAATGTTCCACGGGTCCCCAAGCACCCAAACAGCCAACAACAAACAACAACATCCATCTTCCAAGCTGCCCTTGCCAGCGCCTCTGCTTGGTGGAGAGTTCCACCCCCATCTTAGATCCCACCCCCCACCCCCATCCCGCTATCACAGGCTCGGAACTAAGCACTCTGCACCCATCAGTCAGCTCACCTAATTTCCCAGCCCACCTATCACCGGACAGCCCCAGCTGTCTCATCTCTGGATGAGGCTCCTTGCTGCATGCAGCCAGCTAACAAGGGGAGGTGGGGCAGGATGTGGACCAGGTCTGTCTGAGGCGGCAGCCCTCAGGCCACTGCTGTTGGTAGCTGTGCTGTCATTAGACTTGGTGGCTTCCTTCCCATTTTTATTTGGGTTACTATGGGTTCCTGTGGCCTCTCTCCCGTGTGACTGGGGAAGCCTCCTCCACAGTCTCCCTGACTCAGCCCCCTCCTCCCTCTTTACCCCGCCCCCCTCAGCTTCCTGCTGCCACAATTCCCTCCACAGAGGCCCTGCCCTCTGTAGTGTGGCACCTCCCTCTCCTCAGGTATTCAGCCCTTTCTAAGTCTGAACAGCCTGCCATCCATCACCCACCTTCCGGCCTCTGCTCCCAGCCAGGGAACAGCTTCTGATGCCAGCGCACCCATGCCACTGCAGGAGTTGTGTCTGGGTGTGAGGTCACACGGCATTCTGCCCATTTCACAAACAGGCAAGCCAGGGTCCAAACAGGTGAGGGTACAAAAATGTAAGGTGGCTTTTCTGGGAAGAAGTGAAGCCCAGAGCAAACCTGGGCTGCCTGTGGCCTAATGTCCCACCATTGCTATAACTGCCCCAGGCGCCCTGACCAGAAGTTACAATGTCTACCTGGCTGCTCCTGCCAAGTGAAAGCTCTCCTGGCACCCAGCATACAAGTAGCCAAGTATCCAGCAAGCACCTAATCTACAAATATTGGCCTACTGGCAGGCAAGTGATGGTGCCGAGGTCTGGCTTTGCCTAAGCCTCTGCCCATTGGCCAGCCACCCACTCTTCCATGGCGCAGAGGGGGAAGCCTGGGCACAGGCTGCAGATGTCCTGACCCACAGAGTCCTGCTGGGAGGAAAGGAGCCAGCACGCAAATGGCTCACTGCAGGAACCAGGCAAGCCCTTCATCTCACCCCCTAGGGCTAGCTCCCTCCAGCAGGGGCAGTGGTGAAGCACATCAAACGCCCTTCAGAATGGCCCCCACAGCTGAGGAGAGGAGGCAGGGACAACTCTCCGGATGTTTCCTGCTGAGCTGTGTGTCACCAATGGCCAGCACTCAAGAACCAGCAAGCTGGTCGGTGCGCCGGGAGGCTGCCACCTGGTGTTCAAAGCCGGCATTGCGTGAGAAGAGAGAGGAATGTCTGCTTTCCTGGGGAGACTGCTTGACAATGTGTGTGTGTGGGGTGTGTATATGGTGGTGTACGGGGTGTGTGTGGCATGTGTATGGTGTGTGTGTATGGGGTGTGGAGGGTGTGTTTGGTGTGTGAATGGTGTGGTGTATGTATGTGTGTGGTGGTGTATGTGGTGTGTGTGTGGGGGTATGTGGTATGTGTATGGTATGTGTGTGTGTATGGCATGTGTGTGTATAGTGTGTGTATGGTGTGGTGTGTATGTGTGTGTATGGTGTGGTGTGTATGCTGTGGTGTATGTGGGGGGTGTTTGTATGGTGTGTTTGGGGGGTGTGTGTATGTGTGTATGTGGAGTGTGGGTGGTATGTGTATGGTGTGTGTGTGTACACATACGGAGCTCAGCCTGTAAGGCCCCATTCTCCCTGAGCCCCACCACGGTTCTCCCTTCCGTGAGCATCTTAAATCCCTAGTGGCCTTACAGTGCTGACTGCAGCCGTTTTCGTGTGTGCAGACAGGGTCCAGCCGCCCTAGGAAGGCGGGCAGTGCTCCAGAGGGTTTGCCACGGGGAGGGGACAAGCAGGCTGTGCACCTCTGAGCTGATCCTGACCCCGGGGGCTCCAACTGGCCTGTGGTCATGGAACAGGAGCGCTGGCTCCACCCAGTCATTGTTAAACAGATGCTAGTGGGTATGGGAGACTCTCAGAGCACAGGAGTGGGGCAGGGGCAGCCGGGGACCAGCAAGGCCACGCCATACCCACCAGCGACGGACTGACAGCCCTCTGGCTGCGGCCACCCAGCGAACTGGCTTCCGGAGGACTGGTGCTTGGGCCTTCTCCATAATCCTCCAATCTGATTCCGTCCCTTCTCCAAAGCCCACGGCCTACTTTCGGATCCCTACTCATGCCACACCCCCTCTAAATCGACCCTGTGCTGACCACCGCCAACTGCTTTGAAAAAAGGTTCCTGGATAGAGTGAGAAATAAATATGGAACAAACAAAGTCATAAAAAAGACCAGCCTTAGGGGTTGGAGAGACTGGTGCGACACCCCCGCCCCTTAAGCCACCCTTCAGATCTGGAACTCAGCCCTAGGGTTCAATGTGCTTGCACATCTATCACGGAACAATAACCGTAGGGGGGAAGCGCTCCCGAGAATAAGCAACATTTGCCATGTACAGGCAGCATTCCCCCCTGGACCAAGTTCAGACAGTGAGGAGAGGAGGCTGGAAAAGGAGAAACACAAGAGGAAGTGGGATTACCACTGGGGGGATTGTAATCAATGCGATGAAACAAAGCATGCATGGATTGTTGGAAGGAAGCTGCTCTGTCCTGTAAACCTTCAACCAATTCACGACAAACAGTTGACAAAGCACCCCTGTCCACGGCGGGGCCAAGTGACTCCTCTCCCCGAGACCCCTCCAGGGACTGCTCCTGCTGCTCTCAGCCAAGCCCTGGACACCTGCCCCCATCACCTTCTCTACCTCATCGGTTGCCTCCTCCTCCCCCAGACTTGACCGTCATATTCCACTCCCCCACCCCCGCTAATGCTCGGTTCACGCTCTCCCGCAGCTGGAATGCTGCACTCATTCCCTGCCACTGTCTCCCATAACAGACCCGCCCCCTCCCACCTGAGACTGGGCAAAGGCCCTCTTTGCTGTATCTACTCTGCCTCTCGGCGCAGAGCATTGGTCCACAATATATTGACCAAGGTCAGTGCCCCCCTGAACTATGAGGTCTCAGGGACCATGGCTGGGTCCTCACTCAGCTAGCTTGGTGGCTGACCCCGAGCAGGCACTCAATGGTCACTAACTGGACCGATCTGATCCAACTCACACCGCTTCATCAGTCCTGTGGATCGGAAGTCAGCACTGTCCTATAGCACCAGCACATTAAATGGAATGGAATCTACTTATGCAACCCTCCAACCGGGTCTGTGTATATGGTGTGTGGGGTTATATGGAGGCTGGGGTTAAGGCAGGGCCCCACACAGTACCTTTGCTTCCCCCAGTGCTCGCCTACCTTCCTCGGGGTTCTTCAAGCTTGAGCGAATGACCTCCACGGCTCTCTCCACCTCCTCACTTTGGCACACATTGAGCTGCACGGTTCTCAGTCGGTCACTTTTCAAGCTGTCTAGCGCCTGGACACCACTGTCCCCTTTGTCCTAGAGGTGAGAAAGAAGCTACTTCAATCCCTCTTTCCCATCCCTGGGTAGGAACGCTGACAACTGCCAGTGGTGTTTGTCAGAGGCCCGGCGACACAGCAAGCACCCAGCCCACCAGCTGGTGGGATAAGTCCTCTCAGCAAGGGTTGAGTATTTAATTTCCAAGTGGCCAGGTATGTGGTCACAAGAGACAGGGAGGAGGTGGATCTTGGGGAGCCTCTGCACAGGTCTAGGTGGGGGTGCATGCCCAGGGTTGCTGGAGGCTTGGATTGTAAACTTAGTAATGAGATTTCTATGCGAAACCTCCTCAGTTTGGGCAGGTTTTTTCACATTAAAAGAAAGCAACTACGTGTGTGCAGCTATCTGAGCAGCGGGCTGGTCACTTGCCCGCTCTGTTTGAAGTCAAGAACCCACCAACCCCTGATAAGACACCAGAGAGGCCCTAATTGTCCCTGCCCAGCTCTCTCAGCTCTCAAGTCAGGACACTGTCCACTCTCTGCGTGTCCAGGGCGATGCAGGGAGAAACGTCGAAACACAACAACCTGAGTGTTGAGCTGGAAAGCCAGTTGCCATGGAGCTGGTGCTGACCCACGGCAGCCCTGTGTGTGTCGGAGTGGCCGTGAGCCCCTGGTGTTTTCAGGGGCTGAGCGCTTCCAGAGGCAGATCGCCAGGCCTTTCTTCCGAGGCACCTCTGGGTGAATGTGAACCACCCCCTTCAGGTTAGCCGCCGAGCAGTTACCCGTTTGTGCCACCCAAGGACTCAAGTGTAAACACCAGACTAGTGCCCTGCATTTGGCTAGCGCTTCATGGGCCTGCCACTGTGCTAGGAACTGGCGACACAGAGAAGTCACTCGGTCCCTGTTCTCAGTCCTGCTCTGGGGCAGGAGACACGAGGCAGCTGGCTTTGAAGAAATGCCCTAGCCAAGGGCAGGAGCAGGAAGCCCAGAGGATGGTCAGCACAGGTCAGGGTGGAATGTCAGCTACAAGTTCGATGGAACCTAGGAAATAGATGGAACTGGGAGGCCGCTTGGCCCGGCTTGAAGGACCCCAACCAAACCCGCTGCTCTCAGAGTCCATTCTGCCTCCCAGAGACCCTCTTCAGGGCTTTTGAGACTGTAATCTGTGTGGGAGTAGACCGTGTCATCTTCCTCAGAGAAGCTGGTGGGTTTGAACCGCCGGCCTTGTCGTTGGCAATCCAGTATCTAACTCTCACCACCACTAGAGCTCCTTCGAAAGACCTACCATCACCTGATGTCAGAGGGCACGGGAGAAAGTGGTAAAGGAACTGCAGTAAGGGAAGCCAATGTGTTCTATGCAGCTCCAGAGAACAGAATCAGGGCTAAACACTAGAGTTCGACTCACAGTGAGGAGAGGCGTCCAGAGTCTGGCGAGCGGCCTCTCCGAGCAGTGCTCAGCTGAGGGCTGGGTGATTCGAGGTGGTGGTGGTGGTGGTTAGCAAATGGGGAGCAGAGAAGATCTAGGGATCAGGCAAGAGGTTACTTTGATCTCTCTGTAATATCCGGTGAGAGGATTTTTGTGCCAACATGGCACCCATAAAAAGATATGGGTGGAGTTTAGCCTGTCAATCAGGTCGCAGCTTCATGACCTCATTTGGAGGTGCCACAGAGATAAACGGCTCTCTGGAGGCGGGCCACTCTCTCTCTCTGCCTTCACCTTCCTATTGACGAGTCACTTTGAGTCACCTGTGCCAGCCCTGTGATGCTTCCACTGCCATTCGATCCACAAGACTTTGCACCCACTGGCCTAGGATCTTCCTGCATTCTGCATCACTGCATGTGGCTGCCTGAGGCTGAAGAGGGGCTTATGGACTAGTACCGGACTTATTTTATGAACTTGATCTGGTCTGGGCTGTTTTTCTGATATATAACTACTTCTTGATATAAAGCTCTCTTACACATGTATGAGTATCACTGGATTTGTGGCTCTAATTGACTCAGCCTAACACATATCAAAACCCTACACTGTCATCATGCAGCTTGGTTTCCTCCAAAGAGAGCTTTTCCAGTGGCCCTTCTAACATAATGTGGTATGACCACTGAGCCTCTGCCCAGACCAGGAATGCCAGCTACATCAACAATCACCCCTGCACATTGCAGCCAGGCTCGAAGCGCAATGAGTCTAGGGTACGGCCCTGAAACCCTGTGGATGGCTCATCTTTCCAAGACAAACCAGCAGATACTAGATCTCCAAGGTAGCAGATAGGGTTGGACCATAGGCTGCCATTCTCAGAGCCCACGGACGGAAATAACTGAAACAGAGCTCCTGGGATACCATCTTGAAGCCCACCTGTCCAGTTTTTACGTCTCCCACGTGGCAGGTTCTCGAATGTCCCTGAGAGCGGAGCCCAAAGGATCCGAACCTCAGAGGTTGTACGAGTCTCTCTCTAACACTAAGGCGTCTAGCTTAGATGTTCCAAAGGTGCCTGAGGAGTATCCTCTCTCCTTCCCAGGACTTTGTCGACGCTGTAGCCATCCTTCAGCACTTCAGAATCTGAGGAAGACCTCGCTTTGTGCCTCTGGTTAGCGTCCCAATGAGAAGCCATTCTCTCCAGGTCAGGTGCCCACATAAACTCTTAATTTACCAGCACATCCGCTAAAAACTTTATCTCAAAGGAAAACCAAACCAGATGCTCTTCAGTCAACTCCAACTCATGGCAACCCACGTATTTATAAGGTTGCGTTTTCTGGAGAAACAAAGCCAGTGATGCTCACACATGTATAAGAAAGGGGGAAAATTTTTTTTTTGGCTATAACATCATAGAAACCTTCATTTTTGTGGGATTTTAAAAATCATTTTATTGGGGGCTCATACAATTCTTATCACAATCCATACATACATTGTGTCAAGCACGTTTGTACATTTGTTGCCATCATCATTCTCAAAACATTTGCTTTCTACTTGAGCTCTTGATATCAGCTCATTTTTTCCCTCCCTCCCCACCACCCTCTCCCCCCCAGCCCATGATAATTTATAAATTATTTTTTGTCATATTTTACACTGTCTGACGTCTCCCTTCACCCACTTTTCTGTTGTCCATCCCCCAGGAAGGAGGTTATATGTAGATCCTTGTAATCAGATCCCCCTTTCCACCCTACCCTCCCTCCACGCTACCCCGGTATGGCCACTTTCAGCACTGGTCCTGAAGGGATCTGTCCTAGATGCCCTGTGTTTCCAGTTTCTATCTGTACCAGTGTACATGCTACATGCTCTGGTCTAGCAGGATTTGTACGGTAGAATTG
>NW_022103914.1:6836329-6843089 GCF_000313985.2 Echinops telfairi
GTGTGCTTCTTCTATGTGGGCTTTGTTGCTTCTCAGCTAGATGGCCACTGGTTTACCTCCAAGCCTTTAAGACCCCCAGACGCTATATCTTTGGATAGCCGGGCACCATCAGCTTTCTTCTCCACATTTGCTTATGCACCCATTTGTCTTCAGTGATCTTATCGGGAAGGTGAGCACACAATGATATGATTTTTTGTTCTTTGATGTTTGATACCTGATCCTTTCGGCACCTCGTGATCGCACAGGCTGGTGTGCTTCTTCCATGTGGGCTTTGTTGCTTCTCAGATAGATGCGCAGTCTGACTCAAGTCTATGGGACAGATGCTAAGCTGATGCCCTTCCCAACACACACAACCAAGCAGAGAGCAGGAGGGAAACAAAGAAGGTGGCTTAAATAAGCTCCCAGGTCAGCAGGCCACAGGGTGAGCCACTGGCCCAAGTCCCACAAAATCAGATACAGGAACCAGGTAAGCAGACAAAAGAGGGCTTGCCAGTTCGCAGTGTCTTATTTATATTTGTGAAATAGGCCACATCCACAAGCAGACTGTAACTTGAACCTTATAGGGGAGGTCTTACTGCCAAGCTACTGGGGATCTTGCCAAGCCAAGTTGACATAAAACCTAACTATCACACCATGCAGGTCAGTGCAGATTAGCCCCATAGGGCTTTCATGGCCATGATCTTTTGGAGCCAGACCTCTAGGCCTTTCTTCCAAGGTGCCTCTGGGTATGTTTGAATCACCTTTCCAAATGGCAGTCTGGTGCTCAACCACTGGTACCACCTAGGGTCATGTTCCCTTGTTCTTGCAGAGGAAACCTGAGGCTAATCTCAATGACCATTGTGTCGCACTCAACATTTAGACCTCCCAGGAGAAAACTCAACCAACCCCCTAATCTTCCTTGGCAGATCTCCCCAGGGCAGGCTCATTGTGGAGCAGCCGCCACATGCCCAGCGCCACATGGCGCTCTCTACGGCCAAGTCAACGGTGTCAGAGATGGTTTGCCTCCTGGTCAAAGGAAACCTCTCCAACCACCCGAGCCTACTTGTCCTCAGACCCAGGCTGTACTCCCGGGCCACAGCACCCTCCCCCTAGCTCCAGGCTTCCTGGCCACCCCTCTGCAGGTGTCCAGAGTCTCTGCTCAGTCCTGACAGGCTGGAGCTTGTTTAACTGGTTTATACAGACACTAACGTCTTTCGCTCACTGTACCTTGAATCTTCTCTGGATGAAATGTCAGGCAAGTCTTCCAACTCTTCCAGTCATTCTCAGCTAATACCGAGTCTCTCTGTTTCAGCTCCAAAAATCCCGTTCCGTTTAATCAGCAAAAACCTCCAGCCCAGCCGGGTGTGAACCGTGAAAACTCTCAAACTTCTATCCAACTTAATCCTCTGCATCAGTCCTGGCTGAGCTGGGTGGGGGTGGTGAGGTTGTCCTGTGGTTTTTGATGCCTCTTTCTCTATTGACTCACTGCTGAATCTTCCGAGGTTGGGTCCCCACACTATTCCAGTAGCTGTTGCAGTGGCCTTGTCTATGTGGGTCAGTGGGAGTGTGGTTTTCAGTGGCTGATCTTCTGGACGTGGTTCATCAGGTCTCCCTCCCGAGGCACCGCTAGATGGACCTGAGGCACCCACCTTGTGCTTAGTAGCCTAGTGCTTCACCATTTATGCCGCCCGAGGACTCCTAGGTTGGCCAGCAGGTGGACAATTGGAAGGCACACTGGTGCTCCTCTGAGGCTGGTGCACTTGTCAACAGCCACTGAGCTCCTTGGGGTGACAGGCACGAACAGAACCTGGGCTGGCTCTTCCTTCCTGGGTGGTTGTGTAGGGTCTGCAAGCTCCCTCTCCAGCTAGGCATCGTCTCCCGTGACCCTGGGCTTCTTCCTCCAGTTAGAACCACACAGGTCCTTCTGACTAGGCAGACATGCTACACAGACATGCTACCCTCTACAGCGCAGGGCACAAGACACCAAATGAAACCGGTGCAGATGGCAAACCAGGAGCCCTGAGCTGCAGGGGAAAGGATTGACTGACGAGGAGGAGGAGAAGCTGAACACAAGTCGTCAGGGAGGAGATGGACAAGGGAATTGTTGGCGGGGCAGATGCAGCGAAGCCATCTCCATCTTCTGTGGCCATTATCTGATCCAAAGGACAGCTGGACACAGAATTGCACATCAGTACCAGGGCAGGCGGGATTCCTCCTGGGTCTCCACACCCTCTTAATGACCGGAAGCATGGCTCGGCCTGCACTCATCCAGTGACTGGTGGCAGTCCCAGTCCCTGCCTGGCCCGGCTGTCTGAGGTCAGAGCCCGGTCTTGGTGGATCAGCTCCGGGAACACCGTCCCTGTGACTCGAAGCGGTGGAGCTCCACCTATTAGAGCAGTGGCACTTGTCGTGTTGAGTACCTGGCCTCACCTGCAGGAGCACAACCTCCTTCCACAGCCAGCCACCCTGCACCCAGCTGCCCTCGGGGCCTGAAAGAGTTATTTCTGGAACAAGTCCTTGACCCCAGCTACTATTTAAGCTGGCACGAATTACCTCCTAATCAGGCTCCCTGATCCCAGATAATACCGAGGTCAGGTCAGAAACCCCATTTAGGGGCAGATACTGACTCCCTTACCTCTCCTGTTCCTCAATTTTTTACCGTTTGAGTTCTACTGTTGCCCCTTTTTGCTGTCTTGTCTGTCTCCTGCCCCAGAGCAGGACTGAGAACAGGGACCAAGTGATTTCTCTGTGTCGCCAGTTCCTAGCACAGTGGCAGGCCCATGAAGCGCTAGCCGAATGCAGGGCACTAGTCTGGTGTTTACACTTGAGTCCTTGGGTGGCACAAACGGGTAACTGCTCGGCGGCTAAACTGAAGGCGGTGGTTCACATTCACCCAGAGGTGCCTCGGAAGAAAGGCCTGGCGATCTGCCTCTGGAAGCACTCAGCCCCTGAAAATACCAGGGGCTCACGGCCACTCCGACACACACAGGGCTGCCGTGGGTCAGCACCGGCTCCATGGCAACACTCAGGTTGTTGTTTCGACTGTTTCCTCCCTGCATCGCCCTGGACACGCAGCGAGGGGATGGTTTCCTGACTTGAGAGCTGAGAGAGCTGGGCAGGGACATCAATGACAGGAGAATTAGGGCCTCTCTGGTGTCTTATCAGGGGTTGGTGGGTTCTTGGCTTCAAACAGAGCGGGCAAGTGACCAGCCCGCTGCTCAGATAGCTGCAGACAAGTGGCTATTTTCATGTAATGCAAAGAAATTGTCAACACTTAAAAACTTAGGAGGTTTCACATGGAAATCTCCTACAGAACCTACACATGGATTAAGAGGTAGTCATTTAAGCAGAACAAGGGATAAATGTGGGCTAAAATCAGGAAAGGTGTGCAGAGTTATATCCCGTCACCATGCTCATTCATTCACCTCATGTCTCATCACACGAGTTGGGGCAGATGGGCTAATCTTAGCAGAAAGGCTTCACAATCTCCCAGCATCTATTGTCTGGCACCTCAAAGCAGGACAGGAGGATACTTGGCACACATCTTATTTGAGCATTTTATCACACGTCTTAGAAGCAATGAGAGGAGCAAGCATGAGGCATTGTGATATTCAGAGGATGAGCAGGAAGAAAGGCTAGCAGAGCAGAGAGACACAGACCAGGAAGAGGAGCAGCCAAGAAAACAAAGCGATATGAGAAAGAGTCGTCTAGTCAGTCAGCGGCTGCTGATGGATGAGTACGATATGCGCTGCGGCGTGGTCAACGGATTCTGCCAAGCAGTGGCGTGGGGTCTTTGGGAAAAGCCAAGCTGTAGCAGGCAGTCAAGGTCCTTTGTAGTTCAGCCCTGCTTTCTGTGCCAGGTCAGCCCCTCAAACTACTGGCAGTACCTGGATATGCTAATTCCACCTCTTCATGTGCAGCTCCCTCTGCTTAGGGAGCTCCTTCGAGATGGCCCTGTGATACCACCTCCCATCAAATGTCCCCAGTGCTCATGTAGGGAACCAACTTGTTCTCTGAAACAAGACTTGTCCTCTTTTCTACCTCATGCTACTCCCTCCTCACTCAGCCACAACGACCACCATCTCTTTCTCAGACACACCACACACTCCCTTCTCCTGCCCCTTTCCTCAGATATCTGCAAGATTTGCCCTCTCTCCTCGATCATACTACCCCTCTCCATCTGTGCTTCGGCTTTCTCCCTGTCATCCCGTGAAGAAGTTACTCACTTATTTATCCAAGTCTCAGTCTGTCTCTCCCACTGAAATATAGGTTACCAAAGGTCAAGAAAGCCTCACTGGATTGTTAGATGCTGTATCTCCAAGAGAAAACACTACTGGCCCATAGTAGGTGCTCAATAAATAGTTGATAAACAAATGAATCAACACAGTGGTAGAGCAAAAGCCCATCCAGATGGAGTCAAGGGAACTAAAACTTGTTGTTAGGGACGCTCGGGTCAGTTCACACCCCTAGTGAACCTGAGGACAACAGAATGAAACACGGCCAGTCCCGTGCCATCCTCGCAATTGTTCCCAGGCGTCAGCCCACTGCTGCAGCCACTGGGTCAATCCGTCTCCGTGAGGGCCTTCCTCGTTTCTGCTGCCACTCACTCTACCAAGCATGATGTCCTTCTCCAGGGACTGGTCTCTCCTGACCACATGTCCAAAGTGCGTGAGATGAAGCCTCGCCAGCCTTGGCTCTGAGGAGCACTCTGGCCATACTTCTTCCAAGACAGACTAGTTTGGTACAGAAAACCCTAAGGGCGCTTTTCTTCAAAGGGGAGCAGAGAAATGGGCAACAGTGCAAGAGGGCGAGGATAGTGTGTGTGTGTGTGTGTGTGTGTGTGTGTGTGTACACGACCAAACTGATCCAGTAGAGCATGACGAGTTAATGATGAAAGAAAGTGGAGTGGGGCTAAGTCCGTGAGTTAGCGAAGAGGCTATGAGATCAAAAACCCATGAGGAAGGCTTGGCCCTAGCTGAGAGCAGGCAGAGCATTTGGGTCCAGATGTGTGTAGCTGGACTCCACCGTGTGGCTTACATCTCAGAACTAGGCTGGGAGACACATTCCCTTTGAATCCCTGTGGCCCTTTAAAATCTCCAGGACCTTTGGCCATTTTCTGATTTGCATAACTAATATCAGAGGTACACGGTAGAAGTAGACCCTTTATGACCTCTGACTTTGTCCAGAAAGGACAGACCAGTAGACATCATCTGGCAGTGGTCTTGTTTGCTGTTTTCTTCAAATCACAGAATCAGAGGATCACAGAATCAATGCCACAGGGGTAGACAGAATTAAGCTCACCAAGTTGAATTCTTTTATTATAAGTAAGAAGAAACCGAGGCTCAGAAGGGTAAGAAGATGTTTGCCCAATCCCAGAATTAGACTTAGAATTCAAGGATCTGACTCCCTCTCTAAGGCTCTCTGCAGCACCAAGCAACCTCTTTCCCATGCTCTGAAGCCAGGGTGCACACCCACTTGAGAGGTGGCACAACCAGCACAATGGCACATATGCTGAACACATGAACAAGGGACTTCAGAGGCACAAGATATTTCTGTGGCATCACATTTCCTGCCAAGGCCTACTGTGGTGGGTCTACATTTGGTAGCAAACCCACTTCCACGTATGCCACACCGTCTCCAAAATTCCTGATCAAACAAGTTCTCTCCTGCACTGTCAGAGGGAGTGCATGTTAGTACAGACTTTGGGGGAGCTATGTGACAGGTTCTATAAAATCTAAAACCTATGTGCCTTTCGACCTAGCATTTTCACATCTAGAATTGTTTCCCTAATACTCACTGATAAAAGCATGAAAGGATATATTCCGATGTACAAGACCATTCACATGGGGCTTTGTGGTTAATAATATACACGCAAAATTACTTTGGGGTAAGTGGCTGGGATATAGTCATTTTTCTATATCACACACTTCTGTATCCACCACTGGGCTGTCAGTGTGTGGTCTGTGGTGGCTTGCATGTTGCTATGATGCTGAGAACTATGCCATTAAAATTTCAAGTACCCTCAAGATTACCCATGGTGGACAAGATTCATCAGCGTTTCCGGACTAAGACAGCTTGGGAAGGAGGAAAAGTTGGTCCATTCTGCGAGATCAGCCACTGAAAACCTTATTAACAGCAGCAGACCACTAACAGATATGAAGCCCAAAGGTCAGAGCCTCAGGTTGAAAGGCACTCAGAATAGATCTTGGGAAAAGCTGCCTCCTCAAAGCAGAGCTGTCTTAATGATACAGATGGTGGGGCACAGCTTTTAGGGCCTTCCTTTGAAGATGGAGCATAACTCAAAATGAGACGAGCAGCTGCAAACATCTAATCATCGTGGCATGGAATATACAATGTATGAATCTAGGAAAACTGGAAGTCATTAAAAATGAAATGGACTGCATAAAGATCAACACCCTATGCATTAATGAACAGAAATGAAAAGGTAGTGGCCATTTTGAATCCAACAATCGTATCATTGACTAGGCCAGGAATAGCAAATTCAAGAGAAATGGTGCTGCATTCATCGCTAAAAGAACATCTCAGCTGTATGAACAATCTGGAGGAGAAAACAACGGGACTGACAGTTCCGGGGGGGACATGGGAGAGGGGGAGATGGGGGGAAGGGAAGAGGTGTTAACAAACCCAGGGACAAGGGAACAACAAGCGATCCAAATTGGTGAAGTGGTGGGTGTGGGAGACCTGGTAGGGCATGATCAAGGGAAACATAACAAAGAGGAAGTGCTGAAATCCTGGTGGGGACTGAGCATGATAGTGGGAC
>NW_022103914.1:6844142-6862077 GCF_000313985.2 Echinops telfairi
AGACGTCGGACAGGGCAAGATATGACAAAATACCAATTTATAAACTATCAAGGGCTCATGAGGGAGGGGGGAACGGGGAGGGAGGGGAAAAATGAGAACCTAATGCCGGGGGTTTAAGTGGAGAGAAAATGTTTTGAGAATGATGTACAAATGCGCTTGACAAAATTGATGTGTGTATGGATTGCGATAACAGTTGTATGAGCCCCTAATAAAATGTTTTAAAAAAGAACATCTCAAGATCAATGCTAAAGTACAGTGCTGTGTGTGATAAGATAATAACCTTACAGCTACATGGAAGACCAGCTGTTCACACTTACACACCAACCATGAAAGCCAAGGATGAACAAATGGAAGCCTTTTGGTCAACAACGAACACACTGTCAAGATGCATGGATGACAGGGGACCGGAATGTGAAAGTTAAAAATACAAATGAGGGGTCAGTCGTTGGAAAATGGGGACTTACTGATAGAAATATAGCTGGAGATCTCATGATAGGAGTTTGCAAAATGAGAGCGCCTATGATAGAATTCTTAAAGAACAATGACTTCTTCATTACAAATATTCCTTTTCAACAACATAAGCAGAGACTGGACACGTGGATCTCGCCAAAAGGAATAGACAGGAACCAAATCGATCAGATCTATGGAAAGAGACAATGGGGAAGTTCACTATCAGCAGACCATCCACTGCTCAGATGAAAGTTCAGGTTGAAGCTGAAGAAAATAAAAACAAGTCCACCAGGGCTAAAATACCATCATGAGTAAGTCAGACAGACCCAAGCTTGGAGACTACCTCAAGATTAGATTTGACGCATTGAACACTAATGGCCAGAGGAGTTGTGGGAAGACATTGAGATTATACATGAAGCAAAAAGTCATTAAAAAGAAGGAAAGGTAAAGAAAGGAAAGAAAACAGACCAACATGGATGTCAGAAGAGACTCTGAAAGTTGCTCTTGAACGTGGAGTAGCGAAAGTGAATAGAAGAAACGGAGTAAAAGAGCTGAACGTAAAATCTCCAAGGGCAGCTCAAGAAGACAAAGGAAAGCACTGTAACGAAAGGTCCGAAGACTTGCAACGGCAAAAGGGACGGCCATGCTCAGCGTACGCAAGCCGAAAGAACTGAAGGAACAATGCAAGCCTCAAGTTGAACAATGAAGGATTCTTTGGGTAAAATGCTGAATAATACAGGAAGCATCAAAAGAAGATGGGTGGAATACACAGCATCACCGTATCAAACATAATTGGTCGATAGTCAACCATTTCAAGAAGTGGAATATGATAAGGAACCAATGGACCTGGAAAAGAAGTCAAAGCTGCACTAAAGATAAAAGAGAAAAACAAGGCTCCAGGTCTTGACAAAACACCAATAGAAATGTGTCAACAAACGAAGGCAGCACTGGATGTAATCACTAACCTAGGCCAAGACATTTGGAAGGCACTACTTAAGACAACCAAAGGGAAGAAATTTATATTTTCCAAAGAAAAGTTCCTAAAAGGATAGAAATTATTAAACGATACTATTAATATCACATGCAAGCAAGACTTGCTGGAGAAATTTAAAAATGGCTACAGCAGTACATCACTGGAGAGCTGACAGAGACTCAAGCTGGTGTCAGAAGAGAACGCGGACTGAGGGCTATCACTGCCCTTGACACATGGATCTCGGCTGAAAGCAGCAAATACCAGGGAGGTGTTACTATGCAATCGCATCTGATGGTGTGGATCACAATAAACTATGTAGCATTGCAAAGACTGGGAATTCCAGAACAATTCATTGTGCTCATGCAAACACTGTAAATGGACCAAGAACAAATGGAACAAGGAGATGCTAAATTGTTTAAAATCAGGACAGGTGTGTGTCAGTGTTGGATCCTTTCACCATTCTTATCAAATCTATAAACTCAGCAAATAATCTGGTAAACTGGATTATTTGATGAAGAATGCATGCAGCATCAAGATTAGAGGAAGACCCATTAAAAAAAAACCCAATCCAAACCTATTGCCATCAAGTCAGTTCTGATTCATAGCAGCCCTATATAGGGTTTTCAAGGCTGTAAAGCTCTACAGAAGCAGATAGCCTCAATTTTCTCCTGAGAAGAAGCTGGTGCACTTGATCCCCTGACCTCACGTTTAGTAGTCTAACACTTGCAACACAGTGCCACTAGAGCTCTTTGGAAGGCTCATTAAGAGCCTGTAGAATGCATAATGATACACCTTCTTTGCTAAAAGCAAAGAGGAAGCACTTGCTGATGAAGGTCAAAGACTACACACAGTCTTCAGTATGAATTACAACTTAATGTCAAGAAAATAAAACTCCTTACAGCTGGACCAACAGACAGCCACACAATAAACGGAAAAAAGATTGAAGTTATCAAAGAGGTCCTTTTACCTGGATCCATGACCAACACTCATGGAATCAGCAGCCAAAAATTTAAACAACATATTGCATTGTGCAAATCTGTTGCAAAAGACCTCTTTATAATGTTAAAGGGCAAAGATGTGCTTTCAGTGAACTCCTATGTAAATCAAAGCCGGACAATGCAAAAGGCAGAATCGATGCATTTGAATTTGGTGGTGTCAAAGGCTACTGGATAGAACATGAACTGCCAGAGAACAAACAAATCGGTCTTGGAAGGAGTACAGGCTGAATGCTCCTGGGAAGCAGCCCGGCAAGACTTAGCCTCATGTACTCTGGACAGTGTCAGTCCCAGGAACAAGGTAAAGCAGAAGAGCAGCAACAAAGTGGAAGGCCTGTAAGGAGATGATGCGACACAGTGGCTGCACCAATGGGCTCAAAGATGGCAATGACTGTGAGGCTGGTGCAGGACTGGGCTGTGTCTACTCCATTTATAGGGCTGTTCTGAGTCAGAACTGCCTACATCGATCGGCATCTAACAACAACGACTGAAGATATTGAGCATGATTGATAGTTTATAGTGTAAAGCCAAATTTCCCCCGTGCCTGGCTCCGGGATCTTGGGCAGGCTGTGGTTTCATGTTTCCTAGCAGTGTAAAGTAGGACGTACCCATAGACTGAGGCTAGCCAACCCGGGAACAACGACACAGCGAGCCCAACCTCTGAGGGGAGGACCACACAGCCAGCGCGGGAACTACACAAAGGACCAGACTGCCAACCCACCTCAAATGAGCCAATCAGTGGATTGACGGGAAGGGGAGGCTGGGAACGCCCCTTTAAGTATACCTGTAAATAAATACTTTGGAATTCCTTTTGTGGGGGCTCTTGTCCAAGGCGGTGCATGCAGATAAGCACTGGCTTAAGCTAGCATAATAAAACCTCTTCTGTTATTGCAGCCTTGTGTTTGATCTCCTTCCATTAAAAGGGTAATTGCTCCAGGTCCCTAACAATAAAGCTTCTTTGGAAAATACATTACTTTTGTGATTCAAAAGGATTTAATATTTAAAGAACAAACAAATCCTTTTCTGGTCAGGGAAAGTTGTTTAGAACCTGGCAATGCAAATTATTTTCTTTGTATTTACATCTATTATTAAGTTTTCCCCATTGAATTGGTTTCATTTTTACAAAGAAATTATGCCTAGTATGTTGTCTTAAAATATGCGGTCATCTAAGAAAGGTGCCAGTTAAGTCTGCATGAAAGAAGCAGATCCATCTGTGTGATCAAAGGATTATTAATAATAAAATCCATGAGGAAAGGATTATATTAGAGTTTTAATTCTGGGCATCTCACTTTCAAAAGGTTATGGATGAGGGTGAAAGCCCCAAATGCATTTGCACAGACTCTACGTGGCTGCAACAAGGGCTCAAACGTAAGAATAATTGCAGGGCAGGGCAGTGTTTTGCTCTGTTGCACTGAGAATCAGGTTCAGTTGGAACGGACCCAAGGGCACCTAACAACATGTGGACTGCGCCTCAACTGAATTCCTTCTGACCATTGACGAGGGCAGTTGTGCCTTGGGCCAGAGTACATTGGAAAGTGGATTACTTCTACCCCTCTCCAGCCAGCCTAGAGAGGGGCAGTCTGCCTTAGGGCTTTTGCCTAGGTGTGCCCTTGATGGAGATTGAACAGTCATGAGTTCAATCTCCATCAAGGGCACACCTAGGCAAAAGCCCTAAGGCAGACTGGGTGTTGAACAGTCATGAGTCGTGCCGACTGCCTTGGTCAGAAGGTCCTGGCCTAAATCTTGTAAGCTCTTCTAACATAATGTACATGTCCCAATCATGGTCTCATTCCCAATTCTGTAGGTCCACCTGTAAATGGAATGTCTTTATCGACCACCAATTACGATTTGTGCCACTTTACTTTGGTCTCCAGGTCCCATTTAAGTGGCTGTGTGGCTATGAACACTTGGACATGATTATGACCTCGTGCTAATGGTCTCCCTCACCGAAATGATTTGTCTTTGTCCTGTTTGAGACTTAATACATGCTCCTTAATTTCTATTTGATTTTGGGGTTAATTTTTGTACCCTAAAACAGACCTTATGCTAATAGTCTCTGTGATAGTTACATAATCTGTTGTCAATTTGAGAGACTGAAGAGTGAAGGGGTAGAGTTTAGCCTGTCAATCATGCTGCAGCTTGACGACCCCGTTTGGAGGTGTTAAGGAGATAAATAGCTCGTTGGATGGGGGACATGCACTCACTCCCTCCAAGACATTCCAGTTGACAAGACACATGGAGCTACGCTAGTGCCCTGAGCTGGAGAAGCCATGTGGAGACCCTTGCCAGAGCTGAGATGCTGACACAGCCACTGGATCCACAAGACGTTCCAACATAGGTCTCTGGTCTTCCTGCACTGGTGCCATTGCATGTTTCATGAGTCTAAAGAAGAATTTATACTGGGTTCAGTATAGCAATAATGAAACTCACAACCTTCTTCTAGTTCTTAAATGCTTCCTCCCTCCAACTACCATGATCCCAATTCTACCTTACAAACCTGGTTAGACCAGAGGATACACAGTGGTACAGATGGGAACTGGAAACACAGGGAATCTAGGACAGACGAACCCCTCAGGACCAGCGGTGACAGTGGCGATACTGGGAGGGAAGGGGGGTAGAAAGGGAGAATCGATCACAAGGATCTATATATAACCTCCTCTCTGGGGGATGGGCAACAGAGGGGTGGGCAAAAGGAGACGCTGGGCAGTGTAAGATAAGATAAAATAATAATTCATAAATTATTAAGGGTCCACGAGGGAGGGGAGAGGGGGGGAGGGGAGGAGAAAAAGGAAAATGAGGAGCTGATTCCAGGAACCCAAGCGGAAAGCGAATTTTGAGAATGATGAGGGCAACAAATGTATAAGTGTGCTTTACACAATTGATGAATGTATGGATTGTGATGAACTGTATGAGCCCAAATAAAATGATTAATAAAAAAAAAAGAAGAAGAATTTATAGACTAGTATGGACAGATGGGCTAATACCGGACTTATGGACTTGATGTGGACAGACTGGGACGTTTTCTCAATATTCAATTGCTCTTGTATATAAAGCTCATTCGTATGGACATATGGATGTCTCTGGATTTATTTCTCTAGTCTACCCAATCTAACAGTCTCCCTTATCCAAATGATATGTCTTTGTCCTGTTAAGCCTTAATAAGTGTTTTTAAGTGTAATACAATAAAGCAAGCCTAGTATAAAAATCCATTCCTTAGTTTCCTATTGTCTTCAAGATAAAGAAAAAATTTTCATTCCGTGAAGTAGAGATAGCAAGTTCTTCCAAGTACCTATTCACCCTCTCCTCTACTAGTAATAGAACCCTTAGCTTCTTAAGCACGGTGTATACTGTCTCATAATACACACAACATTTCCCAGCCTGTCTTGCAGCCAGGTTAGAACATGTGTCTAAGTCACAGTCAATGGAATGAGCACAGGTGATTTATATGCTGCTTCTGAGTCATGACCTAAAGAACAGAGGTGCGTGCACTAATAACCAGAGAAATGCAAATTAGAACTTAAGTGAGAGATCATTACTCACAAGCAGATTGGTAAAAAATCAAAAGCATATTGTATGGAAAAGGGTATACTGATATTGATGGTAATACAAAATTACACAATACCTTATTGGGAAATTTGGAATACTTGTTTAAATTATCATATATATTTAAACCTACCGTTTAGTTACTTGTGTTTTATTGATTGTGCAAAGACATTTGATTGTGTGGATCATGACAAACTATGGATAGCCGTGAGAAGAATGGGAATTCCAGAACACTTCAGTGTGCTCATGCAGAACTTGTACCTGGATCAAGAGGTAGTTGTGTAAACACAATGAAATAATACTGCATGGTTTAAAATCAGGAAAGGTTGTGCAAACACCTTGAGAATACTGCATGGTTTAAAATCAGGAAAGGTTGTCCGAGCACCTCGAGAATACTGGTTTAAAATCAGGAACGGCGTGCATCAGGGTGGGATTCTCTCACCATACTTAGACAATCTGTACGCTGAGCAAATAATCTGAGAAGCTGGACGATATGAACACAGAGTCATCAGGGCCGGAACAAGGCTCACTAACAACTTTCGATCTGCAGCTGACACAACCCTGTTTGCTTAAAGTGAGGAGGACTGGAAGCACTTGCTGATGAAGAGCAAGGATTGCAGCCCTCACGATGGACGACAACTCAGCGTAATGAAGACTAAAACCCTCACAACTGGACCAATAGGTAGCAAGCATCATGGTCAATGGAGTAAAGATTGACGATGTCAAGGATTTTGTCTTGCTTGGATCTATAATCAATGATAATGGAATCAGCACTCGAGAGATCAAAGGATGCATTGCTTTGGGTAAATCTGCCGCACAAAACCTTTTTAAAGCATTTAAAAGCAGGGGTGTTACTTTGAGGACTAAGGTCCACATGACGCAAGCCATGGTATTTCCAAATGCTTTGTATGCATGAGAACATTGGACCCTGCATAAGGAAGACCTAAGAAGAGTCAATGCATTTGAACGATGCTGCAGGTGGGGACTATTGAAAGTCCCATGGGCTGCCAAAAGAACCAACAAGTCTGTCTTGGAAGAAGTGCAACCAGAATACTCCTTAGAGGCAAGCATGACAAGGCGTTGTCTCCTGTCCTTTGGAGAGACCAGTGCCTGGAGAAGGGTATCCTGCTTGGTCAAGGAAGGAGGCCATGAGGAAGAGCAAGGCCTTCCACCAGCTGGATTGACGGAGTGGCCGCATAAGGGGCTGGAACAGACCCACCCTTGTGAAGCTGGGGCAGGACCAGGTGGGATTTCATTCTGTTGTCCAGAAGGTAGTTATGGGTCAGACCCAACTCAGTGGCACCTTACAACAGTGACCATGGGACGGGAAACCAGTCAGCTTTGGGGTTACCTGCACACGGTGATGAGGAAACGTTGGGGAGTGGTGTAAACGCTGTCAAGGTGGGTTGTGGTTTCGTTACACAATTCTCTGGTTTCAGGAACCTGTCCCGGAGTTACTTCTGCAGTCACAAGTTCCAACACTTCCTTTGTGTACTGTCAAGTCACTTGACATGCCCAGAAGGAGCCTCGGGGTATTCTTTGCACTCATCTCCCACAGAACACAATGTGAAGACTGCTCCCTGGCCCAGAACAAACGCCCCCTCTTCTGTGATGCCAGAGCAATTCGTTCCTTCTCTCCTTCTCGGTGAACATGCCCAGCACATGCCTGAGGCCCCTCTTCACGCTCGCTTGTCCAGGTGTTTCTGTGCACTGCTGGTCCCCTCACTCACCACAGGGCAGTGAGCTTCTTGGGGACAAGGATCTGATCTTATTTTCTACAGAAAACTAGACAAGTACTCAGCATCCTGATAATATTTGGTCTTTGAACACATGAATGAGTGAGTGGGCAAAGCCATGAAGAACAAGGCATAGCTAGACGGTTGCTAGGAAAGCAAGTAAAGTGCAAACAGTGGGTGTGCGCAAAGGGATGATGAGAATGGCAATGACCCGTCTCTTACCTTCAGTAAGCAGCCAGCAAACACCAGGAAGCCTTGCGAATGCAGATGATTGGCCAAGCTGAACCCAAATCCAGAGTCACAGCCTGTGACCAGGACAGCCTTACTGCCAACCTGTTGTACAAGGCCAGACCTGATATTAGTAACTCAGGATCCTGAGAGCAGAGTGACCAGCCTCCCCAGCCTCTGGTGTGTCCTGAATGGCCCAGACCTGGCCCTTCCTGCTGGGCTCTCCCTGTCTGGAGAAGCACCAGGGTAGAGTAGGAAAAACTTGCACTCACAATCAGGAGACAGGGTTCTAACCAACTCTGCAACTAACAGTCTCCCTTGGAGAAGTTACTTCCCCTTGTGGCGCTGATTCCTCATCTACAATCACCATTGCTGTCACCACCACCATCAGCAAAGACAGTTGCTTCTGGAGTACTTATCATTGTAAGGCCCCATTCATCTATTCGTCTTATTTCATCTTCACAACAACCCCATAACTATGATTACTATACCATGTTACAGGATATTTTTAAATGCCCAATGGAGTTGATGGCAGAACTGGAATTGGAACCAAGACTGACTGATTTGAGTCCAAACTCTTATACCCCAAATTCATTAAGAAAGTCTCCGCAATGTAATGTCTTAACCCCTGTACTGCTGGTGTCAAATGAGAAAGCAGCTCCAAGGGTCTTGAAAGGTTTACAGCTGTGCTCAGAAGGTGACTCAGGGCCCGGGGCCCCGGGGAAGGGCTCAGGCCACTCCACTGGTTTCCAGGAGATGACTCACAGGGTTGACTTGGCTGGCGTAAGTTCGTTGGCTGATGGGAGCAGAGGGGACGGAAGGAAACAGCGATTTGTGTCTGCAAGAGAGAATGAAGTTGTGAGCACAAGTTGTGGTCCCTCCCTAGATTCTTGCAACATCACAATTCAGAGGGCCCTCAAGTACCACCCAGCTAGACGCAGCAATCAACCCTGATTGTTGTGGCCCCACCCCAATTCTGATGGTACTGCTAATTAATTGGCCCTCTCCCCAAAAGGGTTATTCAGCTGATAGGAAAAGGCCAACAACTGCAGTGGTCATCTTTGGCACTGTGCAGGAAGAGACCTACAGACCTACATCCAGAATGCACTGCTGTGGAGAGGCCCTGTCAAAACTGTCCTCCCCCAAAGAAGTTTCATCTTCTGCTTTCCAACATGACAGAAATAGGAGACATTTCCCAAAAAAACTCAAATGTGGATTATCATTCAAAATTTTTAGCTTTATCAAGAAAGCTCCTGACAATTCACATCTTACCCCCCACATATAGGGTCACCATGAGTTGGAATCAATTCAACAGCAACTAATAACAGCAAAGTACATTTCCCAATAGTATTTTTTTCAATAAAACTCATTTTGATATTTTGTAGTCCCGTGTAGTTTTAAGAAATACCGAGAAATACCCTCGTATATTCTTCCCAATTTGCCCCAACAGTAACACTTTGTAAGACTGGACTGTGTACAGTATTACAACCAGGATGCTGACATTGATAGTCAAGAACATTCTCATCACCACCAAGATTCCTGATGAGGCCCTTCTACGCCCATTTCTCTCCTACTTCTTAACTTGTGATGACCCCTAATCTGTTCTCCATTTCCACAGTTCCGTCACTTTGAGAATGTTGTATAAATGGAATAAGGCAGTGTGTACGGGATTGGCTTTTTTCACACAACACACTTTTCTGGGGACTCTTCCAAGTTGTTGCATGAATCGATGTTCTTTCTATTGTTAAGCAGCACTCCCTGGTGTGGAGATAACAGAGTTTGTTCACCACTCACCTGCGGAAGGACATCCAGGATGCTTATGTTGTCTTTATGTGCCATCGAGTCGGTACTGGCTCAGAGCAATTCTGGGCACAACAGAATCAAACACTGCCCTGGCCTGAGCATCCTCACAATTGTTTCAGTGCTTGAGCCAGTTGTTGCAGCCACCCACTGTGTGTCAATCCATCTCAATGAGAGCCTTCTTCTTTTTTGCTGCCCCTCCACTTTACCAAGCATGATGTCCCTCCTCTGCAGGGACTGGTCTCTCCTGACAACACGTCCAAAGTATGTGAGACAAAGTCTCGCCATCCTTGTCTCTAAGGAGCATTCTGCCTCTACTTTTTCCAAGACAGATTTGCTGGTTCTTCTGGCAGCCCGTGGGACTTTCCAATACTCTTCACCAGCACCATCATTCCAATGCACTGATTCCTCTGTAGTCTTCCTTACTCAGTGTCCAACTCTCACATGCGTGCGAGGCAATTGATGTGGTAGGTACATAACTGGTGTCAATTTGGGACTTGAGAGGATTAAGAGTGAAGGGGTGGAGTCTGGTCTGTCAATCAGGATATAGCCAATGAGGCCTCTGTGTGGGCATGGCCTTCTCCTGAGAATTCTGGGAAATCCTGTATTTTTCCTCCTTGGAGGCAGGAGAGACTCTCTACTGACAAGGCTGACTCCCTGTGAGACATCCGTGAGGAGACGCCACATGGACCTATCCTGATGCACCCAGAACCCTGGACCTGTAGAAGCCACGTGGAGACCCCTGTCAGCGCTGAGATGCTTACAATGCCACTGATCTACAAGATTTCCCACCCACTGGCCTGCGATCTTCCTGCATTTGTCATCATTGCATGTGTTTCGTGTGTCTGAAGAGGACTTTGTAGATTGGTTATCAGACATATGGGCTAATATCAGGCTTATGGGCTTGGACTGGACTGGGTTGGGATGCTTTCTTAATGTACAATTACCCTTTATATAAAACTCTCTCTTACACACATGAGTCTCTCTGGATTTGTTTCTCTAGTCTACCCGGACTAACACAATTGAAAATACCATGACTTGGTTCAGGCACACTTTAGTCCTCAATGAACGAAACTAAGGATAGTAGGATGTTTGTTGTTTGTAGTTAAGAAAAAAGCTACTGTTGTGACTAAAACTACTATGGGCATTCATGTATAGATTTCTAAATGAATTTGAGTTTTCCTATCTCTGGAATAAATGCTCAGAAGTATAACTGCTGGATAATATGACAGTTGCTATTTATCTTTTTAAGAAACTAACAAACAGCTTCCCTTTATTCAATATTGTGCTTTAAGTCTCAACCAAAGCTATACAGCAAGAAAGGAAAGGTCAGGCATTTGTTTACAGATTATATGATCCTATACATAGAAAATCCCAAAGTTCAGCAAGAAAATCACCAGAACTAATTGACTCAAGCCATCGTATTCTGAATTGCCTCACATGTATGTGAATGTTGAACAATGAACAAGGAAGCCCCCGGAAAAACTGATGCATTTGAATTATAGTGTTGATGAAGGATATTGGAAATACTATGCACAAACAAATGTGTCATGAGTGAAATACAGAGCTGTTTCAGGACCTCATCTTTCCTGATTCCAGGTCCAAAGTATATGAGGAGGTACTGAGTGGTTCTAACGGTTATGACACTCAGCTGGTCAGAGATCTGAGTCAGACACACATTGGAAGAAAGGCCTGGTGATCTACTTGAGGAAAAAAATATTGAAACCCTATAGAGCACAGACCCACTCTGACACACATGGAGTTGCCATGAGTCGGAGTGACAAGGGCAACAGGTACCAGGAGTCTGTTAAAATACAGACTCTTAGGTTCTTCCCACTGACGTTCCGATTCAGGATGAAGGGGTAGCACTTGGGACCCTGGGTTTCTAACAAGGGGGGATTCTGGTACAGGAGGTCCAAGAGAAGGGGTAATTGATCTAGGCTGATGGTTCTCAGGTTTGCTTTGCCGATTCATTAGTCATTTGAGAATGTGATCCTGGTTTGATGGTGATGTTACTAAAATGAGTTCATATCACTTAGAAATATACACTAAAATATTTACAAAGTTAAATATACTATCTAAGATGTGATTCACAATAATCCAGTAAGAGAAGGAAAATGAGTGGGGACATAGCTGAAATAAGATTGACCATGAAGATATGTGTGATATAGCAAAATGCAGTGAAGAAAGCCTATCAGAACAACATCTGCCTATCAGAATAACATCTGGGGTCTAAAAACTTGTCTTGAAACAAGTTTCAAGCTATCTAAATGAGGTGTCGGCTAATCCCACACAGAAGAAGCACACCCACCTGTGTGAACCAAAGGTTGTAAATAATAAAATCCAAGATCAGAGGAGGGAACTGTATTACAGACATACTCTGTCCTATAGCTTCACTATGGGTTGACTTGATGACAGTGGGTTGGGTTTTTTTTGTTTTGTTTTGTTTTTTAATGCTCTAGATGACTCAAACCTGCAACCAGAGTTGAAACTGCTGCTGCAAGGGGTCGGTAGTGGTGGGGGAGTATTTTGAGCCTCTGGCAAAAAAATCCGTAACATCTCTGGGGATAAAATCAGCACTAGGCCACAGCTTAACTCAGCTGCAGCAGATAGTATTACCTATCTCCCAATATCCAGTCTTCACATTTCTCACTGAAAAAGATCTGGATTTTGCCTGATGGTAGCAAGGTTCCTAACCCTTTGCAGACTACAGGCTAACCAGTGATCATGGGATAACTTGTGGCCAATCACATGCAAGCAAAAGTCTGTGATGACCACTGGAAACACACTGCTTTCCTGCATGGGTGCTCTTTTGTTTCCCTCCCTCCATGTTGCCTGGCTTCTTCTTGTCTAGATTGAGGCTGAGGTGCAGGAGCATCATGGAACCCTGTGGTGAGAAACACCCTCAGGACAGCAGAGAAGAAACAAAGAACTTGGATCTTCTGAAGCTAGACTAGCCTTTGGCTGCTCTAATTGTGATGCAACCCTAAAGCCTGTTGACTGCAGCTGAGTGTTAACCTTAGATAGCCGGTCACATTCTCAAGGGCTGAATTTTAAAGGCATGGCAACCAGGTTCAGAGGGAGAAAGTGCTTCTGGTACTTCCACAAGGGCTGTGGAAGAACATGCTGGTCCTCAGAGCCCTGGCTTCCACGAACTTGCCACCTCAACTAGCCAAGGCATTCATTCAAGCAGCCTGCGTTTCTACCACTTTTGTTTCTCCCATCAAGAACCGGCCATAGTGACTGGTAACCCCGCAGTGTTAGAAGGCGAATCTATTAAGATTCAGCACAGGAGGGGCAAGAGTCAGTGACATAAATGCAGCTTAGGGGAAATATGGAAGTAGCATCTGTGGTGAAAACTGTCTAGTCAGCCATAAATCAATATGAGGTCACGGTTCTCCTAGTTTAAATTTGTGCTGCTGACACTTGTTTTGTTCAAATATCACTACTTCTTGGTCTATGTGCAGGTTTCCCATGAGTGCAATTGTCTTCGGAATTCCCATTCTTCCTGATGGTATCCATAATTTGTTATGGCTCACACAATCAAATGACTTTGTATAGTCAAAACGACACAGGCAAACATCTTTCTGGTATTCTCTGCTTTTAGCCAAGAGTCATCTGATGTCAGCATTGATATCCCTTATTCCACGTCCTCTTCTGAATCGACCTTGAATTTCTAGCAGTTCTGGCATTGAATTTCTGTCAATGTACTGCGGCAACTATTGAAAAATTATCTTCAGCAGAATTTAACTCGTGTATGTGATAGTAGTGATACTGTCGATCATTTCCGGATCACCTTTCTTTGGAATAGGCACTAATCTGCATCTCTTCCAGCCGGTTGGCTAGGTAGCTGTCTTCCAAATTTCTTGGCATAGACAACTGAGCACTTTCAGTATTGCATTCATTTGTTGAAAAGTCTCAACTGGTATTCATTGTCAATTCCTGGAGGCTTGTTTTTGAAGGATGTCTTCAAAGAAGCTTGAACTTCTTCCTTCAAGACCATCAGTCCGTGATCATATGATACCTCCTGAAATGGGTGACTATCAACCAGTTCTTTTTAGTACACTAAGCACAAAGTTAGTAGTTCACGGCCACCAGCCACTCTGTCGGGAAAGAAGCACCTTTTGATGCTTCTTGTTTCGTTAATATTCTTGCCCATAAAATCTTCAAAACGGCAGCTCAGGGCGTGCATTGTTGCTGCAGTTCATTAAGCTTGAGAAGGGCTGCCTGTGGCTTTCCAGCTCCGGGCCTTCATGTTTCCCTACGCACACAAGATGCTCCTTTGTCTCTGAAATCTTCCGTTCAGCTCTTTTAGGGAAGTATTTCTTCCCTTTGCTTTACCTCCTTGATGATCAAGAACATGTTTCAGAGGCCGCAATATCCATTTTTGTCTTTTCGTTCTTTTTCATGACTTCTTGCTTTCTTCAGATGAAGCCTTCTACTTCAGTAAAAAGTTACTGTTTCGGAAAAGCACAGGGACAGCTCTACTCTGCCCTATGGGATTGCTCTGAGAAGGAACGGACACAACAGCAGTGTGGTTTTAGGTTTGCTTTCTCCGTGGAAGGAGCCCACGTGGTGCTGTCAGATAAGCACTGGACTGCTAAGCACAGTTAGTGGTTCACATCCACCAGCCCCTTTGTAGGGAAAAATGAAGCTCTCTGTCGCTCCCAGACAGACTTAAAGCCTTAGAAACTCTACGTTGGCTTACTCTGACTCAGAATCAACTTGATAGCAGTGGATTTGGTTTGAGTTGGTCTTGCTATCTGCACGTGGGATGTCTTTAATGTCATCCCACAACTCATCTGGCCTTTGGTCTTAAGAGTTTAATGCATCATTGGATGGAATGGGCAGTATAAGATATGTATAAATAATAGTTAACAATACATAATATATTAAGGGCTCATGGGAGTGGCAGAGAGAGAAAAAGAGGAGCTGATATCAAAGGGCTCAAGAAGAAAGATAATGTTTAGAAATTGTTGATACCAATAATTGTACATATCCACTTGAGATAATGGATGTATGGTTTGTTTTATGTAAGAGCCTCCAATAAAGTGATTTATGTAAAAAAAAAAAGTTTAATGCATCAAATCTGTTCTTGAGATGATCTCTAAATCCAGGCAATATATACTCAAGGTCATATTTCAGTTTTATGGACTTTTAAAGTTTCTTCAGCTTCAATTTGAACTTGCACATGAGTCATTAATGGATGTAATTGATGGTTTACTCTTCAGTCAGCCCTTGCCCTTCTTCTCACTGATGATATCGATCTCATCACCTCATTCCACAGATATAGTCCATTTGATCCCTGTGTATTCCATCTGGTACAGTTCAAAAATAATAAACAAATCATTGGTTTGAAAATTCTCTTATGGTTCCCAGTTGTTTCTATCACCAAACTGTGTTTCCCAGCTCTTGCTCCTGCTTCTAGGTTTCTAACTTTTGCGTCCCAATCAGTAGTAATTAGCAATACGCCCTAAGTGCATGTTTGATCAACTTGGGAAAAATCTTCCATGACCTCATCTTCGGCCTTTGTGGTTGGTGTGTAAATTTGAATTAACAGGCATATTAACAGGTCTTCATTATAGGCATATGGATATTATTCTACGACTGAAACTTTGTATTTGAGATCTTGAAATATTCTTTTTGACAATCAGTGTGATGCCATTCAGTTTGTCATTCCCAGTACAGTAAACTATATGTTTGTCCCAAATCAGTCCACTTCTGCTCATTACCACCAAAAGTATCCATCTTTACGGACTCCATTTCATTTGGAATGACTTCCAGTTTTCCTAGGTTCATATTTTCCACATTCCGTGTTCTAATGATTAGTGGGTGTTTGCAACGGTTTCTTCTCCTTTTGAGCCACACCACACCAGCGAGTGAGAGTTCTGTACGCTCTAGTCCATACACGTCGAGAAGGGTGGTATTTGAGGAGGCAGCCCACCCCCCGGCACATGTTGAGTGCTTGCCAACCTGAGTGGCTCACCTTCCAGAATAGATCTGACAACGAACGGTCTGCTGCTATGCAAAAGGTTTTCATTTGCCGGTTTTCTCAGAAGCACATGGCCAGGCCCTCCTTTCTCATCTGTCGCAGTCTGGAAGCCCCGCCGAAAGCCGTCCACCATGGGTGACCCTGCTGGTATCTGACATACCAGTGGCAGTTTCCAGAATGAGAGCAGCGTGCAAGGCATCACAGTATAAACCGACAGATGTGTGGTGGCCAGTGCTCTTGCAGAGTGTCTGGATCATGAGCTCTATAGACTGAAGGGTTTTTCCCTGCTAGGAAGAGATTAAGGGGACATGACAACTACATACACCGTGGGTTCCTGGAAAAATGAGAAGACAATAATGGGACAGTTGGAAAAATTTAAATAAGGTCTGTAGATTCGTTAACAGTATTATATAAATGGTGATTTCCTCCTTTTTAAAAATCATTTTACTGGGGGCTCTTAGAGCTCTTCTAACATTCCATACATCATGGTATCAAGCATATTTGTACATATGTTGCCATCGTCATTTTCTAAATATTTACTTTCTATTTGAGGCCTTGGTATGGGCTCTTCTTTTTGGCCCTCCCTGATTTCCTGCTTCGGATAAGCTCACTAGGGGTTGAAAGATGATAACACTTGAGGAAGCTGGGTGAAAGGTACATAGGAAAGTTTCCAGATAACACACTGGTGAAAAATCAGTTATAAAATAGACTCTTTCGTTTGCCCCAGAACCTGGTCAGGTCGCTGTGGTCACCTTTAAGTTTCCTTTGCTAGTCCATGGCTGGGGAGAGTCAGGGACTGACTGCCACCTGCACCATCCACAGGTGACCTCAAGGCCTCCACTCTGAGTTTCTTACCTCGTTCCATGTTCTCTATGACAGACACTCAAGGTTCTCCCGGGGAGCTGGGACAGGGGCCTGGAGAGGCGGGCAGCGAGCATTGTGGCACCAAAGGAGAATGTCCTCCTAGCGGGTTCTGAAACACAGAATGCAGCCCAACCTTACCTATCTCCTTCAGAGATGCAGGCACTTTCCTCCAGGTTATGAAAGTCAAGCCGGGCTCTCTGCCTGTTCTGCCCAGGTGCAGTCATGGTACCAGATGAGGCCTCCCACCCCCACCCCTCACCCCAGGCTTCTGTGATGGAAAGATTCAGGGGGCTATGGTACCTGGATACCTGCATTCTGGCTCTATGTCACAAACTCAATGGCCAACCCTGGACAAGCCATCACCTGTGTGTGGCATCAGAAGGTTGGACAGACCTCTCCAAGCCAGGCTGAGCAGCAAGTGCCTGGGGCCTCCCCACCCCTTGGGGATTCTGACTCATGGAGTGCTGGATCCCTCATCCGTGCTCCCATATCCACCTGGTGACCCAGAACATCTGCCGTCCCTCCCAGTTTGCTCACATGCCTCTTCAAGCCTAGGCCACATCTTACCGGACTCAGCTCTTCACCTCCCCCCACTCCCAACCCCACCCCAACAAACCCAGGGTCTGACTCGGAGAGCAGCTGAATCAATGATCAACCGTTCACACTGCTCTCTCACTAAAGCACGGAGACAAGCTATAAAAAAATGAGACTGCTCAGGCAGCCTAAAACATGCATTACCCTCCATCCTGGTTAAATTAACCTTATTGCAGCAAGGTCACGTCTCACTCAGCATCACTACCTTAAGGCTACTTTGTACCATGACTAAACAAATAAGACAGAAACCAGATCTTGGGCCACCAAGCTGTTCCTCGGGGTGGCAGCCCTATAGGGCAGGGTAAGGCAAGCCCAGAGTCTCCAAGGTTGCAAGTCTTTGAAGCAGATGGCCTCACCTGTGTCCCACAGAGTGGCTGGTGGGTTTGAACCAACAGTTTTGGGATCAATATCTGAGCGCTTAAGTACTGCGCCACCAGGGCTCCTTTAGTTTTTACTTTCGAGTTAAACCCTGTTAAGGTTTTACCTAGCCAAACATCAAATGAAATCCACAGGAATGGGGCTAGGGAGGGAACAAAATACAAACAGAAACAAGTGAATTAAACTATATTTCAAATAAATACAAAGGAAGGAAAGAAAGAAGAAAAAAATAAACCAACCCAAAAAACACTGTACTTTGGCTGCATACCCTCAATCAATAGATACCACCACCACCTCCACCACCTCCACCTCCTCCACCACCTCTACCTCTACCTCCACCTCCACCACCACCACCTCCACCACCAACCCCTCCACCACCACC
>NW_022103914.1:6862177-6866539 GCF_000313985.2 Echinops telfairi
TCAGAGAACTCAAACTCTACTGAGGCAGCCATGCTTTTGCTTTGTCTAGACCAGCGGTTCTCAACCTGTGGGTTGGGACCCCTTTGGGGGTCAAACAACCCTTTCGCAGGGGTTGCCTGATTCATAACAGTAGCAAAATCACAGTTATGAAGTAGCAATGAAAATAAGTTTATGGTTGGGGGTCACCACCACATGAGGAACATGAGGAAGGTTGAGCAGCACTGCTCTAGATGCTTGGCTCAGGCCCAAGACCCATGAGAATGACTGGGGGGTCTACTGCAGTGTTGAACCCCAGGGCCCACTACTAGTCCTGCATTGTCAGTGTGTGGTTAGTGACCCTCGGGTTCTGGCAGTGACTCCTCCTGGCTCTCAGACAGGGCAGAAATGGAAGGCCGGGAGGGAAGGGAACACCACACAGAGCCTGGGGGAAGTGTGGTTCTTTTCCTGGGAAACGGACGCTAGCCTCCCCTTTGTACACCCCACTCTAGGGTGCCACACAGTCCTTATCAGGAATAATGCATTGTGTGGGAAGTAGCTCCCTCCCTGCACGTTGGCTACCACCCCAAACCTACCCAATCACCTGGGCCAACAAGTCAGGTGCTAAGTCCGTGAACTTAACCACTGCAGTGGTGCTGGCAGGAGACAGGTAGAGGCCTTTCTCAAGGTTATTTCTTAGGAAAGACAAGCTCTCTGGCCCGTGTACTATGAAGTAGAGTCCTTCCTGCCCCGACTCAGCACAGGCCGCTCTCAACACAGCCATAGAAAGATCTTTCTCCTCAGATGGTACAACTCCCTGGCTTGGAAGCCTCCTTCCTAAGCCTGCTGGAGCGGGACTCCGCTCCCCTTTCCAGCCCTGCTTGAAAGCCTGCTCCCTGTGCTCACGGCACTGTGCACACTGGCCTCCTGAGGGCATCTAGAGACGCCCAACTCCTGCTCCATCCTCGCTCCCAAAGGCTGCGCCCCTCTGACCTTTCAGACCTGAGGGGCTGACTGACTCCTCTGCGCCCTAGAACTGCTCCCCACAGTGCCGGATCTCACTGTACGCACCTCGCTCCTTCCCAAAGTGCCCCCCACTGGACCACAGGGCCTATGTCCACCCGGTTCCCCACAGGATCCCCAATGCCTAGAGCAGGGCCTGCTGTGGAAGGCACCCAGCGGGAGGAGCGAGCTGTCCCCCAGGACTCACTGGCACTGGGGGTCCTTGGCTCCTGAAGTGCAGTCAGCCCGTGGCCAAAATTGCAGGTTCCCTAGGCGGCACCTTGCTGGCAACTGGACCAGCCAGACCAGAGCACGGTCCTTTAGGGTTAGCTCAGACTCTATAGCTGGGTGCCCCTTCCTCCACCCCAGAACTGACCAGCTGGCTGAGCGCCCACCTCTCCACCCTCCTCCCGTCAGCCCTGGAGTGGGAGGTCACCACCATGGGCCATTTCAAAGTAGTTGTCCATCATTAAAGACCTTCCATTCTTCCTGCCCAGTGCCCGTGGCAGAAAATGCTTCGATGATGACGTCTCTACACAGATGGCTGCTTTCAATGCTGCTTTCCTGAGCCAGCACAACCGGAAGGTAAGTACCGCACACAAACTCAAGCCCTGGGACAACACAGTCACAGTGGAGTCTCTCACATGGGTTCCTTACACGTGTCCTTGGTTTCTCACCCACGTTGCTAAGTTCATACCAAACACAGTGCTACCACACAGGAATTCCACGGACTCCTCGGTATTGTTGACGGCATAATGCCCTGTGCTGTCTTGCACTCTGTTAAGTATTAAGCCCTCGCACTTGCAAAGTGCTGCCTTTAGGGCCGGCAGGGTTGTGAGTGGTGGGTGCTGCCAGGGGAGAGGTAGGGTATACAGGGTGTCACCTTGGTCTCGCTTTAATGAAATATAGGGGTTAACTGTCAAGGGGTAATGTGGCAGAGGGGGCAGGAGGGAAGACTGGAGTCACTGTGACCAAATTCATAATACGAGATGGTGTAATGGGGACGCACCCAGCTGCTAACCCCAAGGTGAGCACTTTGAAACCACCAGCTGCTCCTTGGGAGAAAGATGAAGCTCTCTATCCCTGTGAAGAGGGACAGTCTGAGAAGCCATCAGGGGCAGTCCCAGGGTTGCTATGCATGGGAACAGAATTGGTGGCAGTGGTTGTCAAACACTCAAGATGCTCACATACTGAAGACCACTGTGGTGCCGACAGCACCCGCCTGTCAAAGCCAGCGGGCCTCTGACAACCAAGGGGTCCGCAGGCGCCATTGTGCAGCGATAATATGTAAAGATTATGGTAAAGTCATAGAGAATAGGAAAGATGAGAGGGAGTAAAATAAAGGAGTCGGCACATTTCATGGTAGCATGCTCACCTCAGCCCGTCTTGGTGGTCCACATGGAGGTGGGACATGCGAAGAGAAGGGTGCATATTTCCAAAGGCGTGCAAGCCCCCCTGATTACATCAGAACGGGAAGGGGTAGTACCACAGGTAATACATGCAATGGGAGGGAAGTGATCTAGGGGTGTACATGCAGTGGGAAGGGGAGGGAGTAGGTGTACACACATGACAAGATGGGCGGACCCTAGAATCAAGATGGCAGCCTATCTTTGGTCATCTCTGAGTGGGCTTGACCTTGTCTCTGGGCTCTCCTTCAGAGAAACAATCTACTATCCTATCAGCAGGGAGTGGGTCCCACCTATGGTCTGACTGCTCTGGATGGCTGATGCCCTGGCATACAATATGGGGAACCTGGAGAAAAACCCTTTTGCATCCCACACCTGCCCTCCTCCAAGAAGCTGGGCTCCTGGCCTTGCATTCTGATGTGGCTAATTTGCAAAGAACCTACGTGACTGCACTGGGGAGGTCAGGGGTGGGGGCGGGGACTCCCCTTAAAGAGGCAGTCCTGACATTCTCAGAAGCAGCAGGCATGGCGGGAAGCAGGAACTCAGGAATCCGGCCTTAGCATGTGCTCCAGTCAGAACGTCTGGATGGACCTTGAGCATTACGAAGCAGAAAGGGAAGGTGTTGACCCAGTGAGGAGGACCCTGGATTGAAGCAGGAAGCCATTCTGGATAGGGAGCTTACATTAGAGAGCTTCAGTACAAACAGATTCCAGGGTCTAGCAACTGGCAGACTGCCTCCAAAAAAGTTCTGCTTGGCTGTTTTGTTTGGGCCAGCCTACTGCTTTAAAAGGTGGTGTAACCAGGGAGCTAAGCGATCACAGAAACCCACAGTCTGCACCTATTTGCTTAAACCTCTGGTTTCCTGGGCAGTGTAAGTGGGAAAGCACTCAACTACTAGCCCAAAGGCTGGTGGCTGTACGGTTTGCAGAAGGCTGCGATGCAGATGACAGAGCAAGTCCAAAGCCGATATGCAGGGTCCCGCGTGCTCATGAAGCCACGGATGAGTCCCCTCTGACTATGGAAAGAGACAGGCAAGGCCTGGCTACCAGACAAGGGCATTGCAGGGTGGATAAGTGCAATGGTAGGTAAGGGAAAATGTGACACCTTTGTTTGCTCCAGTTTTTAATATTTTCTGCTGCTATTGAGATTTTTCTGTTTCATTTTGTCATGGTTGTTTGTATTGTCTTGATTTTGTCAGATTTCCTGTAAATGCAACCCGGAGTAGGTCAACCAATAGAGACAATCAATAGATTCCAAGGGACATGACAAGAGGCTGGCGAGAAATGGGGAGCTCACAACAAAGCGTACAAGATACAAGACATGTCCTGGAGTTGATTGTAGGTATGGCTGCACAACTCTTATGAATGTGACTGGACATTGAAAAGGAGGGCATGTGAATTGGATGCCAGGGAAATTATTAAAGAGGAACTATGTAGTTTTGAAAATGCTGGCAGTTGTAGTCCACCCAGAAGTGCCTTTTCAGAAGCTATTTCGGAAATACTGTCACAGCACTGAAAACCCGCGGAGCGCTTCTCCTCTGCACACCGGGGTGCCCAGGAGCAGGGATCAACTCAAGGCCACTAACCACTAAGTGGATGTTCCAAGTAACATTAATTGACCTTCTGGACGCTCTGGGCATTAGAGTTTGAGATGCTTGACCAGGGAGATGCTTACCACCCTTGGACTCTCTCCCACTGAGCATCTTTCTTAACAGTGGCTGGCCAGCTCAGCTGTGCACTCCAACTGTAGTTACCAGGGCTTCCTTGAAAAGGCTAACGAAAGGGGAATCTGACGAATTCCGAAGCCTTGATTCAAAAAAGATGCCCATTATTCCTTAGGGGGTCATAGCGCCTGGAGCCGAAGTCTAAATCCTTGTATAGGCACATCAGGTGACAGGAGACACCGTTCTCAGGAAAACCGTATTCTAAATGCAAAGATGAATCCCATGACTATGATTCACAGAGAATCTCAATTAAAG
>NW_022103914.1:6866883-6890513 GCF_000313985.2 Echinops telfairi
TAATCACATTATAACTTTCTACACATTGTAGTTACTTCTCAGTACCAGTAAAATGAAAACTTTTGAGAACAAGGATTTTTGTCTTTTTCGTTCACTGCTATATCCGTAATACCTAAATCAAACACACCATCTGACCCACGGTGACCCTATTCAGGCTTTCCAAGACTAAATCTTTACAAGAGCCTCATCTTTCTCCCAAGGAGTGGCTGGGGGGTTTGAACAGCAGGCCTTGAAGTTACCCATGGGGCCATCAGAGCTCCTTATACCTAGGATCCCCTTTCCCAAACCCACTGCTATCAAATCAATTCTGACTCATAGTGACCCTACATAGGTTTTCAGAGACTGTAAAGCTTTAGGGGAGCAGCCAGCGCATGTTTCTCCTGCAGACAAGCTAGTGGGTTTGAACCACTGACCTGTGATTAACAGATCAATGTTTAACCTACAGAGCCACCAGGGTATCTTATACCTAGAACATACCCCTTGCCACTGAGTCCATGACAACTCATAGTGACCCTACAGGACTGGGTAGAACTGCTACTATGAGTTTCTAAGGCTGTAACTCTATGGAAGTAGAAAGCCCTGTTGTTCTCCCTCAGAGCTGCTGGTGGTTTCAAACTGTGGGCCTTACGGTTAGCAGCCCAAAGCACAACCACCATGCCACCAGGGATCCTATACCTAGAATAGCGCCCTACAAATGAATCGAGCTTTGAGCAGAGAATTGCCTTTGAGCAGAGAATCAGACTTACACTACCAAAAGATAACTCTCCGGGTAGGAATTGGGCAGAAGCAGAGAGACCAAGCTGGAAGTGACGTAGCAATCAAGGACCATAAAACAGGTTGCAGGCTATGGGCTGCATCAAACCAAACTCACTGCCACCGAGTGGATTTTGACTCATAGCAACTCTGTAAGTCAAGAGTAGACAAGACCTTGGGTTTCTGAGACTTTATGGGAGCAGACTTCTTCCCAAAGAGCGGTTAGTGGGATCGAACTGCTGATCTTATAGTCCAGCGCAGGACCCGCTAGAACTCCAGGACTCTTTCTGTACTGCACAACTCCTGTGGAATGTGCAAAAGTGCTCCCTGCATGTATAAAGGAGCCCTGGTAGCACAGGAGTTAAGCATTCAGCTGCAGCAGATTGAGAGGTCAGTGGTCTGAACCCACCAAGTACTCTGAGGGAGAAAGATGTGGCAGGTGGTTTCCACAAGGATCACAGTGTAAGACACAAAAAAAAATTTAAAATAAATTATCAAGTATTCATGAATGGGGGAGGGAGGGTGGGAGAGGGCGGAAAAAATGAGCTGATGCCAAGGGCTCAAGTAGAAAGAAAATGTTTTGAGGATGGCAAAATATGTACAAATGTGCCTGGAAAAAAAAATCCCTGCCTTGGGAAGCCTTATGGGGCAGTTCTCTGCTCTACTCAACTGGACAATGGCTCCGGTGGGTTAGGTTGGCTTTGGTGTGGGAGAGGTGTCAAAAGGTTGCCAGTGCAGGTGGAAGCTATGGAGGTGATGAGGTGCTCAGATTCCGGCTTTGTTTGGGAGGTAGAGGACACCACAATTTACCCACTGATTAAATTGGGGGTGGGGGTGGGCACAAAGGGAGTGGGAGAGAAGGAAGACTTTTCAAGATGTAAATAGTGACAGTCCAGCAGACAGATTAAGAAGCCATTCTGTTTAAAAAACAAACAAAAACACCCCACTGCCCTTGAAAATACCCGTTCAAAACGAGCACACACAGGAGCATCCTGATCCTCACCTGGCCCCTCCGAATCCTACCTCCAGCAGTATTTTGCTTATCTGCTCTTCTGCCATTTATTACACTCTTATTCTCAGTGCTGTGCTCATGCTACACCAAATCTGTGTTCCACACCTGACAAGCCCCACCTGCTCAAATAACACCTCCACCAAGATGTCTTTCCAAGTCCCCGAGGTCAAAAACCAATCTCTCAGTCAGATTTGCATTTCGCACATTCCATTTGAGCCTCTACAATAGCACTTGGGTCAGAGAGGTGGTAGTAAAGGTATTCCTAAATATTCACAGCCATCTCGGCTGTGAGCGCCCCAAAAGACAAGAACCTACGTGTTGAAATCATTCACTTCAGGCTCTTCCAAAATGCGTGCTCCGGTGCCCGACAGGAAGCAGCCGCTCTATAAATGCGTATTGAGGGAATGCAAAAGCTACACAAAATTCAAAGGTCAGTCTCATCTCGCCCGCCAGGTAGACGCGTCCCGCCGGAAAGAAGGGCATTTGTTGCGTCACAGAGGATGCGGGCAGCAGCTCTGGTAATTAAATGCGTGGCCCTGCAACCTCTCAAAGCGGTGACGGGGAGCTAGACCGTAACTGCATCAGCTGACCAAGGGCAGGCCTTGAGGGAGGGCTGGCAGCAAAAGCGCAGAACCCACGCCCTGCGCACCGCCAAGCCCACCACTCGCCCGGCACCGCCCCGAGGCGGCCGCGGGCACGACGCGCCCCGAGGTGTGCGAAGGGTCTGGCCCCACCGCCGGGCCCAGGTCGACTCAACGTCGGGCAAGCTCCGGCGTGCAGGCAGAGCACGCCGACGCCCGGGATGCGCAGGCGCCTTGCCCACTGCTCGCCTGGCCCGGCCCCGCCCAGCCGGCGGCGCAGTCAATCATAGAGCAGCAGCTCCATCCCGCCGTCGGGAGGGCGCGGAGCGGAGGAGGCTCGGCCCAGCCCGCGCTCCTACTGGCTGAGGCGGCGTCGCCCACACAAAGCCCCACTGTCGGCTCACCGGCCCGCAGCAGAGGCCCTGGTCTTTCTGGGCCCGCACCCGCCACCAGCCCAGCATCCCCAGGCTGTCCCTGCGGCGCGTCCACCCTCTTCTGTCCCCTTTCCCCCCCGGCCCCGCGGTCCGTCCGAGCCCTGCGCAGCCGCCGGGTGCGCACGCAGCTGGACCAAGGGTCTGAGCGTCCAGCATCCTGCCCCAGAGCGCAGCGGCAGAAAGGGTGCCTCCAAGGCCCCGAGGAGGGCCCAGCAGGATGGGGGGGATGCGGTCGAGAAGGACGCCTGGCTTTCATGTTGGCACGACCTCCGATTACCGCGTGACCTTGGGCCGGTGCCTTCCCTCCCTCCGCGGGGCTTGAGTCCCCTTCAGTAAAACGCCGCGGCAGGAGGGCCGGGAGGTTTCCCACCTGAGAACCGCGTGTTCTACCTTTAGGGGCCTCCTCCTGCCAAGCCCATTATCCCGAACAGGAAACACCAGGCCTGGCTCCCGAGGGGCCGGGAGGATGGCGGGCGAGCATCGCCGGGAGGGGAGACGAGCCTGGGCGAGAAAGGCGTCCATCTGCCCTCGGTCTCTCCCGGCTCGGCGGCCGCGGCGGCGATACCCTCCTCCCCTACCGCGGAGCCGCACCAAACCGCGCTGAGCGCCGCCACGTCCGCCACGACCGAGCTGCGCCCCCTCCTCTTACCTAAACCGGAGGCGGGGCCGCGGGCCTGGGTCTCTCGCCCGGACGGGAGCGGCTCCTGGCCTGGAGACAGCGCGCGCGCGCCGCTCTGCCGAGGCCCCGGTGCGGGTTCCCACGCGGCTGCTGCGGCCGGTGCTCAGGGATGCGCAGACACCTTGGCTAGGCGCGGGGCGGAGCCGGCGCCCGGCGCCGGGGCGGAGAGAGCGCTCGTGCTTCCTCTCCTGCCCTGGCGCCCGGGGCTGGGCCGCCTTCGAAGGAGGGGTCCTTCGCAGAAGGGGTCCCCGGAAGCACTAGGCGCCACCTCGGAACTGCCCCGTCGGTCCGGGCTCCGGTCTCTACCGACCCAGGTCCTGGGCCCGCAGGCTGCGGGCGGGGAGGAGAAGGTGCTCCAGGAAGTGAGGAGGAGGAGGGGAGCCTCCTTCCTAGTCCTGTGTGATTGCCACCGTTGAGCTCCTCGGGGGGTGGTCTTCCGTTAGATTTTGTTTTTGAGAAAATGAAAGATTTTAGAGGGGTTTCTTTTCTTCTTTGTCCAGAAAAGTCTTTTAAGGCTAGTTGGACATCCTAACTCTCCGGAGTTTGAAGAATAGGACGACAGAGGCCAATGGTTTCAGGAGAAGAAACAGACGACGGAGAGAATGGAAACCTCGCGGGGAATGGGTGGCAGAGCCAAGTGTAAGGCAAATTAGGTAAGAAGGAGAGGGCAGTAAGTGTCCGGCGGAGCTTGAAAAGTAAATAAAATAAACTTGTCAGCTCCGCGCCAGGAGCTTCGGGACGGTTGCGGCTGGGTCCTCAGCTCTGGCACTGTGTCTTTTCGGTGTCTGTGAGGGACGAGTCTTGAAGAGCAGGAAAATCAGGAAGGGAGGGTACCCACTTCAGTCACACTCAAGTCCTTGCTGCGGTGCTGTACTTCAGAAAAGACGCCATGGGACGGCATGACAATGAATCACTATGCTGAGTCACCAGGTTACACCTAGAGGGTTATTCATTGCTGGCAAAGCAAACAATAAATTAAGGAAGAATTCGTCGTTCCTGACTTTGGACTCATAATGAGATGGAAACACAATTCTATTTGTGGAAGACACGGAAACATTTGACCTGTTTGAGATTCTAACAGCGGCTGGTTGAGACTGGCCTCACATCTGCCCTCCCGACCGTTTAACTCCAGGTTTTCGTTGACAACTAGCTGCTCGTAGATGTAAACTGGTCACCTCTTTGCCTCAGCTACACCTGTCATCTTCCTTCGTCTGAGATTCTGTGACCAGGCAGCATCTGACCCCTGCAGGAACTTATTGCCTGTCCCGGCATAGACCCGGCAGTGCAAAGGAATGTACAACTCACAGGGCAGTTTTTGGAAAAAGCCAGATAGCCGCTGATGGGAAAATTTTTCATTTTTCTGGTGGACACTTTGAGGAGCATTTTATACAGCTCCCAGAATAGTTACCATCAAGTGATGCTATTAAAAAAAAAAGTACCACCATTGGCTGGCTGCTTTAATAAACAAACATAACCTCTCAGATTCAGAAGCCAAGAGTCCAAATCCAGAGTGCCAGCTCCAGAGGAAGACTCCATCAGACCCTTGTCTCAATCTCCTGGGTCTATAAGGTTGCCAGCATAGGGAGTCCAGGTCTGAAAGATGCACTCTACCCCTGGTTCTTCTTTGGTGATACTGAGGCCCCTCTTCTCTGGCCACTTGTCTCTCCTTTTGCCTCTTGTAAGATAACAGGAGCTTCAGGCCACCCCAGGAAACTCCCTTTACATCAGGGCAGGGCTGTGACTTCACGCCTTTACAGACTGACCAATTCAGATGGCTTCACAGAGATGATTGCGTCATTACGTAGCTGTCAGACCACTCATATCTTGGGGGCCACGAGCCACGGCGGCGACTCTCACTCACTCAGCTCAGTGCACACTTGGAAGACCTTCTCTTTCCTTCTCTGAGCCTGCCCAGCCCTCCACTCCTACTCTTGGAACTTTCAAAAGAGCAACTCAAGTTCTTGCTCAGTTCCTCTTGCGGGGAACTCAGGCTAAGTCAATGGCTAACCCCAAAGAAGGCCTGTCAGACCACCTTCAGGCCGCATTCCCCAGCCAGACTCTTTCCAAACCTCCTGACTAGGAGGGTTTTGCTTATTTTCATTCCTTTGAGGGTAAAAAAAAAAAAGCCCAAGCTCATTGCCAAGGAATCAATTTCAACTCATGGCAACCCTATAGAGCAGGGTAGAACTTTGCCTGTGGGCTTGTGAGGCAGTAACTTCACAGGAGCAGAAGGTTTTGTCTTTCTCCTGAGGCTCAGGCTGGTGGTTTTGAACTGCTGACCTTGCAGTTAGCAGCCCTACTCAACCACTACACCACCAGGGCTCCTTTATTGGAGGGTTCGCTCCTGTGATTTCCCAGTTGCCCTTCCTTCTAGGACATCACTAATAAGCTCCGAAAGATTACCAGAAACCCTCAGAAGAAAGGGCTAGTTGAATGGTTGAGCCCAGGTGAGAATCCAACGGTCAGTCTCAGCCGCACCTTAAACCTTGCTCCTCCTAAGTCCCAACTCCTAAATTTGGAACTAGAGAAACTCAGGTGGCCAGGGACTAAACACATGAAACAGAGACAGGTCATTTCCAACACAGTCTGTCCCTTGCCCAAACCAATGCAGCTCCTTTCTGTTTGGATACTAGGTCTTAGCCTAGACCCCTCCGCACCAAGTACATCTCACTTTGTTTCAGTACCAGGTGAGTGCTAGGCTTAGCAGAGAAATTGCAACACCTGGGGAACCATCAGGAGCCCTGGTGGCACACTGGTTATGCATCAGGCTGCTAGCCTCAAGTGAGCAGTTTGAAACCACCAGCTGCTCCTTGGGAGAAAGATGGGGCTTTACACTCCCAAGTAACAGTCTCAGAAACCCACGGGTGCAGTTTCTATCCTGTCTTGTGAGGGCGCTATGAGCCAGCATCAATGGTGAGGTTGGGTTTTGGTTTTGGTTTGGGACATTCTAAGTGTAAATTAGTGAAGGAAGGAGCTTTCTGGATTGCTGTAGCTTGGAGTGGGTTGGGGGAAAGTGGAGGGACAGCTATTTTTTTTATTTCCCATGGTTGTTTTACTACTTCCGTCTTTAAAGATCCCAATTACCTTTAGTTTAGGAGTAAAACAGCATTTCATTCCTGCCTTCAAAGCAGGAATGAGACGTGTACAGTGAAATGAATCAGAAGTCCCCTGATACTTCTCAGAGAGGGACATAGAATTGTACTGTGTGTTTTAGCAGGGCTTCAGAACAGGCTTTTTACAAGAGTCCTGGAAGATTCTCAGGCAAAATGAAGCATCAGGACTTTTGCTCTTAACTATGCACCTGCTCCTAACTGCCTCCTCTCTCACAGGCTTCTGGAACCCCACTTGGGCTGGTCCTCTTTCTGGACACAGCCTGTCCCCTGCCCTACTCTATCTCTGAATGTCCCTGCTCTTCGCTGCCTGTAGGCTTAAGTGCTGAATGCCAAGTGCAGGTTAAATTCTGCCCTTACCCCTGGTGGTGTACTGGTTACCAGTTGGGGGCTACTAGCTCCTTGTGAGAAAGACGGGCCTTTCCAATCCCATGAAGACTTACAGTCTCAGAAATGTACAGGGGCCTGTACAAGTCCTGTCCTATAGGATCACTATGAGTTGGTATAGGTGATGGCAGCGAGTTTGTTTTTTGTTGTGTTTTGCCTCCGAAGAGCCCAGATGTACCATGACCTTTGTAGTGGGTCCTGTGGGGTTGGGGAGGGGCAGGAGGACAGAACAATACCATCAACTTCTACTCCAAAGCCCACAAGTCTTCTGTTTGTTTGGATGTAGTGGATTTTTTTTCTTTTATTTACTTATTTTGGTTTTTCATTTTTGCTAGAAATCTGCAGAATTGTCCAAGTGGTAAGTAGCTTTTCTGAGTAATTGACAGTGAGAGAAAAAGAAAAAAAAATCCAAGATTATACTGTGCTGCTTCTAAGACAAAAGTAGGGCTCTCAGAATTTAGAATAGTACAAAGAGCCTCTGACAGTGGATTCTGCAGAGGCCAAAATACTGAATTCTGAAGGTGAAAGAAACCCAGAGGCCCAACCTCTTCCCAGCATCAAAGGAACAATTGGCAGAAGGGGTTGGACCCTAAAGGGAGAAGAGGGACTAGTGGTGTGTGGGGGGGGAGGGCATGCTAGTTTGAAAATATAAACCACGTTATTTGGAGGTAATTAGGATTTTTGAAGACGGAAGTAGTAAAACGGCTGTGGAAAATTAAAAATAGCTGTGTCTGTGCTTCCTCCACCCCAAGCTACAGCAATCCATAAAGCACCTGCCTTTACTCATTTAACTCTCATCCACGACTCCTTATCCTTTCCTGGGCATTGTGCTGTGCTCTTGGAATGCAATGATGAACCAGACAGGGGAAGCCTGCCTTTCAGAATACACTTTAGTCATGAGTGCTATGTGCCACACACTGTGCTGAATGTCTTGTTTGCATTATTTCACCTATCCTTTGCAGCCCCCCTACAAGTAACCTAAGATTATCCCCAGTTCACAAATTTCCAAACAATAGTTAATATGTTGTTATAAACCGTTTTTAAAATATTGGCTCATTAACAGATCAGCAATGAGAGCAACAACAAAACCATGGAGGAGCCCCCAAAATAGACTTCAGGAAGTCTGGAAATCCCCAGGACTGACTGGTGGGGAGATAGTCATAGAGGTTAGTGGACTGTCAGAGTAAACCAGCCTCTGATAACTGCAGAGTCCATAGGTGCAATTGTGCGATAACATATAAAGATTATAGTAAAGTCATAGAGAATAGGAGGGAGAGGAGAGGGAGTAAAATAAAGGAATCAGACACATTTTGTGGTAGCATGCTCACCTCAGCCCCTTTTAGTGGTCCACGTAGAGGTGGGAGAAGAGAGAAGAAGAGAACTAGTAAATTTCTACTCAAAGCTTATATACACTTAGGGGGCATGCAAGCCCCCCTGATTACATCATAACAGGAAGGGGTTGAACCATAGATAGTACAGCAATGGGAGGGGGATGATCTAGGGGTGTACACGTAATAGGAATGGGATGGACTAGTGGTCCACATGTGACAAGATGGGCGGATCCTAGATTTAAGATGGCAGCCTAACTTTGGTCTTCCTTGAGTTGCCTTGACCTTGTCTCTGGGCTCTCCTTCAGAGAAATAATCCACTATCCTTATCAGCAGGGAATGAGCCCCACTTATGGTGGGACAGACGATAGGGTCTGATTGCCCTAGATGGCTGATGCCCTCAGGGAGATAAGCTCTAAGCAGCTTTCGTTGACCTCCAAGTGTACAGTCATTTACCAAGTGATGCAAGCAGTGTCACGTCTTAGGTTTGGCATATATTTGGGGAACAACCTGGGGAAAAACCTTTCTGTATCCCACAGTGGACAGACTTGGAATTATGTATGCTTTTTCTTTTCTTTAAAATAAATCATTTTATTGGGGGCTTGTACAGCTCATCACCATCCATCCATCCATTGTGTCAAGCACATTTGTTTTTTGCCATCATCATTCTCAAAACATTTTCTTTCTACTTGAGCCCTTGGTATCAGCTCCTCATTTTTCCCCCCTCTCCCCTACCCTCCCTCTCTCAGGAACCCTTGATAATTTATAAATTACTATTTTTTCATATCTTAAACTGTCCGATGTCTCCCTTCACCCACTTTTCTATTGTCTGTCCCCAGGGAGGGGGTTATATGTAGATCCTTGTGATCGATTCCTCTTTCTCCCCCACCTTACCCTTACCCTCCTGGTATCACTACTGTCATTATTGGTCCTGAGGAGCTTATCTGTCCTGGATTCCCTGTGTTTCCAGCTCTTATCTGTACCAGTGTACATCCTCTGATCTAGCCGGATTTGTAAGGTAGAATTGGGATCATGGTAGCGTGTTGGTGGGGGGTTGTGAGGGTGGAGGAAGCATTAAAGAACTAGAGGAAAGTTGTATGTTTCATCGTTGTTATACTGCATCCTGACCGGCTAGTCTCCTCCCCACAACTCTTCTGTAAGGGGATGTCCAGTTGCCTACAGATGTGCTTTGGGCCTCCACTCTGCACTCCCCCTCATTCACAATGATATGATTTTTTGTTCTTTGATACCTGATCCTATCGACACCTCATGATCACACAGGCTGGTGTGCTTCTTTCATATGGGCTTTGTTGCTTCTGAGATAGATGGCCACTTGTTTATCTTCAAGCCTTTAAGACCCCAGGGGCTATATCTTTAGATAGCCGGGCACCATTAGCTTTCTTCACTACATTTGCTTATGCACCTGCTTTGTCTTCAGCGATCGTGTTGGAAAGTGAGCATCATAAAATGCCAGGTTAATAGAACAAAGTGGTCTTGCATTGAAGGAGTATTTGAATTGAGGCCCAATGTCCATCTGCTACCTTAATATTAGACCTATAAATATATGCACCTAGAGCTATTTCCATATGTATGCTTTATCGGTGTTTTTGCTTGTTTGTGTGTGCTAGTTTTTCTTTTGTTTTTTTCTCTTTTTATTCAATCTTTTGTTTTCTTTTTGTTTTGTCTGTTATTGGGTGTATTTTTTTTTTTTTTTTGCTTACCTATACAAAGAGAAAGCAACAGGACCATAGGTTCCAGAGGGACTTTGGGGAAGAGGCAGGGGAAAGGAGCAGTGAGCAAACAACACCATAGACAGGAAAAAAACTAGGGAATTAAAATCAACAACGAGGAAGATGAAGAGATCCCAGTGGTGTTGGAGCAACAGCATCTAGATGAGAAGAATTACTAAGAGGCAGAAGAAAGGCAAATATGATAGTGGGGCAGGAGGAAGGTAAAAGGAAACAGGAAGTATCTAGGAAACAAAGCTATGGATAGAGGTGTAAACATAGGTGTGCACTTACGTAAATATATTAATTCACAGAAATAGAGGTATTGGCCTATGTACATACATTTATATGACAACAATACATTGAGGAAGGGGATGAACTTTGGGTCTCTGCAAAGCCCTCCTTCAATGCAACAACACTTTGTTCTAACAACCTGGCATTCTGTGATGCTCAACTTCCCTACACAATAGCTGAAGACAAAATGGATGCATAAGCAAATGTGGTGAAGAAAGCTGATGATGCCCAGCTATCAAAAGATATAGTGTCTGGAGTCTTAAAGTCTTGGAGTGGCCATCTAGCAGAGAAGCAACAAGCCCCTTTAAAGGAACCCCACCAGGCTGTGTGATCATGAGGTGTCAATGGGATCAGAAGACTCAAAACAAAACAAAAACATATTGTTGAGAACAAGGGGGGTTGGTGCAGAGACCCAAACCCATCTGTAGACAATAGGACATCCCCTCACAAAAGGGTCACATGGAATGGATGAGTCAACCAGGGAAAATTATAGCACTGAAGAAACACACAATATTCCTGTGGTTCTTTGAGGTTTCCTTACCCCCCACTATCATGACCTCAGTCCTGCCTTTCAGTTCTGGCTAAACTGGAGCATGTGCACTGGTACAGATAAGAACTCACGACACATGGAATCCAGGTCAGATAAACCCCTCAGGAACAGAAATGAGAGTAGTGATACCAGGAGGGCAGGGGGAAGGTGTGGGGAGGAGGGGAGGGGGAACCGATCACAATGATCGATCCATAACACCCCACCTCCCAGGGGGATGAACAACAGAAACATGGGTGAAGGGATACAGCTGTCTGTGTAAGATATGAAAACAATAATAATTTATCATTTATCAAGGGGTGAGGAGGGAGGGAAAAAGAGGAGTTGATCCCAAGTGCTCAAGTAGAAAGTAAATGTTTAGAAAAGGATGATGGCAACATATGTACAACTATGCTTGATACAATTGATGTAGGGAATGTTATAAGAGCTGAAAGAGCCCCCAATAAAATGATTATATATAATATAAATAATTGATTATATAATAATATATATTATATAATATAAATAAATTGTTGTTAATATAATATAAGGGTATCATCATGTCCTTGTTCTGTTCATTTTTTCCGGGTACATATTGCTTTTAGTTCCTGCTTATTACCGGGAACAGAGCTTGCTATTTCAAAAGGGAAGTGAGTCGCGTAGCTGCTGCCCATCTAAAGGTTTAGTCTCGCCTCCCACAGTCCTCTCCTCAGCAGGCATGAAGAGTTCCTTCTCCTGAGAACCCTCTCCTTCGGCCTTTCTCACCTCAGACAGCGGAATGTAACCAAGCTCCCTTGGCGCTATCGGCTCACAGGATCTTCTTCAGGTGAAAGCAAGTCAGAAACACTGGGAAGCCTCTCAGTGCTCAGTCAACGGGGTGTGGGGTGTCATAGGCACCCCACGAGACACCATAGGGCTTATTGTACTATCTCCATGCCTGCCTTTAGCTGGGAAGAGAAATTCTCACACTCATGTGACAGGAGAAGCCAGCCAATGATAAAATACTATGTATTTGGTTCTTGTGTTTCCCATTGAAGAGGCAAAGTTCAGTTTCATAACTGTTTGTTTTAAGCTTAAAATGTCTGTGAGTTTGGCTGTCTAACAAGCATAGATGTCAAGGCTAGATGTCTCTGCTTGGGACACACCCCCAAAAATTATGTCAAAGGCCCAGCTCTGGTTAACGCTATCTTGAACCCGGTGTGCATGGGCACACATGTGCCTGCAAGTCGGCCTGAACAGAAGTGCCCCGGGCATGGGCCAGAATCAGGAACAGCGAGCGGTTTCAAGATGGTCAAGGGTTTGGGCCAGGGCCACCTGCGAGAAAGTGGGGCCAGAGCCACACCCATTGAATGACATAGAATTAGCACAGGAGGCACGACATTTGCCAGGACAAGTGCTTTGGGCCTTTGAGACTTTTTTCCCCCCAATCATTTTATTGGGGGCTCTTACGACATTCCATACATCATTTATATCAAGCATAGTTGTACATATGTTGCCATCATCATTTCCAAAACATTTTCTATTTGAGTCCTAGCTATAAGTTCCTTTTAGTTCTTTTTACCCCTCTCCCCCACCTTCCCATCCTCGTGAGTCCTTGATCAATTACATACTGTTATTATTTCATATTTTACATTGTCCATTGTCTCTCTTCACCCAAATTTCTGTTATTCATCCCCTTGGGGATGAATATATCCAACCTTGTGATGGGTTCCCCCTTACCCCTGCGACTCTTTCTTTTCAATCATGAAACTCCACCTAACTTTTCCTTAAATTTCCCAAGGAGTTTAGTCGGTGGAGCTACACTTTCTAGTAGCAAAGGTAATTATTTGAACAAATGAATGCCAGACTCAAGCAACTGATGGCATCTCCTCTCACCGGGCACTGGGCACCCCTCGAGGGGAGCCCTTCTGCCTGCAGTAAAGGCAGCGCCGCACTCGACTCCTCGGGGAGCCGGGGGCTGCAGCCTGTACTAGGTGGGTTGGACTGAATGAACGAAATCGAGAATGAGAGCCATTCATCAGACTAGCTTTCTCCACAAGGGAGCCAGCAAAAGTAAACAGAAATTTCGCGTTAACCAGTAACCACCTAAAGCAGATGAAGAGGAGAGGAGCAGAAGCACAGGGCACCCTGCTCCTGGGGGAAGGAGTAGGACAAAGGGATGGGCTCCAGGAGGAAGGTCTCCAGCACACAGCCCCCAGTTAAAGAGGACCAGAAGGAAAACTGGGCCTGGAGGAGCAGCTACTGTTTGGGGAAAGCTGTGGCTGGGGGACCGTGACCGACAGACAGGGGTGCCCATGGGCCCCAACTTGCCTTGCTCTCTCCCACACCACAGCCAGCTTTCCTTCCCAACCACTGGCCCTGTTGACCAATACTGGCCCCAGCCCCACCCCCCACCAGTAGCTTAGGTCGACCCCCAAAGACTGTAGCTGCACAGAAGCAATTGGTTCTCAAAGATCTCTCTTCCTCTTTCAGACCTGTGTCAGCGGCTGGGCATGTTTGGCTTCTGAGGTTTCTGCTGACGCCTTCTGATTCTCATTCTCTCCTGGGTTTTCCCTCCCCAAAGCCTCCCTCCATTGTGTAAAGTCTGACTCCTAAAATCAATCGTTTCTTCCACTTGGAGTGACCTGCTTCGCTGACTGGACCCTGACATAACATTGATGGCATTGACCTCTTATCTCCATTCTCTATCACTCTCAGAGAGCAGGATCCAACTGAAGCAGAAGAAACTGGAGCAGAGGCCAGAGGGTTGGTGCCAAGGCAACCAGGGCTTTAGCACAACTTCCTTTACATCGTCTCCATCACCCTGACATCCCTGTGGTCACTGTTCTCCAGGTGCCCCCAACCAGGGAGGACGACAGACACATTGGCAGCGTCCTCTATACCCGGGAAGCTCGGCCAGCTGAGGTACTCCTATGTAAACATAGTAAACATAGGGGTTTGGGAAGATGAGAAAAGAACAATTCCTACAGGTTGGGGCCAGAGAGCCACCTTCGTGGAGGAGGGGCCTGACTGAAAGCTAGGGTTGAAAAGATGGGTGGGGTATTTCTCCTCCAATTTTTTATTTTGAAAATGTCCAACTTATACAGAAAAGATGAAAAAAGAGTATACTCATAGTAAACACTCTGTGGTAGTTGGATCATTTTATGTCAACTTGACGATGCATAAGAGCTTAGGGGTGGAATCCAACCTGTCAATCAAGTCTTATCCTGATGCTGCCTCCTTATAAGGAGCACCTAGGAACTGTTCTCTCTCTCTCTCTCTCTCTCTCTCTCTCTCTGCCACTTTGCCTCCCTGCCTGCTGAGGCTCTGCCACCAACCCTGAGAGCTGCTGCAGCTCTGACATGTTTCTACTCCTACTGGGTGCACACAACTCTTCACCCATTGCCCTCTGCACCCATTGGCCTGCACCCATTCTGCATCACTGCCTGTGGCTAGGTGAGTCTGAAGAGGGTCTTATGGACTTGAGTTGGACTGGGCTGGAATGCTTTCTTGATATATAATTATTTCTTGATACAAAGCTCTATCATATATATAAGCTTGATATAAAGCTCTATCTTATAGATATAATTATTTATTGATATAAAGCTCTATCTATCTATCTATATATATATCTTTTATATATAGATGAGTGTCACTGGATTTGTTTCTTTAGTCAATCCAGCCTAACACTCCAAGGAATATTTGCAACATCTAGCCATGTAGCCATAATTTAGAATCATCAATAATTAATTCTTTGCCATATTTATTTAACCTCTATGTGCACATATACATATGAACACATTTTACTGAATTGTGTGAAAGTACCCTGAAGACATTATAACACATAACTCCCTAGTATTTCAGCAGGTAGCTCAAAACAAGACAATTCTCCTTAAAAAAAAAAGATCTTCTTGTCACATTTGAGAAATTTAATATTGATAACAATATTATCTAATTAATTTGTTCTCAGATTTCCCTTATAGTCCCAGTGTTCCTTATCGTTTCCCCTCTTCAATCAAGATTTCATGGCTCGTGACTTGTGTTTGGAAATTAGGTTTCTTTAGGCTCCTGTCATTTCCAAAAGTACTCTGCCTTTTGGGAGATAGAAGGAGGTCCTTCATGAACTGGCAGTTTGATGAATCCAGGCCAGTTGTTTGGTAAACTGTCCCCTAGTCTGGATTTGTCTGATTGTTTTCTCGTGATTGGATCCAGGGTAAGCATTTCTGGTAGGACTATGATCTGGGTAAAGTTTAGGGAGAATTTGGAGAGACTGAGATGGGCTGGGGCACACCAGACACAGGAAACAAAGCTTCTGTCCCACCATGCCTGAGACCAGCGGTGGTCCTAGGAGTTCACTGGGGCTCGTGGGCAGCGGGAGTAAGTGGCTGGAGATGAGCATGGACCAGGGAAGCTGGATCTCTAGTCGTCGGCATTTGTTTAGAGGACGTGGAAGTCACAGTTTCTGGCGTCATAGTCAAACTCACTACCATTAAGTCAATACCGACTCATAGGGACGCCCTCAGACAGGGTAGAACTGCCCCTGTGAGTTCAGAGACTGTAACGCTTTAACAAGACTAGAAAGGCCCGTCTTTCTCCAGAGGTGTGGCTGGCCCTTTCAAACTGCTGACCTTGCCATTAGCAGCCCAATGAGTAACCACCATACCACCAGGGCTCCATGGGGTCACACTAACATTTTATAAAAGAGCCGAGAAGACCAAAAGGCCCTCTAGATACAAACCAGGAGTCTTGCCTGGCAGAGTTCCCGGAAGAGAGATTTTGAGCAATAAGCCTTCTCCAAGCATTCTCCAGTTGATAATATATTATTTTTAAAAGAGAGTCAAATAAACCCATGACTGTCAAGTGGATTCCAACTCATAGTGATCCCACTGGATGGAGCAGAATTGCCCCCTAGGGTTTCCGAGGCTGGACTCTTGGTGGAAGCAGACTGCCACGTCTTTGTCTCATAGAGACCCTGCTTGGCTTCAAACCTCTAACTTCTTGTTTAGCTGAGTGTGTGAGCTCAAGGCCACCACGGCTCCTTCTCAATCACGTGAGCTCACTGCCATCAAGTCGATTCTGACTCAGGACAGGATAGAACTGCCCCTGTGAGTTTCCAAGACAATAACTCTACAGGAGGAGAGAGCCTCATCTTCCCGCCTCAGATTGCTTGGTGGTTTAGAACTGCTGACCTTATGGTTAGCAGCCCAATGTGTCCCTGAGGTGTAGCAGCCACCCCAGCAACATGTTCTCCTGTAAGAGGCCCCAGCCAGTGGGACTTCTTGGGTTGTCATGGTGTAATGCTGTCCCAGGCCAGAGACTACACAGGGCGGGTTCGGCTCCCTAGAACCTCTCCTTGCTGCTTCCTCCCTGACCACCTACCAGGTTCTTAACTACCTAGAAGAAAAGGCAGAACCAACGATGTGAAAAGAACTTAGCCAGAGCAGGCCTGATGTATGCTGGCTTTAAGGTCATCCTTACAGGCTTTTCCTTGGATGGCTGCTCATTTTCCTGTGTGGAGTGAGGCGGTGGCAGTCACACAGAGGGGATGAAACCTGGCCTTTTCAGTAGGCTGTGTTCTGACAAGCAGAAGCTGGCTCAGAGGTGGGCCCACAACATTAAATCTAACCCCACTATAATTGAGAGGCTTAAGCTGGAAGACAGACCCAGCGTCATAGCCCAATGTGGAGTCAGCGAGGTGGCTTCCAGACTCAGCAATGGCCAGGCGAATAAGGCAAGAAAGACACGAAATTTTAATCAAAGAAAGAGGCATAACCATTATTACTGCAGACTGGGTCATTATTAACCTAAAGTAAGTTAGGGAAGTGGGCAGCAAAATCACTCGACGAATAATGGGTTTTAGTAAGTTGGTTGAATATAAGACACCGATGGTAGCTAGATTTTAGGTCAACCTCACCTGTGTGATGTGTAGGGGTGGAGCCCAACCTACCAGTCAGGTAGATCACAGTTGGATGATGCCTCCTTGTGGATGTAGCATTTTCTATAAGTGAGACTGCAAGTTCCTTCTCCATCCTCTCTCTTGCCCTTGTGTCCATGCTGGGACTCGGTGTCTCCCCCCTACGGATGGCCCCATTCGGGCTGCCTGACCCTGAGAGCTGTTGTCGTCCTATGTTCCCACTGACCTTGGATCCATGTGACTCTGCACCCACCAGCCTGTGATCTCCCTGCGCCCTGTTTCATCTTTCTGTGTCATCAGTCTGGGGCTATGTGAGTCTGCAGTGGGCTCCAGCTAACATCAACCCTATGAACTTAAGCTAGACCAGGCTGGAATGTTTTCTTGATATAAAATTAATTCTTAGATAATGCTCTTTCTTATACCTATATGGGTATCATTGGTTTGGTTTCTGTAGACAACCCAGCCTAACACAACCCGTATCAGGAAAAATGGAAAGTGTGCTAGCTTGCTTTCTCTAGAGAAGCAAAACTGTGAGTCTATGTGTGTGTAGATAGAAAGAGATCATATCAAGAAATGGCTCACCCAGGTGTAAAAGTCCAAGTCCATGGGTCAGATGTAAGCTGGAGGCTTCTCTTGACTCATGAAGCTGCAGGGACTGAGGAGCATGAAGCAGGAAGACCTTAGGGTGGTGGATGCTGAGCTAAATGCATCCGAGCTGAATGAATCCAAAATGGGCCAAACGAATCCAAGGCCAGCAGTCCCCTGCTGGCTCCTCGGATCAGCAGGCGATATAACAGAAGGTCAGTGAGCCAGATGCAGGATCCAAACACGGCAACAGGAGTGAGCTAGCTTTTGCACATTGTCAGTCTAAGCTAAGTGCAGGACACACCCCAAATGAAACCTCCTGTGATCGTATCAAGACTGTGACCAGATTAAGGAGGTGGAATTCTACCCTATTTTCCACACAGCTGCCTGGCTGCTTCACACAAGATCCCATCATGGGCCACACTATGTTAGCTCCCATACCATGGGAGAATCCTGGCCCCCTAAGGTGACACAAAGCCTAATTATGACAGAAAGCTTTACCACTTAGAAAATAGAATGGGGAAAAATAACAATGATTAACAATGGCATTAAAAACTATACCATAACCCCAGACAATTAGAAAACACAACGTTTTTTATAAAGAAAAGTCTTATATCGTTACTGACAGATATGAAAGATGGACTGAAAAAAGGAGGCATCATATTCTGAGATGGGAAGTTGACATTATGAAAAGATGGATTTCTCCCGTATGTGCCTACAACTCAATGCAGTTTGAGGGGAGAGGAGAAACTTGGTCAGTTGATGAAGCAAAATATGCAAAATTAAGCAGGATAATTTTTTAAAAATGATTCTGGTGCATGAATAAGGAAAAAGCCATTTAATCGAGAAAATTGGCAGTCTAGAAAGAGAACCACAAATAAATAGAAATTTAATATACAGTAGGAGTGGCTATGCTAATCAAAGAAGAAAAGATGAATTTTCAAGTGTGAGTCGTTGTCTGTTTATGTACCACAAACCTGCTCAGTCCCTTCCAGCACAGCACTCTGACAGGCTGCGCTAGAAACCCCACAGAGGGCTGCCATCTCCATGGAGACCGACTGCCTGCCCTCGCCCCCACTTGCAGAATTTCTGTTGTAGTAGCACCAGACAACTAGGACAGATACACGAAACAGATAACCTCCCAAACCAGATGACAGATAAAAGCCATTGCCAAGCAGGTCAATCTGACTCACAGGGCCCCTCTAGGACAGAGTAGAACCATGGAGTGTTCAAGGCTGGAATCTCTATGGAAGCAGATCGGTCCGACAGAGCAGCTGCTAAGTTCAAATCACGGTGGGTTGGTTTTTTTTTGGTTGGTAGCTGAGCACTTAATCATTGTGCCACCAGGGCATCTTATATAACAGTTAAAGAACTAAAAACCCCAAGCATAGTACATACTTCTACAGACAGCTTTTAATTTATATATTTTTAGTTTTATTTATTTAATTTTTTTACATATAGCTTTTTAAAAGATAAAAGATCTAATTTTTAATTGTAAAAACAAACATGGGCAGATAAAGCAAGCCCCCAAATGGCTCCTCAACATAAGAAGCGTGCTCCAGCCTGACTCTTGAAGCACAATTAACAAAGTGCCAATGGGCAATAAATACAATGTTGCCCGTCAGGTTAGTGGAGATTAGAAAGACTGTAACAGAATGAGGAGACCGTGCCTTCACAGTCGAAGTGGAAAAGGCAGCTTTTGTGACGATTTGGCAAGATGTAGAATACCCACTGACTCAGCAGTTCCAGTCATGGGTCCAGCCTTCCAAAATGCCAGCATGCTTGCACAAGGATGTATGCACATGGACATTCAAGGCAACAGGATTTGTAACAATAATAGTCTTGGGCATCACCTGATAATGGAATGTTCCAGTCAGTATGGCCCACCTAGATCCACAGTGCGCTCTCCCGGTCCAGCAGCTCTTCTGGTTCTCCTCCGGCCCCGCGCGCTGGCCTGCCACCACAGAGGGATTTGTGGTGCTTTCTTGGTCCACAGCAGGGCAATCAGTCCTGCCCTGTAATTTTTGGAGCAGTATAAAAATGAAAAATAGTGAACTCAGGAAGAAGCTTGGGCGGCCTCTCAGAGACCACAGTTTACACCGCTTGATCCAATAACCACAGCTGGCTGAGCCTTGGGATCTCTGGACAGCAACATGCCGCAGAAATGCCATGATGTGCACACAGAGACGCTGCCACTGCTTGCCCTGGCTCTAGTCATCTCCTGACCCACTTAAACCCCGCTCACCGGGGGCTCATGAAACACCCTGCTATTCACACTTAGGTTCAACTTCCCTTCTCACTGAAACCTGTTCAAGTGGGAATTCAGTTATTACAACCAAACACCTATAAACTAATAGGACACCCTCACCGTGGAACACTTCGGTGCCATGAACAAGACTGAATCACATGTATATAGAGATAAGGCACACTCTCCAGACTATATCATAATGTGAAAAACAATATGTGCAGAACAATATGTATATATATTATGATCCCATAATATTTTTAATGTTAAGAGACCTATTTATTTGCGTACGATACAAATATTACAAACTTTAATTGAATCATGGAACATGATTTTTGGCATAGCAGACACCAAACGCTCAACAATTATTATTTCTGAGACATAGAACAGTGGCAACAGAGGCAGAAATAAACTCTTGCTTTTTATTTTATTTTTGAATTGTTTGACTTACCTGCACCGTGTTAGTTTGTGTTAGTCTCTGGGTTGACTAGAGAAAGAAATCCAGAGACAAACGTGTATGAGAGAGCTTTATATTTGTATAAATATAATCAATTGTACATTAAGAGAACAGTCCAGATCAAGTCCATAAGTCCCATATTAGCCCATATGTCAATACTAGTCCATAAATTCCTCTTTAGACTCACGCAGCCGTGCAATAATGCTGAATGCAGGAAGATCACAGGCCAGTGGGTGGAAAGTCTTGTGGATCCAGTGGTGGTAAAAGCATCTCATCGCTGGCAGGGTCTCCACATGGCTTCTACAGCTCCCAGTGCTCTGGCTGCATCAGGGTAGCTCCATGTGGCTTGTCTCAGGAATGCCTTGCAGGGAGTGAGCTTGTGTTCTGCCTCCAGTGAGCTATTTATCTCCTGAGCGCCTCCAAATAAGGTCATCAAGCTGCGACCGGATTGACAGGCTAAACTCTACCCCTTCACTCCCAAATTGCAAATTGACAACAGATTATGTAACTACCACAACCATAGATTATGTAACTACCACATACACTAAGGATGGATTACCTTGTTATGTTTAATTACATTTTTTAAAAAATTAGGGGTCACTTTATATTTTCAGAAAAGTTATAGAGTTTCGGTGTACCCTTTGCCCAGTTTCGATTAACCCTATAATGTCTGAATTTTTTATTTCAGGGAAAAAAATTTTTTTTTGTTTTTATTCTTAACATTCATAGTTATCAATATATATAACAACCAAAATATATTTAAAAATATAAAATTTGCAATGTTTTAAAAATGTAACCAAATTGTCACATTCATCCATGAATTTATAATAAATGTTACAAAAACGTCGCACTTGGCATTATAGGGTTATTATCAACATCTTATACCTAGTTCCAGTTGAGTTGCTACTGCCCCATGAGGACCCTAGATGTCGCAGAGTGGAACTGCGCCCACAGGGTTTTCACAGCGATGACCTTTGAAAGTACATCACCAGGTCTAACCTCTGCCTGGGAGCCGAGATGGTTAGGGATCATGCCAACTAGCCACTCCTAGGGGAGGGAAGGGGCAGAGGCCAACCTATCCCTCTGGTCACAGCCTGATCACACCTCCCGGGGGGTGGGGGGTGGTGGGGGTGGTCTTTTGTATGAGAGAGAGACTGAGCAGAGTTGAATTCTTTGGGACCCCTTGTCTTCTGCCTGTGCCTGATCTTGCATCTATCTGGTTCCTCAGTCTCCTGCTGTTGCCTGTTAATCGTGGGTGTCATCCGTGGACCACAAAGGATGGATTCCTTCAGCCCATTTCAGATCCATATTCCCTCTCTATCCACTTGCCTGAGCCCCCACTCTTGCTGTGTTGTCATCTGCTTTCTGTTTGTCAACTTTCATGAGTCAGGAGAAGTCTAACCTCAACGGAACTGGACTTGCGTATTTCTACAACGGACATAAATCAGACGGAGCGCTCATTCCACATAAACACACACACATCAATGCCGATGCTTTTGCTTCTCTGAAGAACCCAACCTCACAGAGTCAGCAGCCCTCACTTAATCGTTTGTACCACCCATGAGTCAGAGTCAACTCCATTGCAATGGAGTGTGACCCCTTAGATCACCATGGCATAGTTGTCAAACTAAGACATGGGCACATAGCTATTCACGAAACCCCAGGCTTCACCCAGATGTCCGCATATTTTCCATTCGAGGATCCAAGCACGGAGAAACCAAAAGTGCCCACTGCTGTTGAGTCTGACTCATCGTGACCCTACATGACAAAGCCCAAAGCATTTCTAAGACTGTCGTCTTTCCCGAAGCAGATATTCAGCTAGCCTGGAGCCCTGCACCCCCAGCACCGGGGCTCCTCCGACCTAAGAAACCACACTGCCTTTCCTCGCCACGTCTCCTAGTCTCCTCTAGCCTGTGCTACTCTCGCAGGACAGGATCATATTACTTTCAAATTTAAAATGTATTTTTAATATTTAAGACTTCTTAGGGTCTGGGTGCTGTTTTACTTCTTTCTTTCCCCAACATTCATGTTATGGATCCTACAAATCTTTACTGAGCACCTATGATGGAGAGTTATGGGCACAGACTTAGGCCTAGAGATAGAGTAAAATCCCTGTCTCTGTGGCACACACATACATTCTATGGAGAGTTATGGGCACAGACTTAGGCCTAGAGATAGAGTAAAATCCCTGTCTCTGTGCCACACACATACATTCTATGGAGAGTTATGGGCACAGACTTAGGCCTAGAGATAGAGTAAAATCCCTGTCACCGTGGCACACACATACATTCTGGCCCAGTACCGGACACACAATAGGTCCATAGATCCAAGAGCGAAGGGGTGGAGCTAGAACTGGAGGTGGGGGTTGGGCAGAGCCCACGGGGTGACAGCTGGAAGGAACAGTGTGTGGTGCCATCCTGGCGTCGCGGGCCGGTGCCCGTGGCACTTATGGCAAGTGCCATCACATATTTGCCTGGAAAGCTGAATTTATCCAGAGAAGCCGAGCCAATTGGATAGCACACGGGGGATTATCACCAGCGGTTCCAAGTACGTAGGAAGGGGCTTCAAAAATTTGTGGGGAAAAACAAATAAAAAGATAATGGAAATTTCCATGAGCTTTTTGAGGCCCCTTCCTAAAGGCACTCAACAGATGATGTTACATAAATAAATGAGAGAACCACCATTAAGCAGATACAATGTCCCCTGCTCACGCCAACGCTAAAAAAAACTCTGCCAAGAACCTCCAAGTTAATTCGAAAAGGGAGTGCTTCAAAAGGCAGGCAGTGCGAGTGCCCCCCACAGGCCCACCTCGTGCCTCCAGGGATCCCCTCCCTCAGGCATCTCCCCAGTCACTGTTGTCACCACGAGGGACTGTTTTCCTTCCCTTTCCACCCAGAACAGGGCAGGGACCTTTGTCCTAGTTCTGTGTCCAGGAGGGCAGAGTAGTTCTGGAAGGAAAGGCTCAAAGCTACCAGAAGGGATTTCACACACGAGGCAACAGGCAACCTCTGATTCCTAAAGAGACTGTACCTTTAACATCTAACAATAACAAAAACTCACCACCATCAAATCAACGCCAACTCATAGCGACCCGAAAAGACAGGGTGAGTGTCCGAGACTGTAACTCTTTACAGGAGTGGGAAGTCCCATCTTTCTCCCACAGAGCAGCAGGTGATTTCAAACTGCTGGCCTTGTAGTGAGCAGCCCAACAAGTAACCACTACGCCACGAGGGTTCCTAACAGTAACAATGCTGATGTAATGGTCTAATAGAATACTATTGTCTAACGGTGTGTCCCTGAAAGTAATAAGCTAACAACACTCCCCAGATGCCCATGCACTGTGCCAGTCATGACTGACTGACCATGTACAGCCATCTGCCTCGCTCCTCTTCGGTGGCTGTTGTTAGGTGCCATCGAGCAGGCTCCAACCTATAGCGACCCTGTGGACCACAGAATGATGCGCTGCATGGTCCTGCACCATCCTTGAAATTGTTGCTGTGCCTGAGCCCACTGATGCAGCCACTGTTGTCAATGCATCTCACAGAGGGATTTCCTCTTTTACCCCACTCTTCCACTTGACCAAACGCGATGTCCTTTTCCAGGGACTGGTCTCTCCTGA
>NW_022103914.1:6891039-6892843 GCF_000313985.2 Echinops telfairi
CGCAAATAATTTTATGGTTGGGGGCCACTACAACATGAGGAACTGTATAAAAGGGTTGCGACATGAGGAAGGTTGAGAACCACTGTTCTATGGTCTTCCTTAACCAATGTCCAACAGGCACGTGAAAGTTGGGCATCGAATAAGGAAGCTCCTCTTCCAAGAGATGTCAAACTGAGTATGACAACATAGTTTGGAGCAGAAACAGTAGGAAATTCAATCTAATGTACTTTAATTAAAGAAAGTCCTGGGGGATTCTTCTAGAACAGAGTGATGGGGCACATTTTGTTATTATGTAGCTGTACACATTTATTTCCTTAATAAAATTACCATATAAAGTTTGGCAATGGATTCTGGTGATGGTTGCATGACCCCTTATCCTGAGTTTAAAAACTGTTTTCCTCTAATTTCTAATTCCATGTGGGGGCGCTGTTGTTTTCTCACAACAGCATTCCAAAAGACCCCTTGATTTATAGGGTGGTCAGACTTCTCAATTACTTTTTCCTGATAGGTATAAATGTTTACTCTAGGAATGCATAGAAGAAAAAATTGACTTCAGCAACCTTCCTTCTTTATAAACCATGGTATATCAGATTTCATCACTGTCTTAATTTCTCCTTCATAATCCTGATCAATAATTCCAGCAACAATCTGAACACTTTGAGAATTCCGGTTGGACATTCTTAATAAACATCCCACAGTTCTTTTAGGTAGTGGACCCCAATTACCGCTCTTAATAATTTCTGGTTCAGTTACAGCTTCTGGCTTTCCTTCACAACTTTGAATAACTCCAGTATCAATTTGAATTCCTTGAGTACTTAGGTTAAATCTTCCTGATAAAAACTGTATTACTCTTTCAATAAGAAGCCCCTGCGTTTTAGAATCAACAAACTGCTGAGAGTTTCTGAGCCGTTTCTTGGATAGTCAAACTTACTGCAGGGAGAACAGGCTGGGGGTTTGCAAAGTTGGCTGGTCTGATCTCTGGCAGTGAGATCGGGGGATACCTGTGATTGCTGCCATTCAAAGAGTCTTTTGCTGGCAGAGGCTTTGCCTTCATGGAGCTCTATTTGGCGAGACTTGGATCAAGCTCCTTCCTCCATTTTCCTGCTGGGAAGTGTTTGCTAACGGCAATCCTTTACTGTTGAATCTTGAGCGACATTGACTTGCCCAATGAGTTCCTTTCCTGCAGCGGGGACAAAGATCAAGTTCTTTTAAACCCGAACTTGCTGGCCCAAGTCCATGCTCAGACGCAGGCTGCAGCTCACTCTTTGTGGCCAGGCTGATTTGCCTGCACTGCCTACACTCTCTTTGAAGATGACCTATTTTCCCACAACTAAAGCACTTCCTTCTAAGTCTGGTGTAATTTGCCAAGGCAGCTGCCATGAGGTTGGCCTGGTATTCCTCTGTCTGTACATTCCTGCATATTCTGAGATAATCTAACAGCATGCCTTGTTCCTGGTAGGGACACAAGGCATTTTTACAATGTTTATTAGTAAAATCATAAGATAGCTTATGCAGTAAGTCTCTTGCTGCCTGGACATTTTTTACACATTTGGAAATAGAGTCTTCCAGTCGGGACACAAAGTCAGTATACGATTCATCATTCTGCTGTCTTATAGCCATGTAACTCGGCTTTCTCTCTGATGGAATTAGCTTTTCCCAGGCCTTTAGGCAAACTTCTCATATCTGTGCTATTGTCTGTTCAGTAAACTGTGGTTGAGACTCAACTGTGATAGAATTCTCATCCCCTAGCAATTGATGAATTCCTATATCTATCCCATCCTCAGCATTCTTCTGAGCTTGTGAA
>NW_022103914.1:6897895-6902219 GCF_000313985.2 Echinops telfairi
AGGAGGGTTGAACCTACCCGTTTCATGGAAACGGCGTGGGGGGTGGGTGGAGAGTTCTGAGCACATGATATGACGTAGATTTTAAAAGAATTCTTTTGGCTAGAAGAGCCATACCAAATCATCCAACTTCTCCACACTGATCTTTAAAGAAATACCTCTCAAAGTTCACAATGAGTGAATACTCTCTGAGTGAATACAAGTCTCAACCTGCACCATGTGGGAGTTCACAGTGAAGGGCCCTTTCCAGGGTCCTTTTGCGGTTGCTGTGGTCCATACATCTTATCATTAGGAATCTGTACTACATCCAAGGATGAGGGACAGAATTCACCAGTGTTGTCATTCTCATACCGCCTCCGAACACATAAAGATCAGATTCATAAAGATATTGATGATAAAAGGCAAGCTGAATGAAAACTAACCATCATATGGAGGCATTCAGCCTAGTCAGAGCTGACAAATGACAGAGTAGGAAGCCGTTTGGGCCGGGTCTGGACAGGGCAGCCCCCACCTCCTCTCGGGCTCCTCAGGAAGATGAGACCTCAAAGCCCCCATTCCTAGCCTATTGGGAGGATGGATGACCTATTGAACTAGGCAACTCCTGTCCCAACACTCCAAAGAGCTTATCTCTTCAGGCCTGGTTTGTGTAGCCCCTTTCCCAGCATCCCAGGAAGCAGTTTCTCTTCCCAGGCTGGTTTGAGTAGCCCCTTCCCCAGCGCTCCAGAGAGCAGGTTTGCAAACAACAAGATGACTTCCCACCCGTCACATTCTGACTCAAGGCCCTGCAGCTGCAAGCAATAAAAATCTCCCTTCCATGGCCAACACTGCCCTGCCCAGCCCAGCCTGTGGGGGCTCTTGTAGAAGTTTCTGAGCTAGAAACTTGAGCCAGGTCGAGGTCCGGAGAGGCTGTGGAGCCTTACCACACCACTCCCTGTGGTACACAGGACACAGGCTGCCGGCCCAGCTCAGCCGGAATGCTCTGCCCACTGGCATCGCCACATCCAGCCTGGGTCCCGACAGCAGAAGGCCGTCTGTCATCTGGGAATGTCTGCGGCACAGTAGAGACGGTTCAGAGTGACAAACTTCACAGCAGGCACACATAGGCGCGTGTGCACACATGCACACACGCACAGGCACACACAAATTTAATACAAACCAAAAGCCTAAAATAAACTAGTTCTTCACACACAAAAATCTCCCTTCCTTCTGTCAACGTATACCTCCTTATTTCGAGCCCTATATATATCCCACCACCTCACCGACAAGCTATGACTTCCCTGACCTAACTCGTTGGGTCTCGAAACCAAAGGGGGTTGGGTCGTGCCCCGGTCCCTTTCTCTGCTCTCCCTTCCCTCCTGGGAGTTCTTTCCCTGCCTCAATAAAATCTTTCTCAACTTCACACTCCTGGCTAAATTCTATCTCTGTTCCGCATCTGTGTCTCCAACCTCTCATAAGCCCAAAGGAACCCCATGGTAAGCTGGAGACTCTTTGTTTACCATTTCATCAGCAGATTGGAAAATATTAAAAACTTGGAAACGATTCATATCTTAATATTGGTAGGGTTAAAGTAATAGTGCAAATGCATACCTATAAACTTGATAAGGAAATCTTTACAAGTTATCCATCAAGTGAACAACCTATAAAGTAAAATGCGCTACCTTCAGTAACAATCTGAAAGGCCAAGTTCAAGTTTGGGGTTCCTAGATGCCTCAGACGTCTGTACCAGTGGAAATGTGAGGAGATCCAGCTTCAGTTCCTGGTCCAAAAGACTTTCCCCCAGCTTTGTCTCCCCCAAAGATGCGCCAAACCTAAGAGGCTGTTTGCCAGCACATGGTGGGGGGTCGGATGCTTAGAGATATTCTCCCTGAATTCATTCAGCCATCCAGAGCAATCAGACTACTGTCTGGTCCACTGTACATGGGGCTCACACCCTATTGATAGGATAGTGATTGTTTCCCTGGAGAGCTTAAAACAGGTCAAACCTGCTCAGTGGTATCCAGAGTTAGGCTGCCATCCTGAATCTAGAATCTGTCCATCTTGTCACATGTGTACCCCAATACTTCTCCTTCCTATTGTATGTATACCCTTAGATTTGCCCCTCTCATTACTGTGTTACCTATAGTACAACCCCTTCCTGTGACATATGTCTTTACCTGTAATCAGGGGGCTTGCATGCCCCCAAAAGCTATATAAGCCTGGGTTAGAAATAAATCGCTCTCTTTCTTCTCCCCTCTCCTCTGCCTGTGCTGTGCGCAGCCCTGGCTGGTGAGATCATGGCCGTCCAGGAGGTGAACATGCTACCGTGAAATGGGTCTGACTCCTTCATGTTACTCTCTTATTCTCCATGACTTTACTGTAATCTTTATATATTATCGCTGTACAATGGCACCTGCCGGGCCTGTGATGATTTGGTTGGGGCTGGCTACCCTGACATCTACCCACCCTTCTAGTCTCACTCCCAATCCAGACTCCACCGGGAGGCGCCTTGTGCCCCTGAGCTGTGCATGCCTGCATGAGTGTGTGCCTGTGTGTGTGTGCGTGCGTGTTCATCCTAGTCTCACACATCTATGCTCCCTCTACTTTCCATCTATAGCTCGACTTTGACCTCGATGGAGCCCTGTTAGCACTCCAAGGGAGAAGCATGAAGCAATTGTCTTCTGTAAAGATTATAGCTTTGGAAATTCTTTGTGACAGTTCTACTCTGTCCTGTAAAGTCTCCATGAGTCAGAATTGACTCAGTGGTAATGGGTTTAGTTTTGTGTGTGTGTGTGTGTGTGTGTGTGTGTGTGTGTGTCTACCTTAGGTCATAGGAATGAGGGAGTGTATCAGTGGCATGCTGGCAGGTTCATTAGGGGGAGAGGTTTGCAATCCCTAGAAGCAGGCTTGACTCTGGGCAGGAAGTTCTGTGGTCCCAGGTATGCAGAGACTCTTAGCACATCACGGTGACCTCATAAACTCCTTGCCCCCTGGAGAGGGCATCAGGAGCGGGTCCTCTCCAGTTCACGGCCCACAGCAGGGCCCTCTCTGAGCAGCCACGGAGTGTAACTAGCTGTAGGGAATAGTGAAGGAGAAAGCAGTTTGCACGATCTTTCCAAGCTCAGCCCAGCATTTCCACTTCTAGGAAGATATCCAGACTTACTTATTAGGAGAGCCTAACCCTGTATGAACAATTATGTTTACTGTAATGCCACAGGAAGGATTGTGGGGACGGCAAGGGCCCAGACAGTGTTTCGTTCTGTTGTGCTATGAGACAGAACCAATTGCTATGCATCTAGCAATATAATATAGGAATATCAAAAAGCTGAAAATAATATAAATATCTATCAAAAGGTGAGTGGATTGCTAAATTATAGTACACTCATGTGATGATGTTGTTTTTGCAGCCGTTAAATATAACAGGCTGGTTTGAAAGATTGTTATGCATATTTTAAGTGAAAACAAGCAAGTGCACGATTCAATCTGGAATATAACCAGCTGTCTGTGTTTGTTATGTTGGGTGCTGGCAAGTCAATCTTCACGTCACAGTGACCCCATGACAGCATAACTGCCCCATAAGATTTTCTAGACTGAAATGTCTCCAGGAGCGGATAGCAAGTCGGTGGCTTCAGAATGGTATGTAGCCAGGATAAGGAAAGGGGGTTGTCCCTCCCAGGCCTGTACAGGCCCATAGAGGGGGCTCAAAAGGAATCAGGTGAGCATTAGCCATCCGGGAAGACCTCTGAACTGGGCCTGCTCCAATTCAGCACCCCAGCCAGGTGGGCAGTACACCTGAGCATCCCAAACTAGGTCCAAGTGGGCTTAATTCAGCCAATGGGGTCAGCCAATACCATCGACCACGCCTCCCCAGCAAGAAGTTTGAAATACCCTGGTGGCAGAAGGCTCTCTTTACTCTGCTCCTGGTCAGAGGCAGGTGGAGGTAGGAGGCGCACACAAGCCACCTAGCAGGCCCCCTCAGTGCCCGCTCCAGGCCTACTTGGGACCCACATGCCCCTGCGCCGGGCCTATTGGGGGGAGGGGGCCCACAGCCTCTTTTCTCTCTTACTCTCTTTTTACCCCACTCCCGGTCAGTGGCAGGTCAGAGGGGATTCTCTCTCTCTCTCTCTCTCTCTCTCTCTAATCCTGCCCCTGCTCATTCGTTTCCAGTTGTGCACCCAGCATGGCTTCCACGCGGCTTGACATGCTTCCCTTTTGAGAGGGTAAAACCTGAAACTTCTCCAGTCCTTCATAAAAACTCACTTGGATTACAAATGGGTTGGGTTTGATGTGAATTCTTTCTCATGCGAAGCCCAGACCAGAGGTATTATCCACTGAGAATCTTCACAGAACC
>NW_022103914.1:6902754-6906913 GCF_000313985.2 Echinops telfairi
TTTTCAGTTCCTATCTGTACCAGTGCACCTCCTCTGGTCTAGCCAAACTTGCAAGAGATTCCAGTTTTCTATGCACTTTTTGAAGCACCTTCCGATGTGTGTATATCTGTCTGTGAGTGTGTGTAGGGGTGTGTATGTCTATGCTTATGTTGGCTAGGAAAATTTCTAGAAGCAACGATAATTTCCTGTGGCCAGGATGCAGTGACATAGTTACTACCTGTGGAGAGTAAGGGCAAAGATTGTTTTCCCTCACAGATTTATTTCATTTAGAAGGCTGCAGCCTAGGCAGTAGGCCAGCAGCCTCTCACACAGTCGGCCCAGGGCAGCACGAACCCTGACCTGGCCTCGTCTTATCAAGGTGGGCAATGGATTAGATACTTCTTCTGTGTTTGAGAAAACAACTCAAAGGTCAACGCTGGTGATTAAATATCAATATCCCCAATTCTGAGAGAAGCACAAAGAGAGAGCCTCCACTCGGTCCGGAAGGCCTCCTGGCTCTGGGAACTCCTGGATCTCAGCCGCCTGATTAGATTCATCTCTGACAACCTGGTGGGTGGCGCGGTGTTGGACACACCGTTCCTGCTGTGGGCATGAGTGGAGTGCCATCAGATACCGCCGCCTTCTCCTCTCCCCACAGCTTGCTTTCTCTGCCAAGGTCTTGGTGAAGCCGTGTCCCCTGGACCCTTCCGTAGAACCAATTCTAATGATGTTCCTTCCAGCATGCCCACTCCCCCTAGCCTCTTTATTCCTCCAGGGTGCAGTTCTAGGGCAATCAGGTATCTTGGCCATCGTCTTCTGCCAGCTGCTAAGAGCCACCCTGGAGTTTCTGTTAAATCTGGCATCCTAAGAAAGTATGTCAAGTCAGCTCTCACACATCATCCAGTCTTACATCCCTACCGCTTGGTCAAGCGCCCACTGACTGAGCAGCCAGCTGTGTTTGCTTAAGAAGCTCTGCCAGGTTTGGCAATCCACCACCTCATGTTTGTTTTGTTGCCTCACTTCCCTTTTCCCACTCTGGTTTACTTTCCTCGAACTCTGTTCACAACCCCCCCTCCCCCGCTGCCAGTAAAGATGGAGCTTTGCCTCGGGCTCTGTTTTCTGTAGAAACAGGGCTATGGCTGGGCCCTCAGGGTTCCCACTTTCCGAGAAGAGGGAAAGCTTTCTTCCCCCAACAAGAAGGCCCTTGGGCTGGGAAGTGCCCAGAGTTAAGTCCTTCAAGCCTAGGTATAAAAACAGAAGATCCCAATTATCCTGCAAAGATGTGGGAGTCAAGAAGGTAACATAAAGGCTAGATAGACATTGAACAGTTTCGAAATACAATCCCTCCCTGAAAGGATGATCCACGTCCCACTGAGAACAGCTCAAGAACGGTGCTCAGCTGAGGGTCTCCAGGCAGCCGGGGTGGGGGAGAGGGGAAAACAGTACAAGATCTTACCATGTGCCTACTGCCTACTTGATTCAAAATGTGTAGTCTGTTTCTTGCTTTTCACAGTTGATGGTGCCCCAAATTTTGCCAACATGCTGGTGGTGGTGGTGGTGGTGGAGATGGGGCAGGGGGTGCGATTGTTAGATCTCTCTGGATCTAGATTTATACCACGGTTATTGGCTCCGCGTGAGAAAGAATTCACCCCGAAGCCTGGTTCGTGATCGAAGTGAGTTTTATGAGAGTTAGAAAAAGTTTCAGGTTTACACGGCACCCGAGGGGCTCCTCCCGGACATGCGGCCTGGTTGGAAGCTGCTCGGCGTCAAGCAAAAGTGTCCCAAAGTCCTGCCAAAGCTCTCGGCGCCAAAGTTCTCTCTCTCCTGCTCGACTCCGGGCTTCTGCCTTTTCAAGGATTCCACGGGGAGGCATGGTGGATGACCCTGATCAACTCCATTGGCTGAATTGAATTCACCTGGCCTAGGTGGGCCAATTCAGGTTCACGCCCACCCATGCCTACCACGGGAAACCTGAGCCTGTGAGCCTGTGCAGTGCGCCACTCCTTTGTTCCTATAGCTTGGCCCTCTGGGCATGCGTTAATGGACATTCCCAGCTCTAGCTAACCTACCTAACAGGATGGTGGTGGGCAGGTCTGTCTTAGAATGAAGATCAAAAACAAACTTTAGAGTTTGGAAGAGGGTTGTATTGCAGGGCAGGAAGTATAGGAGCCTGCTCAATGGCCTTTGGCTACTGGCCACCACTTTCAGGCTCCTTCAAAATCCCAAGCAACCCAAGACTCCTTCTAAGAAGCGTTTTGTCGTCTGTAGTTGAGGAGGACCATGGAACCCCCAGGTCAAGGAGACTGATTGGGCTGAGCTGACGCAGGCCAGGGCCCCACTTCCCTGCACGTCCCCAGAGGTCAGCAGCTGCCCCCTGCAATGAGGAGACCAAAGCACAATGCCTGGAATGCCTGACTCCCTGAGAACCGGTCAGCCTGCCTGCCAGAGCTGATCAACGACAACCTGGGCCATGAACCCCCCTCTCCCCGCTTTCCTTTAAAAATCCCAGACTCCTGGCAAAGCCCAAGATTTCCCTGGGCTACTTGCTAGACCATGGGACTCGGCCCGGGAGGTCTCTCTCTCTCTTTCTCTGCTACAATAAAGCTGTCTCTGACTTCACCTATTTTGTCCTGACTTTATTCTCCTTGTGCCTCAGTTTACCTCTCAGAGAAAAGACCTCAGAAGACCCAGCAAGGATGCCCACCACCTTGGGTGATGTTAATGGTTACCACGCTCACTCAGCTGTGCCCCGGAAGGTCGGGGCTTCAACTACCCAGGAGGTGCCTCAGAAGAAAAGCCTGGAATGCTACCTTCAAAAACCCAACTACTGAAAATCCCATGGTTCACCATGAGTCAGGGTTGACTCAAGAAGGGCAGGTCTTGCGGTCATGGGTTTGCAAGTCTTCAAGAGGCTGTTGGAGGACGTCGATGCTGGTGGCACAGGGGTTATGACCAGCAGCTCCACAGGAGAACGACAGGCTTCCTACTCCTGTAAAGAGTTAGTCTCAGAAACCCAGGGGCGGTTCTACTCTGCCCGATGGAGTCGCCATGAGTCAGCATTGACCTGATGGCCCTGAGTTTGAGTTTGGAGCTGTATTTGAGCTTCAGACCTTGGCTTCCCCATCAATCAATGGAGCGATTTGGACAAGATCATTAGAATGAAAATAATACTGCTTTGATTTGGGGGCGTCAATGCCTTGCTACTTGTGTACATAGTCTCTCAGTCAATCCCTGTGAAATGAGTGTTATTTCTTCTTGTTTTTCTTTTTTAATTTTTAAAGTTTATTTATTTATTTTCGTCTTGTTTTTCACAGAGAATTATGGAAGCACAGCCCTTTCTAAAGGGTCGTAGACGTTTCTGCAAAGGCTGCAGCTGAGGACGCAGTCCCTTACGTTGCTCACTGTTCCTTCTGCAGCAATGGATATGGAAAAAGTCCCTCCTGGAACCGAGTGCTGATGAATCTAAGGTTTCCCGGGAGAAAGGGTACTCTGTGCCCTTTTATAAGACAGTATCAGTTTCCTAATCGCCATGCTTTTCTTTTATTCGAGCTGCCAAGATGCTTGGAAGTAATTATTCCAAGATTATAACGAGCATTTTAATCTCCAATTTCTGGTAACAGTATCTCTCACATCCTCTAATCCCAAAGCCTAAGTCTTTTCTCCCATAGTCTGCCTCTGATTAGGGTGAGCGGGTCGTTTACCATCTAAACGGGACCCTTTTCAGAGGGAAAAGGAACACCATTCATGAATAGTTTTGCTTGGACGTCTGCCCCACATAAGCTGGGACAGAGATCACCTGGCCTGCGACTGGCAGTTGTTTTTGTAGACGCCATGGAGCTGACTCTGACTCACAGCGACCCCGTGTGGCAGAGTTGCACTGTTCCATCGGGTTTTCTAGGCTGCAATCACTTTTAAAATGTTTTCTTTTGAAATCGTTTCATTGTGATATAATTAACATATTATCCAATTCAATAGTTCAATCATATTAAGGAGAATTGTGCAATTAGCACCACAATCAACTTTAGAACATGTTGTTCTTTGTTGTTGACTCCTCATTTCCCCTCAACTTCCCCTTTCCATGCCCCTGGGAAACCATTAATCTAGTTCCTGTTTCTATAGATTTATTTATCCTGAATTATCCTTATACAGAAAAACATATAAAAAAGACCAAAAAAAAAAA
>NW_022103914.1:6908655-6941888 GCF_000313985.2 Echinops telfairi
AAAAAAAAAAAAAGACCCAGAAACTGACCAAATAAAACAGAAAAACCAAATAGAACAAAAAGAAAGCAGAAAATACTAAAAGGCTGGAATGAATTTAAAATGGGTCAAAAGGGAGATCAAATGCAAACATTTTACATTTTTGCCTAGACAGCTGCTAAAATTCACTCTACAAAACTCTCTGTCTGATAGCAAGACTAGTCACATCCCCAGACTGTTGTCAGAGGGAATTCATCAGAGACTTAGGACCCTGCAAATGGATTTGGGGCTTCCACTGTCACCCATAATGTTCCACAAGTTTAGAATTTAAGCTCTGGTATTATTCCCTCCCCCAGTTTTGGATTTTATTATGTACAATCCTTGGATCACACAGGCTGATGTACTTCTTCCATGTGGACTTAGCTGACTCTTCACTTAGACATTTGTTGGTTTTAAGATAACCTAGGCTATAATCTTTATGGAATTCTCTTTGGGTTGCTAATTGCAAGATTGGATGTTCAAATCCACCAGTTGCTTCTCTGGAGAAAATGGGAGACTTTCTGCTCTGATTAGGATTTTGGTTTCGGGAATCCTATAGAGGAGTTGCTATGTGTCAGAAGTGGCTCCATGGCAGTGGCACTTTGGCCTTGGGAAATGTATGAGAGCGGATGGCCAGACCTTCTCTCTGGACGGGCTCAAACTGCCAACCTTCCAGTTAGTAGTTGAGCACTTAACCCTTGAGCCACCAGGACTCCACGATTGGAAAACGTCTTGGCAAAAACAACATACAAATGGCACTCAATGTGACCTTGTAGATGTGGTCATTTGGGGTCTCATTAAATTCAGTAACGTCTAGAGCAGAAGTACTGAGTGCATCTGTGTGATTGGGAGACGACAGGGAATCATGCTGTGCCCTCTCCTCACATATGCCTCCACCAAAGCCTTGACCCTCACAAGTCCCCTGGACACCAGGTCCTCTGGCCAGTGACAGCAGCTCTAAAATGCCAATATGGAAGGGGCTTCGATAAACCCACCTGCTTAGTAGGAAAGACCTGAGTAATCAATGTGGTGAAACCTACTCAGCTCACAGTGACCCCCCCCTGTGTCAGAGTACAGCTGCTCTGGAGGATGTCCAATGTCTGCTTGTCTACAAGTAGACTGCCAGGCCTTTCTTCTAACGCACCTCTAGGTGCCTTTCAACGAGCAGTTGAACATGTTAACTACTTGCACCACTCAGAGACTCCCAGAAGGGAACGATTCACTCACTGCCATCCTGTTGATTCCAGCTCAGACAGGGTAGAACAGCCCCAGTGGGTTTCCAAGACTGTAACTCTTCATGGGAGTTGAAAGCCCAGTCTTTCTCCCAGAGAGCTGCTAGTGGTTTTGAACTGTCAACCACGTGGATTGTAGCCCAACGAGTAACTACTACACCACCCGGACTTCTGAAGAGAAGACAAGTTGGGATTTAATCCAGAATTGTGTAGCACTTTACAGAAGTTTGGAAAATGTGGATTGTCCACCACATTCTTTGGTGTTAATGAAAACCTTGAGGTCCTGCAAAGCCACAGTTGCCGGGGAGCCCAGCAAGGTCATAGGGCAGCCATCAGCAGTGCCTGGTCTTGAGCCGCTGCGCTTTCCCCTACCCCGAGAGCAGGACTGACTGGCTGGGCCCTGCAGGACCACAGAGGCAGGGCGAGGCCTCCTGAGGCTGGGTAAGGAGGTGCCCTGTTCATGCCCAGACCACGTTTGATCCTGCCACACACGTGCCTTCAAGCAGGTGAGCTTGTTGCAGTCGTGGAGTCTGGGAGACGGTGAGCTGCTCTTTGTGGAGCGCAGAGTCTGGGTGTCACAAAGGAAGAGGGGCAGAGACAGGTGTGGTCAGCGTCCAGGAGCAGGCCGGAGAGGCCAATGGTACACAGGCCGGCTTCCTGAAGCTTGGGCCCACTGTTGCCTGCCCTCCCCCGCTCCCTCCCTGTCTGTGAGTTTTCTCACCCAGGAGCCCTCTCACTGGGCAGCTAACCACAAGGCTAGCAGTTCAAAATCACCAGCTACTCCGCAGGGGAAAGAAGAGAGTGTCTGCTCTTATAAAGATGGTCGTCTCAGAAACCCAAGGGGGCAGTGCTACTCTGCCATATCGTGTCACTGTGAATCTGACATTCTACAGCAGATTCTGTCCTCTCCAATCCTCCAGGACAGATCCCCCTGGGCTCCCCAGTCAGAAGCTGCTATGTCTCTTCCAGTGATGACCACTGGAGGCCGCTCTTCCCCGCCTTCAGAGGCGCAGCATCGCTGCAAAAACAGCTGACACCGGGAGCGATGGAGCCCAAGAAGCTCCGAGGGAGGCCCGCGGTTGCTGTGGCGCTGGGCAGGATGCAGGGTGAGAAGGTTCTCCCTCCTGTCCCTGGCATTTTCCTGTGTGCTAGCTCCGTGGGGAAAGCGCCCTGGCACCCGAGGAGCCGCAGGGCTGGGAAAGAGCACACCCAGGTGTTTCTGCACAAGGTGAAACTTGGGGTGACAGCGAAGAGGCTGAGCGGTCTGGAGACCACAGCAGCTGATGTCTGTGTACATTGTACCGGAGAGACAACGGTTCATGTGCGCAACTGCTTACGGTAAGGTCAGAGGTGCCTCCGAAGCAAAGTCTGGTGATCGACTTCTGAACGTCAGCCGTTTGAAAACCCCCGTAGCACAAATGTACCCTGACACAAGCAGGGTCAACTTCTGACAACTCCTTCATGTATGCAGAGGCACCCACATCTATTCTTACTTGGCTTATTCCCTGCCCCACAAGACCTTCTAAATGCAGCCCTCCGGGGTCCTATGAAGCAGCAAAATCACGTGAGCCTGTCTCACCAGATAGCCCCGAGCCTGGCTGGCCTTCAACTCTCTCCCTTGTAAGCTTCTTGGCCAAGCTCTTCTGGAGCTCTGGCTTTCCCTGTAAAAAGGGGAGGTGCGGTCACAAAACAATTCTGCAACTTTATCTTAGATTTCTGATCAAAGCCTATTTTCAGCTGGGAGCCAACCGGCTTGTTCTCCGTTCCAGTGGAAACACTGCGGTCTAGAGAGGGTCAATATCTCGCTGAAGTTCGTAACAGAGACTGCCCGGGCTGAACAGAGGAAAACTAGGCACTGGCCTCAAAAGAAAAAGAAAAAGGCTACAGAAAGCAAATATGCCCTCTCAAGCCCAGTTCTCCGGGGGATTCTCACCCACAGCGAAACACTGGATACAAGCCAGAAGGTTGACTGTTCAAACCCACTCAGGGGCATCTCAGAAGTCGGACCTGGAGATCTGCTTCCAGAAGGTCACAGGCCTTGAAAATGGAGCCATTTCACTCTGCGCACTGCGCAGCGTCCTAAGTTAGAATTGACTCGATGGTAGTAACAATAACTGCGACCTCTCCCTGCCACCGAGCAGTGCTGAGCCCTGTGGCTGGAGCCCTCGGGACAAGGGGAAGAGGTCAGCAGCTTGCATGGATAGGAGGTGCAGCCTTTCTTCATGTGGGAGGCCTGGGCATGGGGCTGGTTCCACACCCCCAATGCTGAGCGTGACTGGGATTGAGAAGCTCAGACCTTCGTGCCATCCGTCAGAGAACAGAGAGAAGATGATTCCACAGAAAGCCCAGTGTAGCCGGGCAAGTCTGTCACTGTGGCGCGTTTCGACCCCCCTTTGACCATTGAGGAGAAACCCACCCTACTGCCGTGGGGTCAATTCCATCTCCCAGTAAGGCGGTATGCGGAGCAGACCTGCTCCGCAGGGTTTCCACAGCTGAAACACTGTGCAGAAGCTAACTTCCTCTTCGTTCTCTTGAAGAGCTTGGACCACTGGTCTTTTGGTTACCAGCCCAACACTCAACTTACTGCTCAAAAAACCTCAAATCCAGAGTCAATTCTGACTCACAGTGACCCTATAGGACAGGGCGGAACTGCCCCTGTGGGTTTCCAAGAAAGATGAGTAGAAAGCCTTGCTTTCCTCCCTTGGAGGGGTTGGTGGTTTCAAACTGCTGGCCTTGCAGTAGGCAGCGCACTGCGGAACCCACTACACCACCCCTCCATTTTCCAGCTATAATGTGACCCAGAGGTCTTTGGCAGACAACCCGCGCCAGGCATCTGTAGGTGCTGTGGCTTTTACTGATGCCACCAACATGCTCAACGTGTAATTTAATGCGGATGCTGGTGTTCTGCATTCAGGTGTGCAATAGCTCTCAACATCTAGAGTACGGGCCTCCTGAGGGCAGGGACACAAGACATAGGATGGATGTTAGACTAAACCTCCCCACTGAGTTGGATTAAGTAGGATTATATCTCTCTTGGACCATCAGCTATCTGTCGTAGTGAGGTGGTTTGCCTGCTGCTGAGATACTAGAAGCTATGCCACTTTCACAACCAACAGGGTCACACATGGCAGACAGGATTCCGCAGGCTAACACAGGCCAGGAAGGAAGGTCTGACAACATATTTCCATATATCAGTCAACGAAACCCCTGTGAATCACATCAGATACTGTTGGAGATCATGCTGGAAGACAAGCCATTGGGCTGACAGATGCACAGTAACCTACCAGTGATCATGGCGGGGAGGTGACATTATTTGGTATGACTCTTCTATCCATAATCTGTGTAATCTTTGTAATCAAATGACTGGGTATACAAGGTATAGCATTTGGAACCTTAGCCTCCTAAACTGTGAGAGAATAAAATTCTCCTTATTAAAGTGAAAAAGAAGAAGAGGTATAGCAGACTCCAGCTCAGGGATTGGTCTGTTTTGCTATTCAACTGGGTATAAAAGTGAACCATCTCAGAAGCACCAAGAGTGAGTCCTGGGACCATGGAGAAAAAAGAGCCACCACTGGAGCACTTGCAAAACGCCTACCTGAAGCGGCAGAGGGATCCGAGACCCTGGAGGCTGACACACCAAGACCACAGGCAAAGCAGAGGAGCAGTCCTGAGACTGTGAGGCAGGGTGGTGGGCAAGCTTCCTGGCCCATGGAAAGAGGCACAGGCCAAGGGATCATGTGGTGGAGAGGCTGAGAACTAGAGAGACACATGTGTAAGAAAAAGTGCTGCGGTGGTCAAAAGAACTGTATCCTTAAGGTTTTCGGATGCTGACTTGTGGTAACCTATTAACTTCATTAAAAAACAAAAACCACCCTCATAATCATGAGTACTATCTGTGAGCTCTGTGTGGCCATTGCAACAGATTAACGAACCAATCAGAGAAGTAGTCTGCCGTGGGAGGGACAGCTGGTGTCAGAAAAGGGAAAGAAGTTTGGAGGGTGGAAGCATATCTGACCCCTGCCTCATAGGATCATCCTTGGGCAGAGGTGGAGCTGAGCTCTCCTTTCTCCTTGTCAGAGGTGGGCCCCATCGGTCAAGCATGAAGATGGCACATGACAGGCCATGTCCTGTTCTTCTGTGCATGGGGTCACTATGAGTAGCCACTAAGAACACACACTCTCTTGGAGGAATATGTTTGTCAGAATCACAGGATGTAACAAGACACAATCCTTTAAAGGCATCTGTTTAAATTATTAAACACAAAACAAAGCCAAAAATGCCGGAAGAAATTATTTTTCCTCAGTAGTACTCAGGGTTTACCAGAACGCATGGCATTGTCGTATTTCTCCTTTGTTTCTATCTCAAGGTCCCCCCACCCGCCCACCGAGTGAGTGCCTTCCTCAGCGTGCCTCGCCTCTGCTGTGTGCCACCAGGCAGGTAAACCAGGAGAACAGGTGTTGGTATTAACTCCTCTTGACCTTGAAGGCTTTCTATGAAGTGTCATGGAGGGAGAACAAGACCAAATACCTCATGTGGGTGTTTTTACACATCTTCTGCACTGGTAAACAGAGCTGGACAAGCTGGCTTCTATTACTTAATGTCCCCAAGCCTCGGTCACTGGCTACAGAGAAGGTCATCACAGCTTAAAAGTCACATCGCCAGCTGTGTGTCTTCCCCTGCCGAAGCAGCTCCTCCCCAGGCCAGCTCCTCAGACCAGACGACCTCTCGGGCCACGCTTCATGCTTCCACGCAAAGCCCTCAGTCAGTGTCCACCCGGCTAAGGCGTTCCTCGGCTCTCCAAGTGGGTGGCATGGCTTTTAGCTGCCCAAGAGTTCGCCAGTCTCCCCACCATCAGAGGAGCCAGAAAAGGCACCTCTTTCCCAGGCCCTGACTCCCACCCCAGGCTGGCTGGGCCCCCACGCACACACAGCCCTCCTGGAGGCTCCCTGGAGGCCCACCCCTCCATCAGTTTATCAGCCCCCAGTGGCTGGATCCCAGAATCAATCACGACTCAATGCTCAATGGTGGAGTCAATGCTTCACCAAGATAAGCCCAGAGAAACCACTCCTTTTCTCAGAGCTGCCCCTGGAAAATGGCAGCACAGCCTGTGGCCCGTTTCCTCCTGGCAGGGCTGTGCGGGCAGGGTCAGTACCTGAGAGGGTCAGCTTGTTTGCCTCACCTTGCTCCTGCTTCTCAGAACCCTTTGCTCCGCCAGCACGTCAGTGCCTTAGTCACGGGACCTCTGGAAAGTGCCGGCATGCGTTCGCTGGGGCCCCTGTATCATGACCACAGACGGGGTGACTTAACACAAAGGAAATGTCGCCTCTCTGAGTTCTGGGGACCGCAAGTCCAAAATTCAGCTGCTGGGGACTCTGGGGGGAAATCTTCATGCTTTCTCCTGACTTTGGGCCGCTGCCAGTAGTCCTAGGTCTCCCCGAGCTGGGAGCATCCTAACTCCAATCTCAGCCCCTGTATCCACCTGGCATCCGTTCTGGGTGGCTCTTCTCATCTTCCGCGGGCTCCAGTCATGGGAGGGACCTCAGACGTATGAGGGGTTTCAGAAAGTTGGTGGCAAGATTCCATTAGCTTTTCATTCCATTTCCCACAAACTGTCTGAAGTTCCCTTTATTAGATGAAGGCCCACCTTACTCCAGTATGGCCTCAGCTTAACTTGCCTGTCTGTAAAGACCCTATTTCCAAACAAAGGCTCATTTACAGGACTTGGCCATCTAATAGCATCCTGCCTCCCGGCTGCCACAGAGCTCTGGGAGCGAGGAAGCAGGGCCCCACACCTAGTGGCTGGGTGGTCTTGAAAACCCAGGGGAACTCTGGGTGCCTTCATGATCATATCAGTTAGTCCCACAGGAAGAAATGCGAAAGGAGCCTTGTGTTTGGGCTGAGCCTGGACCATGCAGCCCCTACCCACAGCCTCTCAGAAAGACAGGGTGATGTGTTGGACTTTGCAGTCCCTGCCTCCAGCAGTCCAAGGAGCTTATCTCTCTGGGCAGGGTCCACACAGCCCCTTCCCCTTCCCCGCCTCTCAAGGCCAGGGCTGGACTGTGCAGTCTCTTCCCCCACATTCCAAGAAGCTGGTCTGTGAGGGACTCAGACTCTGCACAGCAGCACCAGGAAGCCTCCCTCCTCCTTACTGGCACAAGCCCCAGCAGCTCTCTTCCCCTCATTTACATATTTCCCTGACTCAAATCCTGCAAATACCCTGCTGCCCCACCGACTGGTGCGATTTCCCTGACCTTACTCATTGGGTCTCGGAATGTGCCCAGGAGCTCCAGATGCTCCTGTCCCTTTCTCTGCTCTCCCTTCCCTCCCGGGAGCTCTTTCCCTACCCTCATAAAGCCGCTCTGAGCCTCATGTTCTCTGTCTCAATCATATCTCTGTTTAGTGCCTCAGTGTTGATCTCTCACCTTGTATGAATGCACACAGTAAATACTGGCTTCCTGTTTCAGAAGCAGGGAAGTGTGAGGTGGTCTCAGGGTGAGGGATGGAAGTGCGGGTGGGTTGGGGAGAGCAAAAGGACTTTGGACCCCATCTCTCCACTACCCCCACCTCTCACCCCACCAGCAATTGCTGTGTGTCCCAAGCCACTGCTTTTATCCGCTTGTAACGGGGGCCAAGTGGGGTGAGCATCGTAGATGCGACATAGAAACAAACGTCGTCTCTCGTAAACACCTGCCCTGGACACCTTGTCTTTGCAGCCCCATCGAACCAGCCCCTCACCACACCAGTTGTACTCAGGTCAATTCCAACTCTTGACCACATAGGAAGGGGCTTCACAAAGTTGACGGGGAAGTGGAATTAAAAGAGAGTGGACATTTTCCATGACATTTTTGAAGGTCCCCCCCGTCTGTGCCAGAGCAGGCCTGTGTGCCATAGGGTTTTCAGGGGCTGCATTAGCACAAGTAGACTGCTAGGCCTTCCCTCCAAGGCCCCTCCGGATGGACTTGAATCGATCACCCGATTGTGCACCACCCAGAGTCCAAGGACGCGAAGGCTCCAGTCACTTTCAGTTGACTCGAAGGAAGCACGGGGCCGGGTGGACCAGCGGTTCCGTCCTGAGCTACTAACCAAAGGTCCAACGTTGAAAGGTCACCAGCTTCTCCTCAGGATACAGATGGGGCTTTCCATTTGAGAAGAGTGACAGTCTTGGAAACCCACAGGTGCAGGTCCACCTGTCCTTATAAGGTCACCGTGAGTCAGAATTGACTCGATGGCAGTGAGTTTTGATAAGGAAGCGTGTGTGAGCACCCACACAGGCCACCCACGGAGCCACTCATTTGGGGCTTGAGGATGGTGGAGTCACAAGGGTCAGGGCTGGGGAGGCCTGGAAGATGAACCTCAGCGTCAGAGCCAGTCACTTGTCTTCCCGCTCAAACATCTGATTCGAGAACGTTCCCTGACTTTCAGTGGACACTCCTTACTCCTCAGCACTTCTCAGTCCCCCTCCAGCTTTATTTCCCCATAGCAATTCTTGCAGGTAGCACAGGTGGGCAGGTCTGTGAGGGTAAGTAGAAAAATCCTACCAGGATTCCACTTCCTCCATGCACGGGCTTGTTCCCAAACGGGTTAACCGTGTCCCTGTGATTCGTGTGTAGCTGCAAACATGTTCCCTCAGTAATACATTTGTCTTATTCGGGCGCTTGAAAAAACCAAGTCTAATCAGAACAGTGGCTTCTGAGGGCATCTGCTGGGCCAGTGAAAAGTCAGTGCCGAAGGTTATGGAGGAAAAGGAGAGCACAGGCTGTAGGTTACATTTTAACCTCACTTTATTTGCCATAATCGATTTTACAGTGCTCTCTGATAGCAAGGCTAGTTACATAAATTTGTTCCAGTTGTTACTATTTTTGCTTTCTCTTTGTTTGAGGTGTTTCTCTGTTTTATTTTGCCATTGTTGTTGGGTTTTGTTTATTGCTTAATTTGTTTTTGTAGGGGAAAAAATGAGGACCTGATGCCAGGGGCTGAAGTGGAGAGCAAATGTTTTGAGAATGAGGAGGGCAATGAATGTACAAATGTGCTTTACACGATTGATGTCTGTATGGATGGTGATAAGAGTTGTATGAGCCCCTAATAAAACAATTTAAAAAATTGTTTTGTATTTGTTCTGTATATGAAATCCATGATAGATAAATCTATAGTAGCGTTAGTAACTAGATTAAAAATTACCTAGGAAAAAGGCAGGGGAGATTGGGGGAAGGGAGGGGCAGGGGAGCTAACAGCAATAACTACAAGAAAGAAGAAAGCACAGTGGTAACCGTGGTTGTCAAATGGCTCCAAGCTCAGACTTCCCACTGCGTGAACAGCAAACCTGGGGGGCATCTGCTTGGTGTTTTCGGGACTCTGCTCCAAAGGAGAACTGAAACTCTGACTTCAGGAAACCTGTGTGGGCCGAGGACACAGAGGGTTGCTGCTTCAGTCTAAGCGCCGCGCTGGCTCAGACAACGCACAGGCTTGTGTTTGTGCATTAGGCCCTTCTTCGTGGGGCTTTTTATGCACATCATGTGTGGAAAATAGTGGCCTTTTATTTTATTTACTGAGGTTGAATGTAATGTATTTATTGTGTTTGGATGTTGTAGGGGGTGTTTCCACAACCCAGGGCTGTTAAAATCCTGGAAAAAATGAATGTATAAGAGTGATTTTGAAGGGGAGCTGACATCAAAGAGTTCTAGAAGAAAGAAAATGTTTTGGAACTGATGGTGGTAGCAATTGTAAAATTATGCTTGACCTAACTGAATTATACATTGTTATAATATCTGTATGAGCTCCCAATAAAATGATTAATTAAAAAAAAGAAAGAGTAATTTGGGGGCCTTAGAACCAATTATTGGGCTTCCCATTATTTCTTATGGAAAAAGATGTTCAGTTCTCGAACTTTTCGGTGTTCACCCACAACTTTGGAACAAATTGAGTTCAACACTGAAGTATCACTGTATTCTAAAACTGATTGCACAACTCGTCTTAATATGATTGAATTATTGAATTCTACGATATGTGGATTATATGCCATTAAAAGAAGAAGAAAGTTATGGAGATTGTTTTGGGGGAGAACTCTACAGTGTAATCTTGTGGATTTTCTTGAAGGACACAGGGCAATCTCAGAGGCTTATTATGAAGAAGTTTGTTTTGTTTTTTTAAGTGCAAGTTCATTGGTGAGAAAAAGGCCCAGAAAGTTGGGTTTGAGGATTGTGCATCTAACACAGCGATGAACCTGCTCACGGGTCCGGGGCGGCAGGGCTGTGCCAGGAGATGTTGGGGAACCCGACCCCTCCGCCCGGCAGTCCTCCTCTTGCCCCTTTCAGGCTTCGTTTTGTTCCCCAAACTCAGAGGACATTTCCAAGGAACACAATTTGGGTCCCTTGCAAATGCCCAAACTGCTCTTTTCACCATGTTTTCATTGAAAACCATAGAATTCTTCGGAGAAGGCTTAGAAAAGTGGAAAGTTCCCTTTTACAAGTAGATAGCCCTAGATGGGGATATGTTGAAAAGCAAGAGCTTCACCTTTCGAAGTTATTGTTTCATAAAGGTTTCTATGATTTCCTAGGGATATTTGTCATTTGTTCTCATACAAGCTGGAGAAGGGGTATCTGGAACCTGTAGTGTCTTTTCTTTCCAAAACCATTTCACCGGCAGCGCATACAGCTATCATATCCCTCCACAGTTCCATCACGTCCAGCAGCTTTGTGCAGGCGCTACGCCAGCCAGTCTCAAACATACCCTTTCTTCCTGCACCCCTTCACCGCAGCTCCCAGTTACCACCCTGCAACTTGTCTGTAAACCTAAGACGGCTTTTTAAAACCTTCTCTTTTTAAAAAAACGATTACACATATATTTTAAAAATAGAACCTTGGTATTTAGTGGCGCCACATGAACTTTGTTTTAATTATTGAAGTTATTGTCTTTTAGTATGACATTTAGAAATTGTTGCCTATATGGCCCAATAGAGAATGTTACTCCGTGTTATTATGTAAGCAGAGTTGGCATGCCGGAAGCTTCCTTCCGTACAATGACATGGGAATCCAGGAAATGCTAAGGTTGGATTTGGGAAAGCTAGACAACTGTAGTGTGAGTCCACCCCCCTGGTGACTCCCCCTCTCCTTTCTATTAAAGTTGATTGACTCATTCCTTCTCTTCAAAGATCTGTTAGGACGGAAGAATGATTTCCCTGTGAAAGGATTTCTTCAAAGCCACAAGCCTCGCTGTCCTGTGACAAGGACTTTGTTCCTGGAGCTTGGCTCCTGTGGCTTTCTCCTTTTGAGGACAAAGCCCAGGAGGCACATTCAGTCTTCCTGAACCTAACCTAGATGTACAGCTTGCTGGGAACAACTTTTCAAGGCTCTCCTTCTGGCTACAGTGATCCTGTGCATGGGGTGCGGGGCGGGGGCTGGTGAAAACATGCAGAACAAAACATTCGCCGATTCAACAACTTCTACATATGAAAGCTCTTGGAATGCTTCACTGATTTGCACATCCTCCTCCTAATTTCTACATTGTTCTAATTTTAGTGTATGTCCTCTGCTGAAGCAAGCACACGGATGTTATTTTTAAAACATGTTTATCAAATTGAAGATTGTATGGCAATTAAGCCTGAGGAGAATGCTTGGATTTGGTGCAATTAATTGCAGGGGGAAAGTGGGTATCTGCCTCCAGTTGTCTCCCCCGAAACACCCCCATCCTCCTTCCTATTCGTTTCCTGCTTAAAATAGGCCTTGGCATCTCCCCATGGGTGGGATGTGGTCAGTGCGGGCCCGGCCCCTCCTCTTCAGGACTCTGTGTCTGTTGCCATGGACCTTTCCCAGGGGACAGCCTTCCCTGACTGCCTGTCCCCTTCCCAAAGGGAGGAAGCACAATAGGGGCATCATTGCACCTGGCCAAGTCTGAGCTCCCTCCTCCGAGGTGAGCACTCACCTGTGAGTCGAGTCTCTCTAGCCTTTCTTACCTCTCAGGTTAGAGCAGGCCACCAGCCTGAGGAGACTGGTAAAGTTTTCCATTACTTCTTAGGCGCTGGTGTTACATGTGCCTCTCGGTTAGACGCATTCACTTCAGGGGAAGCACATTAGAGAGGCCTCTCCCCACTCCTCCCTCACAGAAACAAAGAGGAAGGCCCACTCCGCCCGTATCTCACCGAGAATAGTCGAATCATCTTGGGCACACAATGCCCTACCACGCCCCGAAAACCCTGGTCACACACCCTGATAACACAAGCATGAATCCCTTATACGTATCAAGCACTTGCTATGTGCCAGATGCTGGACTAATTGCATTCTGTGTACTTATTGTCTAATTTAATACTCACGATACTATGAATAAAAACCCAAACCAACTGTCATCCAGTCAATGCCAATTTATAACAACCCTGTAAAACAGAATGGACTTGCTCCATAGAGTTTCTGAGGCTATAAATCCTCATGAGAACAGACGCCTCATCTTTCTCCCATGAGCTGGTTGGTATGTTTGAACCAACAACCTTTCTGTTAACAGCCCAATGGTAGTCATTGCTATGTCAGGGCTCCTTCCATCAGGTGGGTAATAATGTTACACCCACTTTAGAGTGAAAGGCACACTGAGGGTGTGCCAAAGATGAACATTTTTTAGGTTCACAATTCTGACCCAAATATGGCTCCTATGTGTGCCTCTCCTCCCGAGCTCTATGGTGGGGGCAATCATTGCTCTAGCTCGAGGGAGTCTAGATGTGAAGAGGTTCAGAGCTGTTGACCTGTTCCTTCCTAATCCCAACATGAGTTCCATGTGTAGGCAGGTTGGCTTTGGTATCCTGTGAGCAAACTGAATTCCAAGCTGTTGGATACCTGGCCCTTACTGTTCAGGATTGTCTGGAGAACTACTTCATTTATCTGTCAGTGTTTGGTACTGGGGTGGCTTGCATGTTGCCGTGATGCTGGAAGCGATGCCTCTGGTATTGCAAATACCAACAGGTTTCAGCAGAGCTTTCAGACAAAGAACAGGCTGTCCACTTCTTAGGACACTGAAAACCCTTAGGAAGAGCAGGAGAAAATCATCTGATAGAGTGCTGGAAGATGAAAGCCCAAAGTTGAAGCACTCGAAATACCACAGGGGAAAAGCTGCCTCCTCAAAGCAGACTCAACTTTAATAAAGTGAATGGAGCCAAGCTTTTAAGACTGCTGTTGCTGATGGGGTAGGACTCCAGAAGAGCCGAAACAGCTGCAAACACCCCTTAATAAAGGGAAGGTGAAATGTGTGAAGTATAGATCTGGAAAAATTGGAAGGCATCAAAAATGAAATGGAATGCATAAAGATTGATATCCTGGGTATTAATGAGCTAAAATGGACTAGTGTTGGCCATTTTGAATCAGATAATCATGTGATTGACTAAGCCAGAAATGACAAATTCAAGAGGAACAGTGTCATCACATTCATCATGAAAAAGAACATTTCAAAGTTTTGCTTAAAGTACAATACTGTATGTAATGGGATAATGTTTGCATACCTGTGGTAGTTACATAAACGCCTGTCAATTGAGGGTATTAAGAGTGAAGGGGTGGAGTCTAGCCTGTCAATCAGGTCTTAGCCAATGATGCTTCTGTGTAGGCATGGCCTTCTCCTGAGGATTCTGGGAACTTTCTCTCTCTTGACTCTGCATTCAGAGGAACCCAGCCACTCTCTCTCTCTCCCTCTACTTCACACTCCCGTTGACAAGCCACCTGGAGCCATGCTGATGGCAGCCAGAGCCCTGGAGATGCTTCCACCACCTCTGGATCCACAATACTTTTCACCCACTGGCCTGTGATCTTCCTGCACTTGGCATCAGTGCATGTGCTGCATGAGTCTGAAGAAGAATTTATGGGCTAGTGTTGGACATATGGGCTAATATCGGAATTATGGTCTTCATCTGGACTGGAATGTTTTCTCAATATACAATTGTGCTTTGATATAAAGCTCTTTCTTATACACATGATGATGGTTTCTGGCTTTGTTTCTGTAGTCAACCCGGACTAACACAAGACCTATAAGAAAGACCAGGTAGTACAACTATTCTTCACATTTACACAGTAACCACTAAAGTTGGTGATGAAGAATTGAAGAATCAAACATGCAATCAAGATGCATTAATAATTATTGGTGACTAGAATTCAAAAGTTGGAGACAAAGGAAGTAGCTATAGTTGGAAATTATGGTCTTGATTGTAGAAACAAAACTGGCGATCAAATGATAGAATTTTGCAATACCATTAACTTTTTTGTGGCAAAGACCTTCTTTCAACAATATAAATGGTCAATATAGAAGTGGATCTTGCTCGATTACTACACAGTGATCAGATTGACTACATCTGTGGGAAGAGATGATGGGGAAACTCAATATCATCAGCCCAAGCAAGGCCAGAGACAATCTGTGGAAGAGGCCATCAACTGCTCATGTGCAAGTTCAGGTTGAAGTTGAAGAAAATAAAAACATACCCATGAGAGCCAAAATATGTCGAATATATTCAACCTGAATTTAGAGAGCCTTTCAAGAGCATATTTGATGACTGACGTCTAATTTAAAAGATCACATGACTTGGGGGATGGCAAGAAGAACATCACATATAAAGAAAGCAAAAAGTCATGAGAAGGACAGTACCCCTCGTGGTATGGATGGACCTGGAAACCATAAGGCTGAGTGAAGTTAGTCGATCACAAAAGGACAATTAATCTGTCAGTCCACTGGCGTCAGGATAAAAACCACGATGAAGGCAGACTTCTGCTCTCCGGTCTTCTAAGCCATTCTCCTAGTGCCCATGAACCATATATCACCCCCTTTATATCTACATCTTAAAAACCACTTCGACAAAGGAAACCTCACCTCAGCTGGGGTCAGTTTATCAAGATAGAGGGAGAGGGAAACCATTCAGTGGCTGCCATATGACATGGTGCTAAGTTCACTCCAAATCAACAGACGTTCCTCCAGGAGAGAGAGAAAGGACATTACTGGGAATTCCAGTCAAAATTGGAGGAGGGAGGCAGGTATGCCTTGAGGATGGCGATTACATTTCTATTGGTAGGTAAACTGAGAAGAGTAACCACCCATCAGGAAAAAACAAAAAACAACAAACAAAACCCTTAACAATACAGTGATACCTCAGTTGTCAAATGGCTCCACGTTGGAATGTCCCACTACTCAAACAGCAAAGTTTTGGGGGTGCGGAAATGCTCTGTGTTCATAACATTGCTTGATAGTCTAACTGAAAATCCCACTTGAGAAACCCTGTCCAGGCCGAGATTGAGGTACCCTGAGTCAGGTACCTCACTTGAGCCTAAGTGCTGCTCTCGCTCAGACAACACACAGTGTTTGCGTTCGTGCGTTAAAACATCTATCCTTGGTGGGACAAGAGGAAAGTAAAAGGAAATAGAGGAAAGAACTAGGAGGCAAAGGACATTTATAGAAGTCTAAATACAGGCATTCACATATGTAAACATATTTATATATAACTATAGGGAAATAGATCTATGTACATATATTTATTTCTTAAGTGTTAAGGCAGCAGACAGACATTGAGCCTCCACTTAAGTACTACCTCAATGCAAGAGAACTTTGTTCTAATAACCTGGCACTCTGTGATGTTCACCTTCCCTGACATGATCAAGGGAGACAAAATGGGTGTATAAGCAAATGTGGAGAAGAAAGCTGATGGTGCCCAGCTATCAAAAGATATAACATCTGGGGTCTTAAAGGCTTGCAGATAAATAAGCAGCCATCTAGCTGAGAAGCAACAAAGGCCACATGGAGGAAGCACACCAGCCTATGTGATCATGAAGTGCTGATGGGATCAGGCATCAGGCATCAAAGACCTAAAACAAAAAATCATATCGATGTGAATAAGGAAAAGAGCAGAGTGGAGACCCAAAGCCCATCTGTAGACAACTGGACATCCCCTTACAGAAGGATCACAGGGAAGAGACGAGCCAGTCAGGGTGCAGTATAGCACCAACAAAACATACAACTTTCCACTGTTTGTTTGTTTTTTCCAAGACAAAATTTCATTTATTTGTCAGTAGAAATAAATGTTTCACAATATATAATTTCATATTGTTTTGTAATTGATCACTATGCTGCTTTAATTATGTTCAATTTGTTGAATTTTAAAAATCATTTTATTAGGGGCACATACAACTCTTATCACAATCCATCCATCCATCCATTATGTAAAGCACATTTGTACATTCATTGCCCTCATCATTCTCAAAACATTTGTTTTCCATGTAAGGCCCTGGCATCAGCTCCTCATTTTCCCCCCTCCCTCCCTGCTTCCTCCTCCCTCATGAACGCTTGATAATTTCTAAATTATTATTTTGTCATATCTTCCACTGTCCGATGTCTCTCTTCACCCACTTTTCTGTTGTCCGTCCCCCAGGGAGGAGGTTATATGTAGATTCTTGTAATAGGTTCCCCCTCTCAACCCCACCTTCCCTCCACCCTCCCAGCATTGTTTCCTCTAGTTCTTTAATGCTTCCTCCGCACTAAACTATAATGACCCCAATTCTACCTTATGAATCCGGCTAGGCCAAGATATGTGCACAGGTACAGATAAGAGCCAGAAACAGGGAATCCAGGACAGACAAACCCCTCAGGACCAATAATGAGAGCAGTGATACCAAGAACTGTCCTTGTGGGTTTCTGAGACCACGACTCTTTACAGGAGTAGCACACCTTGTTTTTCTGCTGTGGAATGGCTGCTGGATTCCAACTGTTGGCCCTGCACTTAGCAGCCCAACACGTAGAGTAAACGAGACGTGAGCCTTCAAGACCCTAGGGTTCTATGGGGCCTCACTTGAGAGGCCCTTTAGAACCACAAGCCTTCATGCATTATCTCATTTAATCTTCACAGAATCTCTTAGGTGTTTTTCCCTAACTTTCCAAATAAGAAAGATGAAGTATGGAAATCATCCTAATGGCTATCAAGAGGTGAAGGGATCCACAAACATGGTACAGGCAGACAGTGGAACACCACTCAGCCCAGTAAGAGAAATGAGGTCCTGACCCTCGCTACAAGGTTCATGTCGGTGAACCTTGAAAACATTTGTTGACTAAAATCAATCATCAAAGGACACATAATGTCCTTCACGTAGGTGAACCTTGAAAACATTTGTTGACTAAAATCAATCATCAAAGGACACATAATGTCCGCTTCCACTTACCTGCTATGAGAAGACTGTAAAGTTTATTAGAGGATACCAGGGCCTGGAGAGAAGCAGTGAGCTAAGTTTTATGGTGACGGGAAATGTGACCATGATTAGAGGTTGAGATAATTAAAGTTTATTGTGCCAACCTGGACGATAAACACACGTGGGGTTGATTGAAGGGTGGAGAGAGAAATGGCTTGGTGACCCTTGCCTTTCTAGTTCTTGCGTCTGTTGCTTTGTGATGGTCGGACCAGGGTGCAGCTGCCTTAGCCAGTTCCCTGCTTCAGCTGGCAAGGCTCACTTCCTGCAAGACACCCCTGAGGAGAAGCCACCTGGACCTACCACGATGCAGCCCTGGGTGCTGGAGAAGCCATGTGGAGACCCCTGCCAGCGCTGAGATGCTTACACATTCACTGATTCAGCTTTCCTCCGGCAGTCGACATCATTGTGTGTGTTTTGTGAGATGGAGGGAGGACTTTGTGGATTGGTGTCGGACATATGGGTTAATGTTGGACTTTGGGCTTGGGCAGCACTGCGTTGGGATGTTTTCTTGATGCACACTTACCATTTATATACAACTCTCTCTTATACATGAGTTTCTGTGGATTTGTTTCTCTAAAGTACCCAGACTAACACAGAGGTGATGAAGGGGCTCTAATGGCACAGTCGCTTAAAGTGCTTGGATGTTCCGTGGTTTGAGGTCAGTGGTTTGAACCCACCAGCTGCTCTGTCACAGATGTGACAGGCAGCTTGCCTGAAGGTTACAGCCTGTGAAGCCCAACGGGACATTTCTGCTCTGTCCTTTAGGGCTGCTTTGTGTCAGAAATGACCTGATGGCAGTGGGGTTTAGGGCAGTGGCTGCACAGCATGATGAATGTCATTGGTATCCTTGGACTGGACACCTGAAAAATGGAGAACTGGAAACTGTGGCATATATTTTTTGACGACAAAAAAACTTTGTGAAGGGGTGGAAAAGTTTTATTTAAAAGAAGAAAGAAATTTGAGTCCCAGGAGATTAGATCCTCTGCCTAAGGCCATTCAGGTAGTAAATGACCCCGTTTGGGTCATTCCAACCCAGGTCTGCCTGGCCCCATTTCTAAGCTTTTCCTACTTTGTCACACTGCCCTGCCCTCCTCTCTACCTCTAAAAACGTTTGAAAAGGAGGGCAGCACGGTGGTAGAGAAAAGGGGAAGGGAGGGAACTGGGCAGAGGGAAAAGGGAGGTGCAGCTGAGGAGCTTGGGGAGCAGCGGGCAGTTCCAGCCGTTTGTGCTTTAGTTTTATAAATGTCATAAGGCTGTGCTTGCTGGAAAGCAGATATTTTTAACTGTGATGAAATTTCTCTTTTCCCAGAAGGGTTGTGAGTACCCAGCCTGGCGAGGAAGAGGAGGCGGCAGCCCTGAGCAGCAGTGTGACCTGGTGTCAAGGACATTTTGCCCGCCATGGGGGAGAGGAGGGGAGTCAAAAGCCCTGGATTTATTATGGTGAGAGTCAGTGATAACTTGGCTTTCTGCCTGATATGAGGACAGGTGAAAGTTATCACAAAGCCTCTCTTCTGTGGACAGTCAAGGATGTGCTGGGGGGGCGGGGCGAGCTCTGGGGACAGGAGAGCTGGCATCCAGCATGGCAGTGCCTCCCTGGCCATGGGGTTTACATCATTTCTCTTGCTCTATCTTTGAGTTCACGGATTCTTTCTTCTCCTGACAACTTTCTTTGAATGAGACGGTCAGAGTCACTCTTTGTCTCTAATATTGTGATATTCATGTCTGACATTTCCTTTTGACGCGTTTGAATAATTTCTGTCTGATGAAATTGTCAGTCTGTTCATGTACACCTTCATTCGTTGTCATTGTCATATAATTACAATTATAAGAATTGGAATTATTTTATGAGTTTCCGGCTACTACTGTAACGGATTAGCACAATCTTCGAGGCTAAAACAACCCACACGTATTCTCTTCCTGTTCTGAAGGTCAGTCGGCAAAATGGTTCTGATAAGGTTCAACCGAGGCAGCTTTCATTTTGGCGTTGCCAGGTGATCCTTATGCTTTCCAGTTTATGGGATGGTGCCATCACTGGTCCATGCAAGTTCTCCCCTTATTTTATTAGTATATTCCACCTCTCAGTCCTTTTCCCATCTGCCCTTTAGGTAAACATTCTAATGTGCTCAATGTGGATGTTTTTGTTTGTGTTCTTTCCAAGCGCATGTGGTTAAAGAGCGCAGGTTCCAACCTAGCAGTGGCGTCCCAAGAAAAAGGCCTGGCAGTCTGCCTCCTCAGGACAATTTGCTGAGAACTCCCTGGGGCAGCCCCTGCTTCCTAGCGGTGCTAGGAGTCAGAACCCACTCGATGGCACGTGGCCACGGCCCCAACAGTGAAGCACTGCACTGTGAGCCCACATTGGTGACTCAAACCCACCGAGACGGCACTGCGGAAGGCAGGTCTGGTGATCTGCTAGTGACGGTCCCGGTCAGGAAAGCACGATGGAGCGCAGTTCTATTCTGTGCCCATGGCCTCCCTGAGTCAGCGTCAACTCGACAGAAACTTATGCCAACGTGGCTTGAATCTTATACAATGCCTTACTTTTTAAACGCAGCATTGTGAAGTTCAGTGCCTGGGTTGTCCGCCATGGGGAAATAGCACCCTCTAGACCCGTGTGGTTTGTGAGAGCTCAGAGATAAGGCCTATGTGCTTGAACACACACACACACACACACACACACACACACACACACACACACGCACGCGCGCCTCTCAAAATGAGGAGGGCACCTTAAGCATAGATTAGAAACGTACGCTTTGCTCCCCAGGCAAAGCCGGCCTCCCCCCACATGAGTTGAGAAGCCATGTTGTCTAGGGAAACCCTTCTGATTGTTTAAATGACACTTCCAAAGGGGAAGGGGCTGCCACTCTGCAAATGGTCAACAAATGTCTACTGAGTTGCTCAGGACGTCCTTGAGTCTCTCAATTCTATCTCAGCTCCACCCCTGGGTCAACATGCTTTCTGATTTCTCACCAGGTCAGTGTTGTGGCAGGACGTTCACCAGGGCCTGGCCTGAAGCCTGTTATCTAAGGGTCCTTTAAAAAAAATTAATATACACATATATATGTCATTCCATAGTTCAATCACGTCAAGCCTAATTGTACAATTGCCACCATGGTTTCCAAACATTCTTTTTCTACATGGACCCCTTGACATCGCCTCCCCTCCACACCCCCACTCACGCTCTCCACCCCCCCACCCCCCACCCCCCACCGAAACCTTCTTCTACTTGCTGTCTCTGCCGCTTGTTTGCACGGGGTCCTTTGTCCATTCGTTTAGCAGGCAGAGCAGAAGCCCTTGTTCGGTCCCCAACAGCATTCCACGTTAAAGTAGCTTCCACGTCATTAGGCAAATAGCTACATGTGTGCTTCTGATTGTGGTACTTCCTGATGTTCCAGCACTATCTTTACTCACGTTACTGCAGGGGTGAGCACCCAGATTGCTGCAACCCCTTCCATGGCACCCTGTGAGAGCTCCTATGCTGGGTCCTAGTATGTACGTGATTTGGCAAAGACCAGATCCTCCCCCAAATGTCTGTGCCAGCACCTTCTCCTACCTCTGGCAGCAGTTTCCTATAAGCCGCAGCCCCACGGCATGCACGCAGCAGTGTCCAGCCTTCTAACATCTCCCCGTCTATCAGGCAGACAATGGCACCCTTTTGCTACTTGAATTTGCATCACTCCGATGACTGAGTGAAATCCATTTGCCTTTTATCTGTGTGACTCTCGATTGACTCCCCCCGCCTTTTGTATCCTCAGTTGATAATGGTTCCCGGGCCCTCTTCAGAGATTCCCACAAGTATCGAGTATTGTTTGATCTGGCTACCTTCTTTCTTGTCACCCTGGTGACCATCAGATGTAACCAGAGGCAAACGAATTCTTTCCTATGCTCATTGGCTGACGGGGACCAATCTTCAGCCTGAAGCAGACATCAGCAAGACTCTTGCAACCTTAGTGTTTGTTTTGACTTTAATTATAATACATAACTAAGTCACCAGGCATTTTCATCACTATTTTCAGGGGGTGGGGGGGCTTTCTTCTCCTATAAAGAGCTATAGTCTCTGAAACCCACGGGGACAGTCCTACCCTGACCCAAAGGGTCGCCAAGAGTCGGACAGACTTGATGGCAGCGAGTTTGGGTTTGGGGGTTTGTTTGATCTCTAGAAGGGGAGCCATTCCTCCTGGTATGGGGTTTGTTGCTTCGTCACGTTGTTGCCGTTCTCAGAGAGGGAAGGTGGTTATGGCCACGTGCATGATATAATGGCCAAGTCCAAGGCTGTGGCTGAGAACATGCATGGGGCTCTCTTAGCAGGGCCAGGGGCCTGCTGTGGAGGAGGCTGACCCTAAAGTAGAATTTGAAAAACAAATGAAAAAAATGCCCCAATGTTCTCAAAGTAGCAACTCAAATCAACAGTGGAATAAAAAAATGTCCACTAAGTACTTTAACATTTCTAAACAGCATTTTAGCTAACAACCTACAACTTGATAATACTGAGAGGTCAACACTGAGACAATGAACGGAGATAGGATTGAGACAAAGAACGTGAGGTTAAGAGCAGCTTAGGGTAGGGAAAGAGGGAGGGAAGGAAGAGCAGAGAAAGGGACAGGAGCATCTGGAGCTCCTGGGCGGGCTCTGAGACCCAAGAGTTAGGTCAGGGAAATTGCACTAGTTGGTGGGGCAGTGGAATATTTGTAGGATTTGGGTCAGGGAAATATGCAAATGAGGGGAAGAGAGCTGCTGGGGCTTGTGCCAATAAGGAGGAGGGAGGCTTCCTGGTGCTGCCGCTGCAGAGTCTGAGTCCCTCACAGACCAGCTTCTTGGAATGTGGGGGAAGAGACTGCACAGTCCAGCCCTGGCCTTGAGAGTGGGGCGGGGGGTGGGGGGGTGCTCAGTGGACCCTGCCCAGAGAGATAAGCTCCTTGGACTGCTGGAGGCAGGGACTGCAAAGTCCAGCAGATCACCCGTCTTTCTGAGAGGCTGGGGGAAGGGGCTGCATGGTCCAGACCCAGCCCAAACAAATACAATGCACAATAAAACAGTATGTATTGAAAAGAATAAAATCTTAGCTTTCAAAACAAAAAGTTACACAAAGTGCTCAGAGCACTATGGGTCAATTGCACGGGTTGAGCGAGCTAAACTGGATTGGGCCACAGAACCCCTGTGGGCTGGGCTCCCCTGAGGCCAGATGTCTGCTCAGACTTCCCTTGGAATGCTCCTGGCACTCAGAGCATACAAAATGCCAGGATTTATTTGTCGGCGATCCATCTCTGCAGTCATCTGTCAACTGCATTTCCATGCTGGCTTTCATCTGAGTTCTACCCAGATTTTCCCAACATGTCTCCTATCCTTGTGAGATTCTTGTGGCCACAGGCTACATTGGCCTCCCTACACTGTGAACCGATGCTGCTCTATGCGGGGGTGGGGTGGGGGGGTGTCATTGTACACCCTCCACCCCCATCAGTCCCAGAGCATTTACCACCTAATCTATGGATGTTTTAGAGGACAGTCATACTGTCAAGGTTGTAGAAGGACAACTCATTAGCAGCTGCCCCACGGTGAGTGGTAGAAGGGAGGGTTATGTAGGGGCTACAGGATAGAGTTGTACAGCATGAGCGCTGCACAGAAAGGCCCAGAAGAGTGTGAACGGAGACAGAAACCCAAGCTGCATCTTCAGAAGTAGATTTCCAGGTCTTTCTTCCGAGGACCCTCTGGGTGGACTCACTTTTCCAACCTTGTGGTTAGCAGTCGGTGCATCAATCCTCTGCATGGCCCACGGACGCTGCTTCCGTAAAGAGCTACAGCCTTGGAAACCCACAGGAGCTGTTTGATCCTGTGCTATAGGACAGGACTCCCTGGTCATGGGCTTGTTTTTTTCTCTTTTGGAAGGGCTCTGTATGGGGGTACAGTACACAGTGACATCCTGAACAAAACTGGAAGGAGTTCGAGAGGCAAGACTGACCTGCTGTGGGAGGCGTCAGGAGGAGGTGAATGGGGAGGAGAGGCACCTAGTCAGGTGAACAAAACTGAGAGGGGCTTTTCCAGAGGAGCAGGGAGTTGTGGGTGGTGGGTTTGTGAGATGGTAGAAGGTTGGGTGGTGAGGATGCCAGGCAGTGAAGGGATAGCAGTGGGAGATGAGATTGACAAGGGTGGCAATGGGTACAGATAAGAGCTGTTTATCAGGGACAGATAAACCCCTCAGGATCAATAATGAGAGTAGTGATACCAGGAGGGGAAGGGGAAGGTCGGGGGAGAAAGGAGGAACCGATCACAAAGATCTACATAGAACCCTCTCCCTGGGGGACGGACAACAGAGAAGTGGGTAAAGGGAGACATCAGTCAGTGTAAGACATGAAAAAATAACAATAATTTATCAATTATCAAGGGTTCATGAGGGAGGGAGGATGGGAGAGGGAGGGGAAAAATGAGGAGCTGTAACCAAGGGCTCAAGCAGAAAGCAAATGTTTTGAACATGATGATGACAACATAATTACAGGTGTGTTTGACACAACGGATGGATGTTTGGATTGTGATAAGAGTTGTATGAGCCCCCCATAAAATGATTTGTTTAAAAGGGTGGCAAGGAGCCCCGGTGCCCCCAGGAGACGTCTGGACCTTGAACCTAGGCTCCAAATTATCCTGTGGATCGTACCGGGAGTTTCTTGTGTGATATTTCCTTACTTCCTTCAAGTTTTTCTTCAAAGGTGACGCCTACCCTGACCGTCGTATTAAAAATGTCAGCCCTTCTCCTTGCCATTCCCAGGTCTCTCTCTTTTCTTTAATAGCACTCATAATCTGATAACACACTATAGAATTCATGTACTAGCCTCATGTTTACATCCTTGACTAGGATATGGGATTTTTCTTTATTTGCTAATGCATATAAATGCATTTGGCTGAGACTTATTGGGCACTTTTTATGCACCTGGATCTTTAGCTGAGATTTATTGAGCATTTGTTATGCACCTGGATCTTTCCCAGGCACTAATCCTGCCACCCATCTGACCCAAACTGATGACTTACGATGTGCCAGGCCCCGCACTAGGAACTAACTGTAAAGATGAACAGAGACAAGCCCCTGCCCCACTTCCGGTCCTGTGGGGGTGGCACACACATACATGAATAATTAAGATACTACGCAGAGGTGGAGGTGTACTGCAGAACCAAGGGACTATATAAGAGTGGTCAGAGTGAGAGCATCACCTCCAGGTGTTACCTCCAGTGGTGGACCTTCTTTTACGACGACCCCTAGGATCCTTCCTCCTGGCTTCGATGCCCTCGTGTGAGTCCTTCCTGTTGAATGTGAGTGGGATCGGTGGTTTGCTTCTGATCAATAGAACCTAGCAAAGGTGACAGGATGCAGGTGATTATACGTACGTGATTGAATGCTGTCGTTACGGTAAGATGGAAGTGGCCGTCTTGCTAGCGTCTCTGTCTTCCTTGCTGGCTTTGAGAAAACCAGTGTCCGTATCGTGGGCAAGTAACAGCTCTGAGAATGACAAGAAGTCTCAAGCCAGACATCGAAAGATGTAGAAACCCTCAACCATTGCACTGCAAGCAACTGAGCTCTGGCAACAACCTGCTTGGACTTGGAAGCAGATTCTTTCCAGGTAGAACTCCAAGTGAGACAGAGCCCCCAAGGACACCCTGGTGGCGGCCTTGCAGTACTCCAATGAGAGGACTCCACTAAGCTGTGCCTGGAATACTGACTCACAGCAATTGGGTAATAAACACGTGTTGCTTTGAGCCTTTGCGTTTGTAGCAACTTGTGAAGGCAGCCATACACAACGAATACACCTCCGGAGCCAGCCCTTTGGGAAGGGGCTGACAAAGGGGAGATGCCGCTAATCCTCACATCCATTCATTCATTTACCTGAGATTTATTGAGCACTTATTATGCACCTGGATCTTTCCTAGTCACTTTCCGAGGACGGACGGTTGGATGAATACATGAATTTATGGATAGAGTGGTGGTTGGCTGGTGGAAGGTCAAAGGAAACATGTGGAGTGAAAGGAGTAAAGCACCCAGATAGAAGGAGTGTAGCTCTCAGCTGACTGTAGGGTGGCCGCCAGTGTCAAGTGAGAAGATGAAAGCAGGAAGTGAGGCGGGTGCTCCCCGCCCCCAGCCTGGTTCCTGGAGCTGCCACGAGGAGTCCGTTCCTGAGGGCGGTCTAGAACCGAGGGCCTCGCTCTCTCTCCTTCCTACATCTCGCTTTCTCCGCAGGAAATGGTGGTGGAAAAAGTCATGAGGGGGTCTGAATGTTTCCCATAGGAAGCACCAACGAGGTCCTGCAGCTCTTTGTGACTTTGGTAAGTACAGGGGTAATTTCCTCCGACAGATGCCGCAGGAAGAAACGATCCCTTTGTAAGCCTCTCCAAGTCTCTCTGGGCAATAGGTTTCAATAATAGGCGAGGCAATGAACGTTGACTTTGTTGAATCTGGCTGGTTCTAGGCCTTGACCTCCAAGTCCAAAATGACAGCCAGGGCATCAGAATGCCCTAGTGCTGGAAGCTGGATCTCAGGCTGCCATTTCTCCATCGGGACTGTAAGCAGACTACAGTTGGGGCAGACCTGACCGAGACTTCCAAGAATCCTGCATATCCTGCGGGCTGCCAGAGCAGTGAACACACCTGCCCTGGAGGAAGAACAGACAGTATGCCCCTGGCAGCAAGCATGGGGAGACTTTGTACTTTGGACGTGTTATCTGGAGAGACCAGTCTCTACAGAAGGACATCATGCTTGATAAAGTCGGGAATAATTGAAAAAGAAGAAGACAGTTAACCAGATGGCCTGGCCGTGGGCTCCCGCGGAACCACACTCGAGAGGAGGGCCCAGGCCCCGACCAGGTTAGTTCCGCTGTACTTGGCTCACGGTCCCGTTGGAGCCTACTGGACGGCAATGAACAAGAACGGCGCAGGTTCCACTTCCTCCTAGCCACCTTACGAAAACGTGCTAGCATATTTTCTGCTTGACAGCTTTAGCTAAGGTGACCTTGGGTTGAACCTTTTTGTGTCTGTATTTTTCGCCTTTTGCTTGCATTCCTATGATTTCTTTTCTCATCTGAACTACGACAGGCAATTGGCTGTGTGTCAGGGAAAGGCCATGAATAGACCGGGTGGTTGAACTTGAACTATGACAAGGTCACAGTGGAGACTGTGCTATTAAGTCTTTGTTTCTGTGGCCAGAGTGTCAGGCCGAGGAACCCCATTGTCTTTGAACGGGACAAGCGAGTCTTTGGCATGGATCAGCATGGGCAAAACCTTTATAACGGAAACCTGTGAAAGGGTTGCTGCTTCCTCTCCCCACGAGAGGAAAATCACAGACATGCTGGTCATGCTGACCCACAGAGCAAGGGTCAGAGTCCATAGGAACTTGAAAATGAAATTTTAACGTGGATTTCCCTTTCTGAGTCTTCTTGATAATCTATCAGCAAGTTGCCACCTACCTAACTAACGGATCCAAGGACACACCCGGAGAAGCCAGTGAGTAACTATGGAGACATGCCGTGAGGCGGCCTGAGTGCTGCCTGGTAGGGAGAATTGGGAGTTTCTCAAACAATGACTGTCTTTGTTTTGAAAATAACGTTCTTGTTTGAGGAGTAAGGGCATTTGTCTGTTTCTCAAGCTTGGCTTGTAATTCTAAACATGAACAGCTCGGTTTTTCTCTGGATCCCAAACCAGCAACTAGCCCTGGGGCCATCATGAGACTCACTAACAGACCCTCTGGGGGTCTCTTAGTCCTGAGACACTAGTCTTTAAAAGCTTTAAGAACTAATCTTGCAATCTTAAAATTAATCTTACAATCTTTTATTTTTCTTTCTTTTTTTAAATCGTTTTACTAGGGGCACCTATAACTCTTATCACAATCCATACATATCATCTTACAATCTTTAAAACGTAAACTAAAAATATCCCCCTGAAACTCGTGGTGGGATTCAGGCGGTTCGCCTGGGTTCAGGAGAATCTAATTTTTGGTTGAGTTCAGTGAACCAGTTGCTAAAATTGCACTTGTAATCTCAGTGCTCCCTAAGGTGGGCAGCTGGGCGGCTGCCCAAAGTGGAAATCACTAATTTACACTCCTTACTCTTGAGTAACACTCATCTGCACGTATTCTAAATGCCCATAGTGATGTTCATTCCATCCACAAGTATAAAAAATTATATGGAGCTACGGCTGTCATATTTATTTATTCATTTCATTATACTTTTGATGGGATACATTTTTATTCCCTTGCATTTGTTAACAAATGCATAGCAAACGTATAATGTACACACAACAAGCACATTACTCAGCAAACAAACATATAAGGTAAAGAGGAAAAGTGTCGAACAATCGGAGGGTGACACACCGCCATTCATCTCAGGTGTGTTTTGCCTCAGATTCCCATGAGACATTTTGAAGGAATTATGCAATTCCTGAAAATGTTCAAAGAGCTCAAGATATTATCAGAACAGTTACTGTAAGGTCAGCAGTATTGGAAAGTGGGTGATATCGTTAAAGTGTATAGTACCAATCTGGCCTATAAACACATGTGGGGTTAATTGAAGGGCCGACGATAAATGGCTCCGTGAGCTTCGCCTTTCTAGTTCTTGGGTCTCTTGCTTTCTGATGGTCGGACCAGAGTGCAGCTGCCTTAGCCAGTTCCCTGCTTCAGCTGGCAAGGCTCACTTCCTGCAAGACACCCCTGAGGAGAAGCCACCTGGACCTACCACGATGCAGCCCTGGGTGCTGGAGCACCCGTGTGGAGACCCCTGCCAGCGCTGAGATGCTTACACATTCACTGGCATCATAGTGTGTGTTTTGTGAGACGGAGGAGGACTTTGTGGATTGGTGTTGGACATATGGGTTAATGTTGGACTTGTGGGCTTGGGCTGCACTGGGTAGGGATGTTTTCTTGATGCGCACTTAACCTTTTATATAAAACTCTCTCTTATACATGAGTTTTTATGGATTTGTTTCTCTAAAGTACCCAGACTGACACAGGGGTTTTTCAATGATGAACATGATCTGCTCAGAGAAGAGAAGTTGCCTATTTCTAATATATCAAACGCAATGACTGTTGTCTAATTGGCCTGCCTGTAAAAGAATGGGATCTTACTCCTACTGTGAAAAGATGGTTAAGGATAAATTATACAGCTGATGGTGCTGGAATAAAAGCAAAGAATATCGCTAGCGAGGATGCAAATCAAGAAACAATATGGAAATATCTTAAATAACAGTTTTATTGTTTTTGGTTAGGTACTATTCAATACTTTTTCATTAATTTTTAAAATCTCTTATAACATAATCTAGTTTGGTGTATCTTTTTATTGTTCTTATTTAAGTGTTAATTCTATGAAATAATAAACAACTTTTGTTAGATCTTTTTTTATACTTAAAATGGTTATTAGGTCAGTGAGCCGATTGTTGAATTATTTGAATTCTATGAATCCTACCACTGCCTGAAACCTACTGGCTTGAGTTGACCAATAGGGTTTCTGAGGCTTTGGAAATCTTTACAGGAACAAACAGCCTCTTCTTTCTCCTGTAGAGGATGGTGGATTTGAACCACTGACCTTGCAATTGATCAGCAGTCTAATGCTTAGTCAACAGTGCCACTAGGGCTATGGATGTATATATTACATATTTTAAAACCAAACAACAATTCACTCACTGCCAACAAGTAGTTTATGACTTATGGGGACCGTACAGGACCAAGTAGAGCTACCCCTGTGGGTTTCTGAAACTGTAACTCTCCCCGGGAGCAGCGAGCCTTCTGCAAAACCAGACAATAGGTTAGCTTAACTAGTGGGGGGAAAAAAATGTCGGCCTGGAGCATTGTGCTCTTTTCAGAATGGTCTGCACGGGATCAAAGTAACAAGAGTAATTACAGATAAGATAAAAACTGAAATCATTTTTTGGGGGGCTTATACAACTCTTATCACAATCCATGCATACATCTATTCTGTCAAGCACATTTGTACATTTGTTGCCATCATCATTCCCAAAACATTTTCTTTCTAATTGAGCCCTTGGTATCAGCTCCTCATTTTCCCACTCCCTCCTCCACCCTCCCTCCCTCCCTCATGAACCCTCAATAATTGAAAATTATTATTTTTTCATGTCTTACACTGACAAATGTCTCCTTTTACCCACTTTTCTCTTGCCCATCCCCCAGGGAGGGGGTTATATGTAGATCATTGTGATCAATTCCTCCTTTCACCCTCCACCTTTCCCTTACCCTCCTGGTATTGCTACTCTCATTATCGGTCCTAACACAGTGATTCTCAGACTTCCTAATGCTGTGACCCTTTAATACAGTTCCTCATGTTGTGGTGACACCCCAACCATACAATTATTTTTGTTGTTACTTCATAACTGTAATTTTGCTACTGTTATGATCGGACAACCCCTGTAAAAGGGTCATTCAACCCCAAAAGGGGTCGATATGCACAGGTTGAGAACTGCTGTCCTAAGGGGTTTATCTGTCCCGGACTCCCTGTGTTTCCAGCTCTTATTTGTACCAGTGTACATCCTCGAGTCTAGCCAGATTTGTAAGGTACAATTGGGAGCATGATAGTGGGGCTGGGGGAAACATTAAAGAACTAGAGGAAAGGTGTATGTTTCTTCAGTGCTATACTGCACCCTGACTGGCTCGTCTCCTCTCTGCAAGCCTTCTGTAAGGGGATGTCCAGTTGCCTACAGATGGGCTTTGTGGCTCCACTCTGCATTCTCCCTCATTCACAATATGATTTTTTTGTTCTCTGATGCCTGATACCTGATCCCATCAACGCCTCATGATCACACAGGCTAGTGTGCTTCTTCCATGTGGGCTTTGTTGTTTCACAGCTAGATGGCTGCTTCTTTATCTTCAGTCCTTCAGGACCCCAGATGCTATAACTTTTGATAGTCGGGCACTATCAGCTTTCTTCACCACATTTGCTTATGCACCTGATTTGTCTTCGGTGATCTTAGGAAAGTGAGCATCATGGAATGCCAGTTTAATAGAACAAAGTGTTCTTGCATTGAGGAAGTACTTGAATGGAGGCCCAATGCCCATCTGCTACCTTAATACTACGCCTATAAATATATGCACATAGATCTTTTTCCCCATCATCATATATAAATATATTTACATGTTTTCTTGACTGTATTTATACCTCTAAAAATGCCATTTGCTTCCTAGTTCTTTCCTCTAATTCCTTTTACTTTCCTCTTGTCCCACTGTCATGTTCAGCCTTCATTGGGGTTTCAGTAATTCCTCTTGGTTACATTGCCTTTGATCAAGCCCCACCAGGCCTCCTTTACCTTCCTTACCATCGATTTTGGATCGCTTGTTGTTCCCTTGTCCCTGGGTTTGGTAATACCCACTTCCTTTCCCCTGCCTCCCCCTTTCCCATGTGCCCCTTCCAACTGTCAGTCAATTGTTTTCCCCTTCAGATTGTTTATCCACCCTATCTTATCTAGATAGACCTGCAAAGATAATAATATGCTAAAAAAAATGAGACAGAGCAAAACAAAGCAACAAAAGAAAACAAAACAACAACAAAAACCAATGACAAAAGAAAGAGAAAAGCCGGGGTAAATAGTTTAAGGTCTGTTTGTTGACCTTTAGGAGTATTTTCCGGTGGAGTTTGATGGGGTGCCACATCTTGGTCCCAAAGTCTATTTTTGGTATTCCCTGGGGACTTTGTTGCTCTGTTCCCTTGCTGTTCTGCTGCAGGCCCTTAGTGTTTTGCCTCAGTGTGGTGGGGTCAGATTGTGCACAATTCCTGCACTGTGTCTCCAGTGTTGTCCCCTGTCGCACTATGGGTCAGTGAGGGACGTCGTGTCTCATAGTGGGGCCGGCCCTATGGTCTTCTCTGTGCATTGGGTGCTCTGAGCAGGGGTATCATCCTCAGGGCTTGGTGGGCCAGGATGTGCTCCACTCTCTTCCTCTCCCTTCATTTGCTCCTGTGTGCTCTGATCAGATGTGTCCCTCTCCCTGAGCTGTAGCTTCAGTGCTGTCCTCTGAGTAAATTCTCTGTGGGGTGGTGGAGGGGCTGTCCACTTGGGATTGGAGCCGGCCCCTCTAGATAGAAACTTAAGGGAGTCGTGAGTCCATGATAATGGAAGAGGGACAATTCAAAAAGGGAGATGAGAAAGGAAGATGTAATTTGAAGACTATAATCAATGTCACTAAATTATTCATGTAGCAACAGTTGAATTGGTGTATATCTTGCAACAACAAAAGAACGAAAACAAACAAACTGAACTTGCTTGAGTCAATACTGACTCATAGTGACCCCCTGTGGGTTTCTGAGACTATAACTATTTAGGAGTAGAAATCCCACTTCTCTCACAGAACTGCTGGTGGGTTTGAACTGCTGACTATGAGAATTGCAGCCCCACTCATAACCACTATACCACCAGAGCTCCTACACATGAGAACCAGCTGTACACAAATGGGTGCTTCAAAGACATCGGTAGCCTCATTTTTTTCTGTGAGGAGCACAGCACTTTGCTTGGCAGTAGCATCGGTAAGGAGGTGGGGGAGATGCACACCACACCTGGTGACACTGTCAACAGAGGGGACACCAAAACGACTGCTTCTACAACATCCGTGCAATGTTTTTGCAGAAATGTGTCATGAAGTATAAGTGCCCTATACTTAAGTGTAAAAGCAAAACCCCTTTTCTTAAGCCCAGCTTACATGTATCAGTGTATCTGCTCACTTAAAACTCTATACTAATTTACATTTTGAACCTTCTCATGTGTGCTGATCAATGACACGTCAAGCCCCGGGATTTTGTCTACATCTGCTCAGAGGGTGCTGCTGTTTGCCCTGCCGCCGGCGTTGTCCCTGATTTCTGTCAAATGTTCGGGTATTTGGGCTACAACCTTGTGGTAATTAGTACTTAGCAACCTGTAGCGGTAACTTTCTTTGAGAATGAAGTACCGTTGAAGGGAAAATTACGTTTAGAGAATAATGTCATTCAGCGTAGAAAGATTTTACAAGAAAACTTTGTTAGAATTCATTTAATCTAAGAAATATTACACTTATCAGATAGTATTCTATGATTAAAATTGCTCATACACATGACTAACGATTCTGTATGTGAGCAGGTCTGTGAGGGGTGAGACTGGTAATACCACGGTAATACATTGGGTTACAGACAACCCTGAGGGGCCACTGTGTGAAGGAATACTAGCATAGTCCACATCAAAGGGCTGACACACTGGCGACAGATGTGACCCCTGCCAGGGTTGCCCTGATGAGATCATTGACTCTGATGGGAGAATGTGTTCAACTCCCAAGCTCAGACGCTAATGGTGGCTGCATCCTGGCTTCCTACACAGCAGCAGAGAAGTGGAAAAGCCAAGCCCTTTGCATCCTCTCCTGAATGGGTTAGCCCTGTAGGGTTTCTATGAAGGGTTTCTTTGTGTGCATATGCATGTCCACACAGACATATACTAACATGAAAACATACACATGCACATCCCACACATACCTATTCCCAACACATCCTGGGTGCTGTCCAAGGGGACTCTGTATCTGGTCCCTTCACCTGAACTCTATCATAACCGACAGCACAGCCTGGGGCTCATTCTCAGTCATTCGTCAGGCATGGTCTCTCCTTGGATGGAAACCTGGCTGTCCCTGCATTTCCTCCTTGCAACAGGAAGACCAAAGGAAAGACGGAGCAGCCTCTGGGTTCCCTGCTGCATCTTGCATGGCGGTGTCTCCCTCCACAAACTAGTCTCTCACACTGCTGGCCTTCATCCTACTCATTTTTCTTAAGAAAATATAGAGCATATAAATAGAGAGTATATGAGCATGATAGTG